>NC_044400.1:15637378-15944681 GCF_006542625.1 Nomascus leucogenys
TTTATATAATGCCTCTGGTACATAGTAATAATGACTGTAAGTACCTATATGGTGCTTAATCCATGCCAGCCATTGTTTTAAGCACTCTGTGGTGTGTATTACGTCGATCTTCGCAACAGCCTCCATCAAAGAGCAACAATTATCATCCCCATTTAGTGCGTAGGAAACTGAGGCACAGAGAGGTTAAATAACTTGTCTGAGGCCAACAGCTAACAGGTGGTAGAACAGGGATTCAAACCTAGGAAGACAGGCTTCAGAGTCCATGCCCTTAACCACTACACTAGCTTGTGCCTGTAGAGAGAGGGCACAAGCTATTTACAGTTGGAAGGCACAGTGAGATGATGGGGATTCACTGGAGGAGTGAGAGGGTCAGATGTTGGATTTAGAGGCTGTGGTAGGCAGCCATTAAGATGGTCCCCAAGGATCCCCACCTCCTGGTATTTATGCCCTTGTGTAGTCTCCTCCCCTTTAGTGTGCACTGAACCTGGTGAATTTAAAATTTGAATACAGCAAAAGTGATAGGCTACGTCTACCGAGGTTAGGTTGCAAGAAGATTGTGGTTTTCACCTTGTGAAGCCTGTCTCACACGCACTTGCTCGCTCTGAGGAGAGCCACCTGCCATATTGTGAGCGGCCCTGTGCAGAGGCCCACGTGGCAGAGAACTGAGATCTCTGGTGAACAGCCAGCAAAAGCCTGAGATTTGCCAACAGTCACTCCAGGGGGCTTAGAAGCAGATGCTCCCCAAGTCAAGCCTTCAGAGGATTGCAGCCAGCATTATTGACAGCATCAACCTCAACCCAAAGTTTTAAATGCCAAGAAGCTGAGTGAATAAAGGGTTTTTCCAGCACTTTCAGAACTTTCATCAGCAAAATCACCAAAGATAAATTTAATAAAGGAAAACAGAAAAGGAAGGAGATAGGTTTGTCTGTTTGTTGTTTTTGTTTTCTTAACAGCGACCACTCATGTCTCTGACAGCCTGGGTTAGTGAGTGAAGATCTGTCTGCATCAGAAGGAATAAGACCTGGGTCCTGTCTCACCCCCACTCTGCTCCCTAACTCCACCCTCAATAGCTATATGGCATCTGTAAAGTCTGTGAACCCTAGGAGCCTCAGTTGTTCCATCTGTAAAAAGGAATAACACTTAGTCTGCCTTGGTAAACAAGGCCAGGTCATCTTTCAAGGATTCTTCTTGTTCTGAAAGGCACAGCTCTTTGTGACCTTATTCAGGCTGAGTATTGACAGCTCTATCACTGTGGTTTTCCAGCTTTTTGGTCTCAGGACCTCTTTACTCTTCTAGAAATTCTGAAAGAGCTTTCATTTATAAAGTGAGTTTTATATCCATATATACACATCTATATCAGTATTTTCTGTATTAAAAACTAAAACAGAAATTGGCCAGGTGCAGTGGCTCACGCCTGTAATCCCTGCACTTTGGGAGGCCAAGGTGAGTGGATCACCTGAGATCAGGAGTTCGAGACCAGCCTGACCAACACGGAGAAACCCTGTCTCTACTAAAAACACAAAATTAGCTGGATGTGGTGGCACATGCCTGTAATCCCAGCTACTCGGGAGGCTGAGGCAGGAGAATCGCTTGAACCCGGGAGGCAGAGGCTGGGGTGAGCTGAGATGGCGCTATTGCATTCCAGCCTGGGCAACAAGAGCAAAAAAACTCTGTCTCAAAAAAAAAAAGAAAGAAAGAAAACTAAAACAGAAATTTAAATATATATATTTATATTCATTTATTTAAAAATAAGCCTATTACATATTAACATAAAATATACTTTTATGATAAGTAGCTACTTTTAAAAAAAGAGTGAAAAGAAGGGCATTGTTTTGCCTTTTTGCAAATCTCTTTAATGTCTGACTTAATAGAAAACAGCTCGCTTCTCATATCCACTTCTGCACCCATTCTTTCACAATATCACATGCTACGTAGCCACTGGAAACTCCTCCATATGCTGGTGAGACAATGAGAGAGAAAAGAGCTAATGTCTTAGTATTATTATGAAAATAGTTTTGACCTTACAGACCCCCTTAGAGGGTTTCTTGAACCCCCAGCGGTCTCTGGACCACACTTTGAAAATCGCTGCTCTATTAATTCTTATTGGAAATGCTAACATTTCTTCTCAAATCTTTTGCCTACCCACCACCAAAAAAAAAAAAGAACAACAAAAAAAAGCACACATACACACACATACAAACACACATGGCAATTTCCACACTCTATTTTACTACAGCCCCTCTCTGGGAAACTGCAAATCAAAATATTAACGAGCAGACCCTCTGCAGAAACACCACTCCTCAAAGTAGGGTGTCAGCCCATCCTCCCAAATGGTGGCTTCTAGCTTATCTATTCTGAACCCAATGAAAGTAACAAATGGCTTCTTGAGGGTTTGCATCTAGCTTCTCCAGCTGGATGAATAGCTGAGGAATTTCAAATGTTGCTTGCCTTTGAAGCCTTGGCTTCAAAAACAAATGCCTAAAGGAAATCAGCAATGAACAGGACTGCTTCAAAAGCAACAGCTAGCAACCCCCTGATCCAACAAAACCACGGAGACCCTCTAAAGTCCCCAGAGTCAGCCAATCGGGAAGCAGCCCAAACTGGGGGCAGGGGGCAACATCAGGCCAATTGGGAGTTTTCTAAGACAGCTTTTAACAAAAAGCTAAGTGGAAAAAGAAATCCCTAGATCTGTTCACACTACATAGGTGGGCTATGGGTTGGGAAGACTCCAGTTAAAGGGTTTTCATTCTGGTTCTGCCACCAGCTTGGTGTTACCAAAAGCAAGTGACTTATTCTGAAAATGACAAAGAGCACAAGATGAGCATTGAAGTTCCTTCCAGCTTTTTAATGCTATATTTCTTATCATTAATGCACATAGGTCTAAGGATATATTTCTGAACCAAAGATAGAGTACATTTCTTATCCCATTTATGCCTGAAATACCTAATAATCCTTTCATTTATTCAATAATTATCAAGACCACAGTTTGTGGCAGGTACTGTTCTAACACTGAGGATACAGCAGTGAACAAAACATTGAAAAATTCTTGCCCTCATGGAAGTTATATTCTAGTAGGAGAGTTAGACAAATAAAATACATCATATATCAGTGGTTACAAGAGTCAGAGAAACATAAAGCAGAGAAGAGCAATCGACTGCAGGGTTGAGGGTTGTTTGTACTTTTAAATAAGCTGATCAGTGTAGGCAAACCCATATGCCTGGGAATTTGAAATATTATATAGCTTTGCTTGAATTTGGCCATCCTAAAATCAATCAGTATTCATTCTTTCAGTTAGTCAGTTAATCAGTGAGTCAGCAAACACTTACTTGGAAGGTTGAAGCCATTACAACCTTAAGAGCTTGGGGAGGCAGCCCCCTTGGGTTGAGATCAGCTTTTATTAAAGAGCCAGCAGGCCAGGCACACACACACAGGCTCACACCTGTGATCCCAGCACTTTGGGAGGCTGAGGCAGGTGGATCATGAGGTCAGGAGTTCAAGACCAGCCTGACCAACATGGTGAAACCCCGTCTCTACTAAAAATACAAAAGTTAGCCGTACATGGTGGCACGTGCCTGTAATCCCAGCTACTCAGGAGGCGGAGGCAGGAGAATCGCTTGAACCCAGGAGGCGGAGGTTACAGTGAGCCGAGATTGCGCCACTGCACTCCAGCCTGGGTGACAGAGGGAGACTCCATCTCAAAAAACAAACAAAACAACAACAAAAAAGACAGCATAGGGTGATGGTTTACCATTGAAGATCTGAGCCAGACTACCTGCGTTTGCATCCTACCTTCTAGCTAGGAGATTCTGGATAACTGACTGAAACTTGCCACTCCTCTGTTTCCCCATTTTCAAAGCGAGAATAATAAAAGTCCTTATTTGAAAGGTTGTTGTAAGATACAAGCTTTCCTCATATTGAACACTGTGCATAAAAGCATTCTCAAACAGTAGCCATCAAAGCAGCAATCAGAAGAGAAGACCAGAAAGGAACTGTTTGGGGGCACAGGGAGACTTTTTTAAGAGAACCCCCCAGACATAAATGGGATCCAGTAAGATTTGAGACTTATTATATCTCATTTGGCTGGTTGAGTCTTAGGAAAATCAGATTATTCTATAATTTTTCTTTTTTTTAATTTTTATTTTCAGTGATGATCTCACTTAGTTGCCCAGGCTAGAGTACAGTGGTGTCTATCATAGCTCACTGCAGCCTCGACCTCCTGAACTTAAGCAATCCTTCTGCTTCAGCCTCCTGAGTAGCTGGGACTACAGGTGTGCACCACCAGACCTGTCTAATTTTTTTTTTTTTTCAGAGATGGGTTTTTGCTATGTTGTCCAGGCTGGTCTCAAACTCCTAGGCTCAAGTAATCTTCCTTCCTCAGCCTCCCCAAGTCGCTGAGATTACCAACTTGAGCCACCGTGCCCAGCTCTATACTTTTTCAGTAGATTCTGCAGGGCTTGTGAAACAGAGAAGTCAGCTCCCTCTGAAGACCTCCACTGCCCAATAGAGCTGGCTACAAAGGAGATCATTCCAAACAGGAGAAACTGATTGTACTAGAGAAGGAAGTGGTTTTCAATGCGATGAATGACTGATATACCTCTGCTTAACTGGAGTCCAGTCTTTGCCATCCACTCCTGCTCCCAGAATATTGCCACCAAATTATCTTAGCCTGTCCTCCCTCATTTGCATAAGAATCCTGCTCCATCTGTTAGAAGGAGCAATATCTGTTCATGCTAATCTGATTGCTCCTATCACTTGTATTAAAAAACATGGAGGTCACCACAAGCTTTGCTCTGACCTTTGATTTTTCAATATCGCATCTGGGGTAAGCACTTCCTTTTAATCTCTATGGACAATAGGCAAAATTTCACCGAGGCGACTGCCAACAGAGGCAGAGATCATAGAGCATGTGTCCATGACCCCAGGTTAGATGATTATAATAACGCTTTTTAGGCTTTTCTAATAAAGAATATGCTGAACAGGCTCCGACGTGTGTGTGCAAAAGTCTAATTGCTATTAACATGTCACTCCCATCATGGAGAAGCAACAATGTACTGACGGCTTGTCAAATCCGGAATTGATTTTGAAATTGCTTTAATGAGGTGGTGAATAAGTTTTCAGGGGCCCGGCCATCTGAGAGGCCTCTGCGGCATCAGCCAAGATCACCTGCAGTTGCTTTGTTGATTGTTCATAAATGAAGACGAGATGCACAGAAGGTTGCTTTTTGGTTGCTGAGGATTTGCAAGCTCCGAGCTGGAATTTCAGTCGTCTCCACCTCCGAAGTCCCTTGCATTTTAGATTTAGATTTGTTTGTGTGTGTGTGCATTTTCCTTCCAGCTGCATTGCCCCAATAAACACCTCCAATTGAAAGGGCTGGGCTGGTTTTTCTCCGAAGCACAAAGAAAGATTACAAGTTCCATCTGGTTCCTCATCCAATACATGTGAGAGGCACTCTGTTAGCACCGTACCTCCCGGTTTTGTGCTTTACCCTGCCAATCAAGATTGATTAATGGATAGACGAAGGCCTGGATACAGAATCATGCTTTTCTATCTGCATTACTGTTCACAGTAGAGCAGTTGAACAACTGTCACTTAGCCTCCACGATTCTCACAACCACTATTTGTTTCCCCTGAAGGAAGAGAAAAATTGATAAAGGTTTTCCAAACTGTCAAAGGCAGGACCCCACAGCAATTCTCAAGATCCAGCCAACTGAACCCTCATGCTGGGAACATGGTCGGGTATGTGATGACATCACACTCATGTGGGCTCTCACCAGGTACTTCCACCTTGCCAGCCAGGTGGGGAAAGTACCAAAGTAACCTTCCAAATGTGTCAAAATCTAAAGCAACAAGTGCCGCCTAATTCCTGCGCGAGATGTGATTTTGGGTTCGTGAGAGGAAATGGTGTTTCCTCAGCCAAGAGAACTGAATAAGCTTTCCTGCTTCCTTGCCTTCCTTGTAAACAACACAGGCATTTTGACAATGAAGACAAATGTATGCCCAGCTTGCGGTAAAAATAAGAAAATTGCCAGTAACACTTCACAATTGTCGCTTTTATTACCTGCCTCCCCTGCCCAAAACATTATTTCATTCAGAGCCAAGCTAGAGCACCAAATTGCCTTATTTCCAAAGGATCTGAGCTTTTCAAAAAGCATCTGTGGGCATTATATTCCACACGGCATCGTCTTATTTCTATTGCCCCCATGTTTACGAATGCCTGACCAGCATCCCCATTAGGTACAGATGCTTTCAAGAAATTGAATGGTACAGGGTCCATACATCAATGTTACAATGATGTATTTTTCATGAAATCTGTAAATAAAGTCAACAGGATAGGGATATTTTGGATGACAGAATCTTTAATGGCTTTTGAGGAATGGCCTGTTTCCCTGTAAAAAGTCAATTTACTTTTTTTTTTTTCTTTTTTGACTCTTGCTCATTAAGAAGTCTGATCTTGTGATGTTGGCACAGATAAAGGCCTCCACAGCATGTTGAAAAAAGGAGTGGTTACTTTTCTACACACCAGTAATAAGAAATGCAAGTTGCTTGCATGAAGGGATAGAGGATGACACCTTTGGCGTTTCTGATATTTTGTCTTTTCTTATCACCTGAAACATCTCAAGCTGAAGGAACAGGTGACTTGGTCTTCAAGGAAGAGAATGACAAAAAAGGAAGAAGAAAATGCTCAGGGTCATGAATGCTAGGATTTACAGTTCAGCAATGTTGTTTTATAACCTCAATGAAATTATAAGGCAGGCCGGGTGTGGTGGCTCACGCTTGTAATCCCAGCACTTTGGGAAGCCAAGGCAGGCAGATCACAAGGTCAGGAGTTCAAGACCAGCCTGGGCAACATAGTGAAACCTCGTCTCTACTAAATAATAATAATAATAATAATAATAATAAACTTAGCTGGGCGTGGTGGCACATGCCTGTAATCCCAGCTACTCGGGAGGCTGAAGCAGGAGAATTGCTTGAAACTGGGAGGCAGAAGTTGCAGTGAGCTGAGATCACGCCACTGGACTCCAGCCTAGGTGACAGAGTGAGACTCCGTCAAAAAGAAGGAAGGAAGGAAGGAAAGAAGGAAGGAAGGAAGGAAAAAGAAAAGAAAGAGAGAAAGAGAAAGAAAGAGAAAGAAAGAAAAAAGAAAGAAAGAGAGAAAGAGAAAGAAAGAAAGAAAGAAAGAAAGAAAGAAAGAAAGAAAGAAAGAAAGAAAGAAAAAGAGAAAAGAAAGAGAGAAAGAAATTAGAAAGCAACCTCAGCTTCTCCCAAGACCTCTGTCTGTCCTGGGCATCAATTGCACATCAGGATCTATCATGGTAAGAAGTGTCTGATTGGGCCCTTTGTGCTGCTATCTGCTCCCCACTCGTCTCTGCACCACTCAGGGCTGAACTGAGGAACCCAGCACAACTCTGAGGTCTTCTCACTCTGCTGAGGACCAAAAGCAAAGCTGAGTCATTGGGAAAGACAGATTCCAGAGACAGAGGGGACAGAAGTGAACCACAGCTGAAAACTGCCAGCAGAACTGGGAAGGCTGTAGAAATCTGCTTCTAGGTCTTGGGTGTCATTTCATTTTTCTGGGCCTTTATCTCCAAAGCTGTGAAACAGCAATAATGGTACCCCTGTGGAAGGTGATTTTGAAGAATGGGAATATTAGAGCTGCAAAGGGCTTAACCAAGCGTCAGTTCTCTGGAAGCAGTAAAGACTGGACTCATACTAGAGATCTAGACCTTGATCTTCTCGCTGTTGCACATATATATGGATATATGTGTGTGTATACATTTTACAGAGAGAAAGAATATGACTCAGGCACATCACTAAAAAAAGGGCGATGGGTTTTAACGATAAGTGACTTTAAAGCAACTAAAAAGAAAGGAAAATACTCTTCTACAGTAAATACATTATTTTCTTGTTATCCTTATTATTAATATTAATAAAACAGTGTAGACAGTCTCTTCCAGATCAATGAGCATCCCCTCAGGCCTAAACACAACAGCGAAAATGAATCCTGAGTGACAGAGCCTAGAATTTCACTTGCTCCTGCCACCTGCTCTTGGGGGTCAACTGTACTGTAGTGTGTAATTACCACCCTCATCGCTGCCTCTTCACTTCCTCTCTCCCACTGTCTAATTGATGGCCCTGACACCAGTGTTGGATCACCCCTCTAAGAACACGTTGGGCTCAAACTACTTATCCATCCAACAGATGCTGCACACTCACAAACCTATCCATGACTAGAACCAGAAGCTCAATGTTAGCTTATGTTTGCTCAGACTTGTGAAAAAATGTTACAGCAAAGAACGAGATTACAGATCTACCCTAGGCAGAAAGAAAATTATCCACAGTCTTAGAATTCAGTCTTGGCTGCCACAATCCACCCTATTCATTAATGTATCCGCTGGCCCTCTTCCAGGTGAAGGATACCTGGGCTACAGTTTCTGGCCTTTCTTTTAAGTCTTACTCGCTCTCCTCTGAAATCACACAAAGACAATGAAATTGTTGCCTTGGCAAATGCTGAAACGGTATAAGGAGTCCATATGGCAATGAACTGTTTACATCTGCCAACAGCCGCAAAGAGAGCCCTAGGACTGACACAACAACATACAAATCACCAGCTTAAATCTGGGACTTTATTCCTGGGTGCCATGACACTTCAAAACCAGAACCAACCTTGCATCCAGGGGAATTTAGGGAAATTGATCTCTTGTTCATTTCTGAGTGGCTAGAGAATAAAGCTCCTAGCTTACTCCCAGAAGTATGGCCCTTCTTTCCTCCCAAGCACCAAACCTCAACTACCCTGGGAGACACAGATGCTCCATGAAGTGCCTGGTTTCCATTCCAGACCCTTCTCTCTTTCAGCCCATTATCATGGCCCAGCTAAGATAAGGAAAAGACACTTCACCTTAAAAATGAGAGTGCATCACACCAAAGGTTCAGGTGACAAATGCGAAAACAAATAAATGGAACTACATCGAACTAAAAAAGTCTGCTTTTTAGCATAAGGAAACAATCAACAAAAGGAAACAACAGCCTACGAATAGGACAAATATTTCTATAATCCATACATCTGATAAGGGGTTAATATTCAAATTTTATAAAGAACTAATACAACTCAATAGTAGAGAAACAAATAACCTGATTTTTAAAATGGGCAAAGGACCTGAATAGACATTTCCCCAAAGAAGACATAAAAATGGCCAACAGGGATGTGAAAAGGTGCCTAAAAAACTGCAAATCAGTCCTGGCGTGGTGGCTCATGCCTGTAATCCCAGCACTTTGGGAGGCTGAGGTGGGCAGATCACCTGAGGTTAAGAGTTCAAGACCAGCCTGGCCAATGTGGTGAAAACCCATCTCTACTAAAAATACAAAAATTAGCTGGGCATGGTGTTGCACGCCTGTAATCCCAGCTACTCGGGAGGCAGGAATTATTCTCCTGAGGCAGGAGAATAACTTGAAACTAGGAGGCAGAGGTTACGGTGAGCCGAGATTGCACCACTGCACTCCAGCCTGGGCAACAGAACGAGACTCCATCTCAAAAAAAAAAAAGAAAAATGCAAATCAAAACCACTATGAAATATCACCTCACACCCGTTACGATGCTTATTATCAAAAAATTAATAAATAACAAATATTGGCAAAGATGTACAGAAAAGGGAACCTTTGTACATTGTTGATGAGATTGTATATTGGTGCAGCCATAATGGAAAACAGTATGGAGATTACTAAAGAAATTAAAAATAGAACTACCCTATGATCCAGCAACACCACTACCAGGTACATATGCGAAGGAAATGAAATCACCACCTCATAAAGATATCTGCACTCCCATGTTCATTGCACCATGATTCACAATAACCAAGATATGGAAACAACTGAAGTGTCCATCAACAGATGAACGGACAAAGCAAATGTGATATATATGCAATGGAATATTATTTGGTCTTTAAAAAGGAGATTCTGTCAGTTGCCACAACATGGATGAATCTGGAGGATGTTATGCTAAGTGAAATAAGCCAGACACAGAAAAAAAATATTGCACAATCTCACACATATATGAAATTTTCAGGAGTTTGAGACCAGACTGGCCAACATGGTGAAACCCCGCCTCTACTAAAATTAGCTGGGCATGGTGTCGGGTGCCTGTAATCCCAGCTACTCAGGAGGCTGAAGCAAGAGAATAGCTTAAACCTGGGAGGCGGAGGTTGCAGTGAGCTGAGATCTTGCCATTGCACTCCAGCCTGGGTGAAAAGAGCAAAGTTCTATCTCAAAATAAATAAACAAATAAATAAAAATATTTTTAAAAAGTGGTTACAGGGGTGAAAGGGAAGAAGAAGTGGGAGATGATGGTCAGAGGAGATACAAAATAGCAAACATATGACTAGGGATTTAATGTACAACATGAGGTAATAAAATTGTACTGCATTTGGGGTTCCTGCTGAATGAGTAAATTTTAGCTGCTCTTGCCACAGAAAATCAAAAACAAAAATGGGTAAGTATGTAAGATGATGGATATTATAATTTCCTAACTATAGTAACCATTTCACTGTCTATATATGTATATCCTATAGTATCATGTTATATACATTAAATATACACAATAAGATTAATTTTTTAAAGAGAGGGCAGGTGTCTGGTCATTGGAAACTCTGTGAATACTGACATTAACCCCTCATTTTACCTATAAACCTAAAGATCAAGAAACAAAACTGAACAACAGGTGCTATGTGCTAAGAGACAACTGAAAATGAGGGTTTCAAAGGCAAATAGGGCAGGCTAGATATTTTTCATAGCAAATCTATTTCTTTCTACCATTTTCTCTAGACTAAGCGTCAGCAAACTCAGGTCCACAGGCTCAATCTGGCCTATTACCTGTTTTTGTAAATAAAGTTTTATTGGAACACAGCCATGCCCATGTGTGTATTGTCTGTTGCTGAGTTTACCTGCCTTTGTGGTTCTAATTACCACAGAGAACATATGATCCATAAAGCCTAAAATATGCACTATCTGGCCATTTACCAAAAACGTACACATGTATCGACCCCTGCTCTTTCTGTTGTCCTCACATCACCCAATTATTGTTAGTGGAAGCATTCACCAGTTTGCCTGTTACTGACTCTTTTGGTTTATGATGGAAAAGCTCACAAAATCCAACCAAAAATATACATATATAAGAAACTCATGGCCACTAGATCCTGGTTATAAGTGGCTAAGAGTTAACAATTACATACAAGGAAATTAGTCCAATAATTTTTATTTTAAAATGACAAGTCAGGAGTTGTATGGAGAAAATAAAGATAAAAGAACTCCGCTCTGTGGAATATAAATGAACAAATCTTATTGAAGATTGTTGCACATCAGGCGCCACTATCCAAAGTCCATAGATATGAAAATGAAGGAAATCCCTTTAGGGATTTGCTCAAGAGAACCCAGATTTGTTTCACTTGATCAAATACCAACTATTAATTGATTCTTCACAAAGAAAACTTTTTTATAAGGAGTACATTGAAAAATGAGAACAAAGAAATGGGTACTTGTTTCTCTATGGACTATGTAATGTGAAATCTAGCATACTTCCTGACTCTGCCCCGTGCCTGTGGGCCATTTTAGAAGTCACTGTTTAAACCCTCTCACTGAGTCTGACATGAAGTGAGATAAGGCCCTGGCAGGACTCTGACTGGTATGTTTTCTGAGAGGTGCATAACTGGACTTTACAGCAAATGTACATGTCTAAGGCTCCCTCAAACTCCAACCCAGGGCAGAAATTGACCCAGGTTCCTTTGACTTAACCAAGAAATTGAAAATTGACATGTATTTGGAGTGAAGCCAGGAAAGATCACTCCTGGGCTGACTCAGATTTTCTCAGTTATTGAGTTATACACCAAAGGAGTTGAGTGCCTAATATTGGGAGGCTAACTTGTTTGTTTGCACTGCAGTCTGGATGGCTGCACAGATGTCCCAGCCATCGTGACCAAGCCTTATGGGTGGTGGGCAAATAGCCTTCAACCTCCCTATACCAACTCCAGGCTAGAGTGGGGCAGACACAGGCAGCACACACTTCCCTATCCATACCTCTCACACACATACGCACACAGAGAGAGCCTATTTCTTGCAATTAAAGTACAAGTCACATCTGGAATTCAAGGGCAGAAGGAATCTCTCAAATAAGAAAAAGAAGACTGCTACAAATGACGTCGTCTCCTGATTTAAAGCTCATCTCCTTTAGAATACAATGCCCCTTCTCTGTACATGTTGCACACTATTTTGTGCTTAAATTGTGTCTTATTCATCCATGCATTCCCAGCATCTGACATAGTATATGGCAAGTAGGTGTTCAATAAATGTTTTTCCTGGCCAGGCATGGTGGCTCAAGCCTGTAACCCCAGCACTTTGGGAGGCCGAGGTGGGTGGATCATGAGGTCATGAAATAAAGACCATCCTGGCCAACATGGTGAAACCCCATCTCTACCAAAAATACAAAAATTAACTGGGTGTGGTGGCGCGCACCTGTAGTCCCAGCTACTTGTGAGACTGAGGCAGGAGAATTGCTTGAACCCGGAAAGCGGAAGTTGTAGTGAGCCGAGATCGTGCCACTACACTCCAGCCTGGTGATGGAGTAAGACTCCGTCTCAAAAAAAAAAAAAAAAAGCATAAATGTTTTTCCATGTGTCTATTCAGATTCAATCAATAAATGTTTATTGAACACCTACTATGTGACAAGTGCTTTGCTAAGTACAATAAAATAATAAAATAAAGCAATGAATGAGATACAATCTCTACGCTCAGCATGTTCCAAATCTAGAAGGAGAGCAAATAAACAGACAATTACAATACAGGGTGACTGTGTTTCAATCAAGATTTCTAGAGTTAAGCCTCTAACCCTGCCCTGAGGTGGGTGTGGGAGTAGTTAAGTCAGGGCTGAGAATCCTTTCTCTCTCTGGAAATGTAGATAAATGCTGTCACACTGAAACTGGTGACCCTTATGGGGTACAATGAGGAGAGGAGTTTACTTTTTGACCATTAAATCCATGATATTTATCAGCAATCATCATTCACTATAATGTGGGTTTGCTCTTCACAAACAGAGAAACTTAAAAAAGGGCTGTTGAGCCTCCTGTCAATGTGCCAATATTCCTTACTTCTTGCCTTGCTTTAGGCATGCGGCAGTTAACAAAAGAAAAAATCAATTAGTCAATAACATAGAATCAGATCATAGAATGTGAGAGACTATAAAAGGGCATTTAAAATACTAGAGTCTGTTTGATGCCAGATGATGAGTTTGACCAGTTTGATTCTTCTGTTCAATTGATAAAGTGACTGATAGGTAATTTGGGCTTTGCCAGAAGGAAGAGTCACACAGGAAGTCTTGGCACGTGGGTAGTCATTTGATAAATGTATTTTAAATGAATGCAGGCAAACACCTCAGGGTGTGTAGAGGAAATGTAGGCCTCAAAATAGAGAAACTCACATTGACCTTCTCATCAATCATCACTTAATATCCAGCAGTGTTCTGGGAGGAGAGGAGAATGCAGAAGAAATGATATGTGGTCTCTGATCCTAAAGAATATATAAAAGACATAAGCAGTTTGTGGAATAGGGAAGTCAAAAGTATATGAAGAGATGCTTGAACTCATCAATTATCAGGGAAAATGTAAATCAAAATATTAAACATTACTTCAAACCAAATAACAGAGAAATATTTTAAAACTGGATGAAATAGTGAGTGTTGGTTCAGACATGGGACACAGGATCCTTTACGCATGGCAGGTGGGAATGAAAAGTAGTGTAGCCTTACTGTGAGTAATTTGGCACATCCTAGTCAAACTAAGTTTATGTGTAACCTGTGCATCATCAATTCCAGTTCCGGTTATGCACATATCCCAAAGAAACCTTCACGCAGATTCATTTATAAAGGGCCATGAATGAGGACATCCATTGCAACACTATTTGTAATGATGGCATGACATTGGAGGTAATCTGGGTACTCATCTCTTGAGGATTGGACAGAGAAAATGTGGGAAGAAGGAGTACAAGCCATGGTGTACTACCACACTGGAAGCCACAGACTAGATGTCCACATAATAACATGGAAGGATACTGAAAGCATAGCAATAGCTGAAAAGAGTGAGAAAGAGAATGAGAGATATAAAAGACAATGCTATTTCGGAAAATAAAAATGTTTGCTCATAAAATAAGGGTATAATTTTGTAATAAGACTTCACAAAAAATGATATTCTTTAAACACATGAAAACAGTTGCCTCTGGAGGTAAGATGAGAAAAGGGATAAATACAGAGTTTGGTATCTAAAAGTAGGATGCTGCTGTAATAAATATCTAAACATGTGGGAGTGGCCTTGGAACCTAGCAGTAGGCAGAAATTGGGAGAAATTAGAGAAGCTCATTAGAGAATGCTTAATTATCTTGAACAGACTATTAGTAGAAATCTTGACTTTGAGATCCCTGCTGGTTAGGGCTCAAAGAAAGTGAAGAGCATGCTATTGGGAATTGAAGAAAGAAGAACGTTATAATTAGTAGCTGAAAGCTTAGCAACACTATTACCTGCAGTTATGTGGAAAGTAGAAAATATGCCTAATGAACTGAGTGGTCTAGTTATGAAGGGTTTCCAAAATGTTGCAGGTGCCAGTGGGCCTCTTTTTCCTACATGGAGTAAGATGCATGAGAAGAAAAATAGAGTGAAAGACTGTCATACCAAAAAAAAAAAAAAGCCAAAGCCAAGTTTTGAAATTCTTCAGCCTCTCCAGACAGCAAACAATGCTAAAATTAAGAAATGGCTTCCAAGCAAATATCAAATTGAGGGCACTGCTAGGAAAACGTTGCCTAAATATACAAACATGTTCCAAAAATGTTTTGTTTTTTTTTTTCCTAAAGACTTATGTTTGGAGAAACATTGCCAACCTGGATTAAGAGGGACCAAATGAAGAGGGGCCTTTGAACCCCCAGAATTCTACTGACAGGAAGCAGGCTGAATATGCACTACCTTCCATGAGAAAGAAAAATGACCAAGAGAGCAGAAACAATGACCCGAAGAGTGGAGCCAAGAGCCATGGGGAATTATTCTCAGGCCTTAAGATCTAATCAAGGAACTCCTAACATTTGCTTGCTGGGATTTCAGAATGTCTATGGACCAGTGACACCCTTGTGCCTCCAATTTTCTCCCTTGTTGAACAGTAATGCTTTCCTGGCCCACAGTTGTATGTTAAGTAATCTGGGGTGGGAAGGGCAGCTAGATAACTTCTATCTTGAGTTCCACAGGTCTAAAGATCAAGAGGATATGTATTTAAGGTACTATATTTGTGGAGACTCATCCCTACATGAACCTGATTTAGATGCAGTTCTGCACTTTGAGTTGATGTTGTAACTAGATGAGACTTACGAAGCGTATACGCACATGCAGGGGGGTTGTAAATCACTGGGGTCAGAGGGAAGACTGTGGTAGGCAGCCTCTTAGATAGCTCCTAATGATCCCTGCCCACTGATGTTCTGGTCAAAGAGCGAGAAAGAGAATGAGAGATATAAAAGGCAATGCTATTTAGGAAAATAAAAAAAGTTAGCTCATAAAATAAGGGTATAATTTTGTAATAAGACTTCACAAAAAAAAGATATGCTTTAAACACATGAAAACAGTTGCCTCTGGAGGTAAGATGAGAAAAGCGATAAATACAGACTTTGGTATCTGAAAGTGGGATGTTGCTGTAATAAATACCTAACAAATACCATAAATACCTTGTGTAATAACCTTCCCTTGAGTGTGGGTTGGACCCAGTGACTAGTTTCTAATAAACAGAACATGGTGAGAGTGTTGGGATGTCACTTCCAAGACTAGGTTATAAAAAGACTGTGACTTCCATCTCGAATCTCCACTCATTCACTCTAAGGAAAGCCAGCAACCATATTGTGAGCAGCCCTATGGAGAGACCCATGTGGCAAGGAACTGATGTCTCTAGCCAGTAACCAGTGAGGACCCTGAAGCTTGCAAACAGCCCATGAGTGAGCTTGCAGGGGATTCTTTCCCAGTTGAGCCTTGAGATGACCACAGCTCTGGTGACATCTGCAGACTTATGAGAGACCCCGGAACCAGGGGACCTGTCTAAGTTGTACTTGGATTTCAGACCCCAAGAAACTGAGATAATAAATGCTTGTCATTCTAAATTGATGAGCTTTGGGGGAGTTTTATTATGTAGCAAAAGATAACTAACACAGATTTTATCCCCTAATCCAGATTTGATTTCCTAAGGGAATAATAAAAGTTTTAATGTAGACTTTTTAAATATTAAGAAGTTTTCATCCTATTTATAACTACCAAATGAGTGATTTACATTGTAAACAGCCCATTGCAGTTTCATCAATTAAGTCATCTGCAGAAATTTTTGTCCGATTTTGTGCAAGAGTATCTCTATTATCTGAATGTTTATGTTATCTCAAAATTTATATGTTGAAATCCACTCCCCTAAAGATAGTATTAGGAGGTAGGGCCTTTGGGAGTTGTTTGGGTCATAGGGCTGGAGCCTTCATGAATTGAATTAGCATCCTTATAAAAGAGGATCCAGAGAGACCCCTCATTCTTTCCACCATGTGAGGTCAGAGGGAGAAGATGGCTGTCAGTGAAGTGGGCCCCCACCAGACACAATATTTGGGGGCACCTTCATCTTGGACTTCTCAGCCCTGCAAACTGAAAGAAATAAATATCTGTTGTTTATAAGCCACCCAGTCTATAGTGTTTTGTTACAGAAGTCTGAACAGACTAAAATGGGCATATATGGGGTGTGGAGATTTAAAAAAAAGAGAGAGAGATAGAGGGTCAGGTGCAGTGGCTCATGTCTGTAATCTCACCACTTTGGGAGGCCAAAGCAGGACTGCTTGAGGCCAGGAATTCAAGACCAGCCTGGGCAACATAGCAAGACCCTCATCTCTATAAAAAATAAAAAAAAGTTTCCAGGTGTAGTGGCAGGCACCTGCAGTCCCAGCTACTCGGGGCACTGAGGTGGAAGCATCGCTTGAGTCCGGGAGTTGAAGGCTGTAGTGAACCATGATCACACCACTGCACTCCAGCCTGAGTGACAGAGAGAGACCCTGTCTCAAAAACATAAATAAATAAAAAGAAAAAGAGAGAAAGTCACACCCGCTGGCTTCTAAGAGCAGATGTCCCTTGGGGAGGCACACAAAGCTGGATAGTGTGGGATAAACCAGACTACGATCATGGCAAGGACAGGGTAAATGGGAACACAGGTGGAGGAGTTCCTGAGGCCAGTCACTGAGAGTGTGCATTGGACTCAAGACTCAGTGACAGAAAAAACACATCTAATTGGCTTGAGCTCAGCGCAAAGGTCCAGGTGCTGCACTGGCTTCCAACATAGCAAGATTAGGGGAGTCACGGACATTAGAGAGACCCTAGTTCTCTCTGTCCCTCAGCTCTGTTCTCTTGGGTTGGCTCCACTCTCAGGAAGACGGTAGTCAAGACCTGAGCTGAGCTGAGCTGCCAGGTGTCCGAGTAGTCAGTTAAGACAAGCGAAAAGGAAAGTAATGGCTAAGTCTTTATTTACTTCCCATGATGGTCTGAGCAAGAGGCTAGACAGGAGGAAGCACCGGCTCCCCCACAGGTCCATACCCCTGGAGCAGCACCTGGCGAGGGTCAGGTGGATCCACACAGACAGGGGACTTGTCTCACTGGAGCAATAGGCTCCTGCCCTTTCATGCATCTGGGCTGAGGTTCAGGTGTGGAAAAGTGCTGGGTGCTGAGTTCAAGGGGAGAAAATTGTCTTCAAGTTTCCCCCTTCTCCCAGTGAGCAGGACTCAGATGAGGCACCTGGGAAGGCCTCAAGCCAAATGGAGACGCTGGGGCTAGGAATACAGATACACATCACAGCATGGCCGTTGATGGGAGCCCTTGAGTGCAACCTGTTTCAGAGACTCCCGGGTGCTGGCTGTGCACCAAGTGTGGCCAGGGACGGCAGCTTTTTCTGTGAAGCCTGCCAGGTAAAGCCTTGGAATTCACCTACGGTCAGGCCTGAAAGATCATAAGCAGGTTTTTGGCCGGGAGCCAAGTCCCCTCTCGTCCTTTGTGGTGGTGAGATGGCTATCAGTGGCTCCAGGCTTACATCTTATTCTTCTCAGAAACACCGGTAGGAAGGGAGTGTTCCATCTTACTAGTTCCAGTAGAAATTCCGAGACTCACTCCAGTCAGACTGACTTGGGTCTTGCACCCGTCCCTGAACCAATCACTGTGGCCAAGTGGACAGAATTAATGGATTGACCCGGACTGTGTCTACGCATCTGGTTCCGGGGTTTGGGCAGGACCTCCCCAAGCTACTTCTATGGAGAGTTGGGGAGGGGCACTGTTTGGCAGAAGTGGGAGTGGCTCCTAGGTAAACAAACCCACAGATGCCCACTTTCCAGTACTTGAGTGACAATGAAAGGGTTTATTTATTTCCTCATTCATTCACTAAAGATTTATTGAACATCAACTGTGCACCAGGCATTGTTCTAGGCCCTGGAGAGACAGCAATGAATAACTATTTCAAGCTTAAATTCTCCTGGGGGTGACAGACAATAAACATGATCAGTAGGTAAAATATATAGCCTGTTAGTGATAGGGGATAAAGGGGGAAATATACATATAATGGAAATTGATGGCCCTATAGGGATAAGGGAAAAAAATTAAAGCAAAAAAGGAGGAGAGGAGGTATGTGTATAGGGAGTAGGGGATCCAGAAAGGCCCTGCTGAAGTTCATCAGAGAATGAGCACCCCAGACATCTCGGGAAAGAGCATTCAAGGCTGACAGGATAGCAAATGCCAAGGCCTCGGGCGGGAGCACGCTTGGTGTGTTCAAGGAATAAGAAGTAAAAGTTGCCAGACATAACACTGGATATCCAGTGACATTTGAATTTCAGATGAACAATAAATAACTTTTTTAGTATAAGTACATCCCGAATAGTGCATGGTACATACTTTGGCAAAAAAAAAAAAAAAAAAAAAAATTCCATGCAACATTTGAGACATATTTATACTAAAAAGTATTCATTATTTATCTGAAATTCAAATTTCACTGCACATCTTATTTTTTTTGTTTGGCTAAATCTGACAACTCTATCTAGGTCAGTGTGACTGAAGCAGAATGAAAGAGGGGGGATGTTATCCCCCAAAAGAAGATATTTTGACATCCTAATCCCCACTACCCCAGAAGGTGACCTTTTTGGAAATAGCTCATTGCAAATGTAAGTAGTCGCGGTCATACTGGAGTAAGGTGGGCCCCTAATCCAGGATGACTCCTGTCCTCACATGAAGATGACCATGTGCAGGTGCATGGGGAGAAGGCCAAGGGGACTAGAATGACTCAGCTACAAGCCTAGGAAGGGAAAGAGAGCCGGCAAACACCAGAAGTGAGAAAGAGGCTAGGGAGGATGTTTCCCTTCAAGTTTCAGAGGGAGCATGGCCCTGCTGACACCTTGATTTCATATTTCTAGCCCCTAGAACTGCAGAACAATGAATTTCTGTTGTTTAAACAACCTAGTCTGTGGTGCTTTGTTACAGCAGCCCCAGAAAACAAAACAGGGAAATAGAAGAAGATGAGGGTACAAAGGCAAGGAGGGTGATGGACAGATCGAGTAGAGCCTATAGGTAATGTGACGCCCTTAATGTTTGATTTTTTGTTTTTTGTTTTGTTTTGTTTTGAGACAGGGTCTTGCTCTGTCACCCAAGCTGGAGTGCAATGGTACAATCTCGGCTCACTGCATTCTCTACCTCCTGGGCTCAAGCCATTCTGCCGCCTCAGACTACCAAGTAGCTGGGACCTATGGGACCATGGGAGCATGCTACCACACCTGGCTAATTTTTTTTTTTTTTTTTTTTTTTTAGACACGGTCTCACTCGGGTTGCTCAGGCTGAAGCGCAGTGGCACGATGTCAGCTCACTGCAACCTCAACCTAATTTTTGTATTTTTTGTAAAGATGGGGTTTCGCCATGTTGCCCAGCCTGGTCTTGAACTCTGGAGCTCAAGCAATCCTCCTGCCCTGGCCTCCCAAACTGTTGGGATTACAGGCGTGAGCCACCACGTTCAGCCATGTGATGTCTTCGCTTGTACTCTGAGTCAGCTAGAGAGTCATTTGAGAGTTTTGGGAAAGGGGTGGCTTGTGCAAAGTGATGAAAGAAACAATCCAGGATATCCAAGAAAGGAAGTGGCAGCTCCAGGAAATACATGCAGTTTAGTCCTGCAGGAGAGTTTAGTAAACACACTAGGACTGAGGCTGGAAGGTGAATGGCAGCCACGTCTCAAAGAGCCTTCTGGTAACTTTAAAAATAGGGATATATTTCCCCCTGTAGGCCACTGGAAGCCAATGGAAAACTTCAAGCAGAGAGCTGGAATCAAATATGCTCGCTGTTCATGGTCTTTGTTATTCGTCACAATAGAGGTGGGTGCCAAAGAGTTTAAGAATGACTGGACAATGACAGAATTCCAAGTACCACTAGAGGGGAGGGAAAGGAGATAATTTTCATTAGATCAGAGGCCTTAGTCCAAGCCCTGCAACCCACACTATTGAGATAGCCACATTCCCACATACCCCTGAGGTGACTTGGAAAATACCTGGGGTTTCTCTGGAACATTAGAGAGTTTACCTGAGACTACCAGTAGGCTGAGGGAGACGGATTCCTATCTAAAGGGCAGGATCTGGAAGAGCAAGGAGGTACTCTAAGAAAGACAGCAACAGACTTGACCCTGCAACTATAAATCAAGAATCCAGGGATCCAGCTCACTGGCTCGAAAACTTCAGTGTTCAAAAGAAACTCAAGGAGTTTCTGAAAATGCAGATCCTGAGTCCCATCCCGGTTATCTTGATTAAGTAAATATGGTCCAGGAACTACAGGTTGAGAAACTCTACCCTCCTGAGGGACTTGTGGATGTTCACGCAGATAGTGATAAAGGCTATGGAGAAAGCTTAAAGTAGGCAAGGAGGATAGGAAATTGTAGCGAAGAGGGGCACTGTTGCCATTTTGGATAGGGTAGCCAGAGAGGGCCTCACTAACAAGGGGATATTATAGGCTGAAACTACATGTAAAATTTTGCATGTATGTCAATTCATAAGAAAATACACACTTAACTTTCAAGAGATTCTTAAACAGATTCTGAACCAAATTAAAACTAAGAACTACTGCAGATTAGTTAGCAGAAAATGGTGGGAAGTTCAGAATGTGTTTTCATTTTCAATATCCATAAATACTTTGACCTTAAACAGTGGTTTTCAACCTTGGCTTCAGATTCAAATTACCTGGGGAGCCTTAAAAAATACTGACGTCTGGATCTCATCTTCAGAAAATCTGATTTAATTGGGTTGGGAGTGTGGTCTGGGAATTGGGATGTTAAAAGCTTCCCAGAAGATTTTAATTGCAGGAAACCTAAGAAAAACCAATCTAAGGTTTCGGATGAGCCTCTCCTTGTGGTAGGAAGGCTGGGTGATTATGGCTGTTTACCTGCTAGCAAACTGAGACTCCAGAATGAGTGATGAACCCTAGGTCCCACAGATGGTGAGTAATTCAAGACTCAGGACCTGGTTCTTAGCTCCTAATTCAGTGCTCTGCCACTATCCCACCTTGGAACAGAGACCAGCGGGGTTTGATCAGGAACCAAAAGGCAGGCACTTGGACTCCTGTGCTAGGAAGGGCAGGCCCAGGGGAACCCCTCATGGGAGGAGGCCCAGCATCTAGGAAGCACAGTAATGGAGGTACTCCTCACTGGGGTGCTAAATGGGAGGGGGGCAGCTCAGAGGAATATGGGTGGAGAGCTGAAAAAGCCAGCTGCCCCCTAGCAGGCCAGTGAGAGAGGCCAGAATTCCAACGCCTCCTTACAGCAACCCAGTCAACCCTGGCCTCCCATCTGGCCAGATTCTAAACCAAACAACAACAACAAAAATCATCTGAGATAAATAACATTAATAGTTTTGTGACCTCAGAGAATCCAATGCCCTTCTTCATTCCTTAATACCAGCCAGGATTGCTGATGTATGGGGGAGATGGGTGGTAGGTACAACGGAAAGAAGTCACCATCCGAAAAGCAATGCTTTCATCAACTAGGTAAAAGCCTAAAACGTCTTCAGTCAGAACAAAGCTTTCCACTGTCCAAGCGGTAATGAGTAACAACTTCAAAAGCAAATGCCCCCGGGAGAGAGAAGACCTTGGATGAAAAGCTCAAGGCCTTGATGTTTAAACTAATTTTTAAACAGAACCCTTTTCACAAAAAAATCTGTATATGTATGTTTGTACATGTCATACTATACTATATGTATGATATGTTATATATACATATATGAATATTACATATACACTATATTATTGCCTATCACATGTGATTGACATAATATTTATCATGTTATATGTGCATAGAACTATAAAATCAATGAAAGTAAACTTGCTGTGGACAAAGCAGGGGCTGGGTCTGGAAATTACCTGATGGGCTGGAGGCGATCCAGAATAAATGTTGTCTCTCTCCCCCCACCTGCCTGCCCATTTCTCCTTCCACCAAGATGGCTTGCCCCTGAGCTGCCCCAGCAGCCCCTAGGACAGCTTGAGAGAGCTGTAGGAAGAAACTCACTAAGGCACTGGACATGCATTGAGAACCTACCATGTGCTTGACATTGTGCTAGACACTGGGACCGCATATGGGGGAATAACAGCTCCTTTATTCAAGGCCCTCATGATCTCCTGAGGGTCATGGGTGGAAAAAGGATAATTAAGCAAAATGTGGTATGACCCGAATAAGGGAACTTACCGAGCATTATGGAATATAGTGGGGCCCCTGAGGAAAGGCACCTTGGGTGGGGTAGGGTGGGTGGGAGGCAGGAGCTATCAAGGAAGTTCTCCGAAGAAGACCCCGAAGGTCAGTTTCATTCCTGAGACCCAATGTTCATAAGATGACTGGGGATTGGGGAGCAGAAGGGCTTTGGCAATTGGGAGATGTATAAGGCTGAGCCAGACAGAAGGAAAAGGCAGGGCATCAGGGGTGCTGGAGACCAGGGACATCAAGGACAAATCTCCCTACATCGGAGGCTTGCCCAGGCAGCCCCAGTGCCAGGACCCCAGGCTCTCCCGACAGCATGTAAAGAAGAGACCACAGGTCCCTCCAGACCCACAGTCCAAAAGGGCAGGTCTGGGGCCACCAAACTGGGGCTCAGGCGTGAAAAAACCTACCTTTGAAGTGAAAAGATCAAAATGGCTTTTGAGAAATCAGATCTCCTCGGCTGGATTTCAGCCCTGAGAGCTGGCTTTGTTGCAGCCAAGCAGTAAAAAGAGAGCAAAAGCACAATAAAGTTCTAAGGAAGGAGGGGGCCGCTCCAGCGCTGGCCTTGCCTCTGAGCAGACCCTCCTGCAAACATCTGAGCAAAGCAATGCACAAGAGGAAAGAAAGCAAGCAACAAAGACCCTGAGCCGGGGGCAAGGAGGCCACCACCCCAAGGAACACAGTCAGACTTCCCGCTGGAGGAGCAAACTCCCTCTGCAGGAATGATGGTGATAATTGCTCACCTGAGGCACTGGGGACAAACAAGAGAAGGTGGTGTGTGGTGTCACCTTCAAAGCTGCCACTCCTCTTTCACAGTGTCCCCTTAAGAAAGAAAGCAAAAAGTACAGGCAATTTTAGTGGGTTTTGCTTTTTTTTTTTTTTTTTTTTCCCTAAGGCTCTTGTCTACTGTCTCAAAAACTGCCTTTTCTCCTTGGCTCCTTCATCTTCCTCCTTCTTCCCCGGGCCTCTCCCTTCTCCTTTGACACCACGACAAAGAAAAATGCCTGCATGGGCCTTGTTTTCCAGATTCAATCAAGGCTCAAATCTTTTATCTTGTTCTTAATAGCACCTTGCACCGATAGAGCCCGGCAAGGCTTTGCGGGCCTTAATTATTTCCCAAAGATCGATGAGACCCCTTGGCCCCCTGGGCAGCAGCATCCCATGACAGTTTTCCAGATGGATGAGCTGCGTCCAAAGCTGCAGAGCAGACAGGGATGCAGCACGCCCAGCAGAGCCTGCGGCCTGCGGGTTCCTCGGGCCAGCTGCCTTGGAGGCAGGTCTGGGCTGCCCTATTTCTCAGATACCCATCTCCATTTCCGCCCCCCATAGGGGATTTTTCAATGAGATTACAGGCTGATAAGGCCCTCCCAGTTCACAGGAGAGGAAACCTAGGCGAGGGGACTTCCTGGTGCCACAGCTCAGGTCTGTGACAAGAGACAAGAGCCAGGCATGAGGATTCCCCTGCCTGCCTTCTTGCCCACTCAGTCCCACCTCCCCATTAGAAGGGAGCAGTAGGCTTTCCCAGGCCTCTCAGCACAGGCAGCTTCATTTATACCCAGCATGGGGAAGCCAAAGAGTGCCCTGAGAGGGGCAGAGAGGTGCTCATTTCCTGTTCCATCACCTCCCTGTGCAGCCACCACACAGGAGGAAATCACACTTGCAGTAGGAGCTGGCTGCCAAGCTTGTCATTCACACTAAAGAGCTAGCATCAAGCAGCTCAATGTGCTGGGCGCCACCTGGAGCAATCTACACGCTGCAGCCTATGACATCAATGCCCAAACCTGGGGGAGAGTGCGAAATGCTAAGAGACTAAGGGGATTCGGAAGTTGGGCCTCTGATATCTTACCTGGTAAGAAAGTGCATTGAAGAGCAACGTAAATTGGTAATAAGAGCTGCTTAACTTTTACCAAGCTCTTCTCCTATGCTTTCACAAGATCTCTTTCATTTTACCTCATAGCAGCCCACGAGGTATCTTGCTTATAATCACCTAGCCAGAAAGTGGTAGAGCTGGGATTTGAACTCACGCACTCTGGCACCAAAGCCCATGCTCCTAATTCCTTTACCAAGCTATTCAGCAAAGCTTTAGGCTTCCTGACAGGAGGCAGGAGGTCTTTAGGTAGAAGGCACAAGACACTGCCTAATTTCCTCACACATCCAAAGATGTTTTCTGGCCTGGACAAGCGACATCTATTTAATTATACTGGGTGACCTTCCAGAAGGGACAGGCTATGTGCTCCCTGATGGTGCGAACCATATTTGATTCTTTTTTGCATTCTCAGCACCTAGTACAGTGCCTAGATCAAAGCAGATGCTTTAAAAGTGCTTGCCGACTCCTGGCTCAGCCCTATACAGACCGTGCAGCCAGAGGCAAGCTACTCAACTTCTCTGGGTTCCAGTTCCCTAATCTGTAAAATGAGGACAATAACGCAGCCCTGCCAGTGTAGCTGTATGATTAGAAGCCATATGTGCAAAGCCCCTCCCACAATGCCTGGCACAGAGTAGATGCTCAATAAACAATGGCTGTCATAGCTGTCTTCAAAGCCAATATACTAAGGTGGGATTAGACAGACCGATGGTTCTTGTCTAAAAGCAGGATGGGGCAAGAAGTAGCTCACAGTATTCCCATAGGAGTTTTCCAAGCAGCCTTCTCTAAAACTTCTCTTCTATTAATAGAACTTCAGAAGGCTCTGTGTCCCTCAGTATCTCAAGGAGGAAAGATTCTGGGGAATGTTTGCTATACTAGTCACTTTGATGGGTGCTGGGTGCTCCCCCTCTTTTTTCTCCCAACAAAACCCCAATGTCATGCAGGTGGCTACACTCCTCAGTAGGGCCTTGTGCTCCCAGGAACCCTGGCCCCAGTCCCAGAGGATGAGACATGGTTGATCTAAACCCACTGTGGTGATTCACACATCATATCAGGGATTAATTTAGGCATAGACCTAGGACATGCTTATGGCTAATGAGAGAAAGTCAGCAAGAGACTACTGGAAAGAATTTTTCTTTGGACCAAAGATGCATGAGAGCAAACAGTCCCTTTTCTCCCCTTGGATGTGATCATGATGATGCACCACCTGGAGCTGTGACAGGCATCTTTCACCCATGAGGAAAGCTCGTGCAAAGCCTAAAACAACACACTAAGTATGGCAGCGAAGAGAAGAAAGAGCTTGTTCCTTAATGGCAAGCTGGAACCACTGAACTAGCCATACCTGCAGCACTCCACCTCTGGATTTCTTGCTATGTGAGATAATGCTGCTTGCCCTTCAAGCCAGTTAAGTCAGTGATTTCCATTGCTAGCAACCGAAAGGATTCTGAAAATTCTTGCCATCTAAAAAGATAATCTCAGAGAGGAAATAATCCTTAAATTACTCCAAGAGAGAACAAAATATCCTGAGCTGAATGAGAATCCCTAGGCTAAGGCTCAAACACAGACACTTCTGCAAGCACAGGGTGAAGCCATTCGCAATACACTTGGGTCCAAAACAGGTGAATGCAGTCTTGGGAAAGAGCAGTCAGGCTTCTGATTTCAAAGCAATCCCGGCTTCTCAACCAGTGATCCCAGAAAGCTGAGGAGCAGCAGATCTGAAGAACCTGTGTTCAGACTGGAGCCACGGCCTGGCCCAGGGGTTCCGGTTTCCTCCCAACCAAGGGGCAGCCACATTCCACTCTTGGTGAGCAGATCACAAAGGCTGCTATGTGTTTTGCTAGAGAAACACACAGAGAACCAAGAGGGTGGTCTAAGCAAACACCTGCACAGCCACACCTTGACAAACACTCCACAATGCACAAAATATCTTAACCTTCTGTACTTCCTGGGGTTCACTGCAGGAAAGGGGAAAAGAGGAACACACAGGGGGCATGAGACATCACTCAGTCAGCACAATATCCACTGCGAGCGTCCCAGGCACTGTTCTCGGTGCTGGCCAGAGATGAAGTGGTTGAAAGCTTGCCACTTCTGCCCTCAAGGGACTCTTGGAGTGGGTGGGTGGGTGTAGGCGGATGTATACAGCTCTGGTATACATGAAAAGATCCTTACAAATGCCAGGCAGTAAATACTGACTGCCAAGAAGGCTCTACAGGAGCTGTGGGCATTAAGAGAATGGAGCTACCCCAGCTGCAGGATCAGAGGGTCCAAGATGGGTATGTGGCTCTTCGATCCTTTTCCATTTTTTCCGAAAGAGCTACCAGATCTGAAATTCACAGCTGGCTTCCCACCATCAGATGTCCATGGCTTCAGCATGGACAGCAGAAAAATCCAGTGCGTTGTCACGGAATCCACTGCACCAGGCAGGGATATAGCAATTCTGGCCTTGGGGCCAAATCCAGCCTGAAGACTATTTTTCTACAGCCCAGTAGCTACAAATTATTTTTACATTTCTACTGGGTTGTTTAAACAACAACAACAAAAAATATGAGAGGGAGAAGTCCGGGCCCTGGAAAACCTAAAGTATTTACCATCTGGTCTTTTACAGAAAAAGTTTGCCAATGCTTGGCCTGGGGAGGCCACGGTGGCCAGAAACATAGCCCTTATTTGTCAAGATTTCCTGGAGGCCCTTCTGGGAAAACCTGAATGCCTTTGGCTGATAGAGGTTCATCTCAAAGGTCTTCTCCTTGTTGGTCCAGGTGCTTTGGGTGTGAGAGAGGCCAGTTCATGGGCTGAGGGGTTTGGGCTCCTCCTACTCCTCTGCGTTGGACCATGCCAGCCTGTTTCAGCCTGCTGGGGCTCCGCATAGTAATGATTCACATGGGAAGAGGTGTTCCAACACACTCCCAGCATCCACCATCCCTAAGCAGCAGCCTTCAGGGAAGCTGTGGGAGGGTTAGCACAGCACACCAGCCCACCAAACACACATCTCCTTCTCCAAGTGGGCTGAGCAGGTAGGGAGGAGAAAGCGGACCAGATGCCTGGAAGTCTAGGGCCCCCTCAAGCTCTTCATGCCAAGGGAACTCCTGCTGGAAAGCTGCAGTCCACCTAGCCTTGTACTGACCTGGTTCTTTGGGCACCAGCTCCGCCTGCCCTGGCAGGAAGCCCCATCAGAGCCCCATTCTGTGGCCAAGGACATATTCTAAGGACCCTTATCACCCAGGAACAGAAGCTACAAAGGGAGCCAACCCCTTTACAATGTCTTTTATATTCTGAATGTGATTCATTCTAAGTTTTTGAAGTCTTCCAGCTGGCCCATATTTCAAACAGCAACAGACAGAAGCAGTTATTATATCAGCTCAGAGAAGACATTTTCATAACCAATGAAGCTCATTATAGTTGAATACCCGATTCCTGCCAATGCATAATTTAAATAATCACTTCAAAGCAATTTGTTATATAATTATTGAGTCTTACATAATTACCACCCCCTGAAGAAGCAGAAGCAATTTGTTTGGGGGGAAGGGGCATTAGACTTGGCTGGCAAAGAGTCTTTCCATAGCTCTGGACACCTGGCCACAGGCAGTGTTGGTGACAAGATGGGAGGTGACATGGCCCTGTTTGAGGAGTTTCTGGCTATTCTGCTTCTTTGGCTGGAGGGGTCCACTATCAACCTAAGCACACTGAGAGATATATTTATTTTTGGAAAAAAGTTAGCCTTTGAAGGTAACAAATATTCAATAATAAAAATGAGTTTTATAGTGAAAAATATGATACTCTTTGTAAAAAGAAATATGGTTTCTTGATGTAGGCGGTGTCTGACATGAACCTCACTGAAGAGAACACCTTTTTCTTTTCTTTTTTTTTATTTCCAACTTTTGCTTTAAGTTCAGGGGTACATTTGCAGGATGTGCAGGTTTGTTACATAGTTAAACATGTGCCATGGATGGCCATTAGCTGCACGGATCATCCCATCACCTAAGTACTAAGCCCCACATCCATTAGCTGTTCTTCCTGATGCTGTCCCTCCTCCCACCCCCATACCCCATCAGGCCCCAGTGTGTGTTGTTCCCTGCCATGTGTCCATGAAGAACACCTTTTTCTGGGGGTGGTGAGTGACAGAGGGTGAGACAAGACTAGGGCAGCGATAGTGGCCCTGAGTGCTTAGCTAAACCAAGGACCCAGCAAAAGGCTCTCATGACCTTAAACCAAGAGAAATCCAATTCTTAAAGATCCATATCAAATCAAAAAGATATGGTAGCATAGGAAAGATTCTGCTTTCCATCTGTTGAACCATCTATATTTGTCAAAAGAAAAGATCAGATGGTCATAGGAGTCAAGGAGATAACACAAGGGAGGGAGGTGAACAGGTGCAAGTCTGTAGAAAGTTCTGGGAACTTTGACAAGCTGGAGAACTCTTCTCTCTAAAGGGGGAAGCCACTCTTCAGCCCCAACCAATAGTCTCTTATTCAAGAATAAAGGGCCAATGTTGCCTGATCATCTAATTTTTAAATAGAATATAGAAATTCAGATTTTATGGGTAATATTCCAATTTTTCTATATTGACTCATTTTTATAAACACTGCAGATATGGTTTGGCTGTGTCCCCACCCAAACCTCATTTTGAATTATAGCTCCCATAATTCCCAAGTGTGGTGGGAGATAATTGAATCACATGGGCAGTTTCCCGCATACTGTTCTCCTTGTAGGGAATAAGTCTCACAAGATCTGATGGTTTGATAAAGGGAAATCCCTTTCACTTGGCTCTCATTTCTCTCACTTGGCTGCTGCCATGTAAGACATGCCTTTTGCCTTCCACCATGATTATGAGGCCTCCTCAGCCACGTGGAACTGTGAGTCCATGAAACCTCGTTTCCTTTATAAATTACCCAGTCTCAGGTATGTCTTTATTAGCAGCATGAAAACAGACTAATACAACTGCCCAGGCCAATCAAAATATGCCAGTGGGCCATTCATCTACAGCCTGTCTTGTCTCTCTAATCTCTGACAGTGTTCTTTGTCAAATGGGAGAGAAAAGAGAGGGGACTGTCACAGGCTGGGTTGCCTGGAAGCAGATGCTGGGACAGAATATGAGGTAAGGATGTTTACTATGTATCCATACCTGTGGAAAGAAGGGGGCAGATGCAGGATCGGGCAGAGGGAGAAGGCAAATGTTGATGCAGGCCTGACAAAGCTCTTGCCAATCTGGCAGGAAGTTTCAGATCAAATATTGCCTGTCAGAGCTGTCCCAAGTGAGGCCAAAGTGGCTGGACTTTTATGGCCCGTCTTGCTCAGTCATCTGATACAGGTTGTCCTAGAAAGGTTTGACCACGAGTGAGGTAGTTATCAGCAGCTCAGGCCAACACTTAAGCTGCTGATGCTGGAGGCTGTTTGCTAACCTTTCTTGAAAGAAGATCTGGACACCTGGACAGAGCATCTCATGTCTACCATAGGTACACATAAATACCCAGACACAGTATAACACGACTGGCCAGCACTGTCACAGAATCACAGGGTCCTTGGCCACCTTCTGAAGGTCATTGAGATGGCCTGGTCTGTAGGAAGGAAATTTGAACAGATGGCCAGGAGGCCTGGGGATGAATCCCAGGACTGACACTTGCTTCTCTGTTTTCTTGTCTTGAAAATATAGGATGTGACCCCTTGTTTTCACCATTTCTGCAGTGATGATCAGATGCTTGGAATGTTCTTAGGAAAGTTATGAGTACTTTAGAAGAGTCCGTGAAGAACAGTTATACTCTTTTATGTTTTATATCACTTCATTGAGGTACGACTGACATATTAAAAACTGTACATATTTAATGCATACAATTCGATGAGTTTGGGGATAAACATATACCCATGAAACCATCAAGGCCATGAACATATCCATCATCTCCCAAAGTCTCCTCCAATCCCTTTTATTTTTATCCTTGGGTTTGGGGGATGGTATTTATTTGTGGGTTTTTTCTTTGTTTGTTTTCTGGTAGGAACACTTAACATAAGATCTACTCTTTCAGAAAATTTTAAGTATATAATACAGTATTGTTAGCTATAAGCACTATGCTACAGACTCAGTATAAGCAGAACTTATTTATCTTGCATAACTGAAATATCATACCCTTTAACCATCACCTCTGACCAACATGCTATTCTCTGCTTCTGTGAGTTCGAGTGTTTTAGATTCTACATTTAGTGAGATCATACAGTATTTGTCTTTCTGTTTCTGGTTTATTTCACTGAACATAATACTCTGCAAGTCTATCCATGTTGTTACAAATGATGAGATTTCCTTCTTTTATAAGGCTGAGCAATATTCCATTGTATGTACATACCACAATTTCTTTATCCCATTCATCCATCAACAGACAATTAAGTTGCTTCCAGATCTTGGCTATTATGCATAATGCTGTAGTGAACATAGGAATGCAAAAATCTCTTCTAGATCCTGATTTTAATTTTTTTTGGATATATATCTCTTGTTCTTTTAATAACAGCCATTCTAAGATATGGGGTAAATGTTCATTGTGGTTGTGATATTCATTTCCCTGATAATTAATGATGGTGAGCACATTGTCATATACCTGTTGGCCTTTTGTCTTCCTTGGAGAAATGTCTTTGAGATCATTTGCCCATTTTTAGTTTAATTATTTGGTTTTTGTTATGTTTTTGCTATTCAGTTGCATAAATGCCTTCTATATTTTGGATAAAATCCCTTATCAGATATATGGTTTGCAAATATTGTCTCTCATTTCTTAATTTTGTTAGTTGTTTCTTTGGCTGCACAGAAGTTTTTTAGTTTGATGTAGTACCACTTGTTCATTTTTGCTTTTGTTGTCTGTGCTTTTGGTATCAAAGCCAAAAAATCATTGCCAAGGATAATGTCAAAGAGCTTTATCCTATGAGTTCTTCTGGGAGTTTTACAGTTTCAGGTCTTATATTTAAGTCTTTAATCAATTCTGGGTTGATTTTTGTGTAGGGTGCAAGATAAGGATCCAACTTCCTTTATTTGCATGTGGATATCCAGTTTTCCCAACACCATTCGTTGAAGAGACTATCCTTTCTCCACTGTGTATTCTTGGCACCCTTATAGAAAATTAGGTGACCTTATATGTGTGGGTTTATTTCGGGGCTCTTCATTCTATTTCATTAGTTTATGTGTCTGTTTTTATGCCAATACCATACTGCTTTGATTCCTATAATTTTGTAATATAATTTGAAATCAGGAAAGATACTTCTTTTAGCTTTTTTTCTTTCAAGATTGCTTTCAGGGTCATAGTTCCATATGAATTTTAAGATTGCTTTTTCTATTTCCATGAAAATGTCACTGTGAGTTTTGTAGAGATTGCACTGAATCTATAGATTGCTTCGGATAGTATGAACATTTTAGCAATATTAATTCTTCCAACCCATGAACACAGAATATGTTTCAATTTATTTGTGTCTAATTTCTTTTATCAATGTTGTATAGTTTTCAGGGTAAAGATCTTTTGCTTCCTTGGTTAAATTTATGCTTAGGTATTTTATCTTTTTGATACTATCGTCAATGGAATTGCATTCTAATTTTTTTTTCAGATAGTTTATTGTTAGTACATGGAAACACAACTGATTTTTGAATGTTGATTTTGTATTCTACAACTTTACTGACTTCACGTATTAGTTCTAACAGTTTTTAAGTGGAATTGTAGGGTTTTCTATGGATAAAATGATGTCATCTACAAACAGGACAATTTAACTTCTTCCTTTTTGATTTAGGTGGCGTTATTTCTTCTTCTTGCCTGATTGCTCTGGCTAGGACTTCCACTACTCTACCGAATAGAAATGCTAAGAGTGGGCACCTTTGTCTTATTACTAACCTTAGGGAAAAATCTTTCAGTTTTTCACCTTTGACTATGATATTAGCTGTGGGCTCATCATGTATGGCCTTTATTATCTATTTATTTATTTATTTATTTATTTATTTTGAGATGGAGTTTTGCTCTTGCTGCCCAGGCTGGAGTGCAATGGCACAATCTCCACTCATTGCAACCTCCGCCTCCTGGATTCAAGTGATTCTCCTGCCTCAGCCTCCCAAGTAGCTGGGATTACAGGCATGTGCCACTACGCCCAGCTAATTTTTCGTATTTTTAGTAGAGATGGGATTTCTCCATGTTGGTCAAGCTGGGCTCAAACTCCCAACCTCAGGTGATCTGCCCACCTCTGCCTCCCAAAGTGCTGGGACTACAGGTGTGAGCTATGTCGCCCAGCATGTATGGCCTTTATTATGTGGAGGTATATTTTTCCTATACCTAATTTGTTGAGGAATGTTGAATGAAGGAATGTTGAATCTTGCAAAATGCTTTTTCTGCATCTATGAAGGTGATCATGATTTTTATTCTTCATTCTGTTAATATGTTGGATTATATTTATTGATTCGTATATGTTGAGCCATCCTTGCCTCCCAGGGATAAATCCCACTTGATCACGATGTATGGTCCTTCTAATGTGCTACTGAATTCAGTTTGCTAGTATTTTGTTGAGGATTTTAACATCTATGTTCATCAGAGATGTTGGCCTATAATTTTTTTTTTCTTGTTTTGTCCTTGTCTGGCTTAGGTATACCTCAGAATGAGTTTGGAAGTTCTCCTTCCTCTTCAATTTTTTTGTAAGAGTTGGAGAAGAATTGGCATTAACCCTTCTTTAAATGTTTGGTAGAGCTTACCAGTGAAGCTATCTGATCCTGGGTTTTTCTTTGCTGGGACTTTATTTATTTATTTATTTATTTTTTTGAGACAGAGTCTCACTCTGTCACCCAGGCTGGAGTGCAGTGGCACAATCTCAGCTCACTGCAACCTCCACCTCCCAGGTTCAAGCAATTCTCCTGCCTCAGCCTCCTGAGTAGCTGGGATTACAGGCTCATGCCACCACGCCCGGCTAATTTTTGTATTTTTAGTAGAAATGGGGTTTCACTATGTTAGCCAGGCTGGTCTCGAACTCCTGACCTCAGGTGATCCACTCACCTCGGCCTCCCAAAGTGCTGGGATTACAGGCATGACCCACTACTCCTGGCCTTTTTGGGATATTTTTAATTACAGATTCCATCTCCTTACTCACTACTGGTCTGTCCAGTTTTTCTGTTTTTCATGATTTAGTCTTGGCATGTTATATATTTCCATAGTACAAAAAAAAATGATTTATGCACTACCATTATAGTACAATTTGAACATCTAAAATCTGAAAAGTCAAGATCCAAAATGATCCAAAACCTGAAACTTTTTGAGTGCCAACATGATGCTAAAAGCTTATGTGTTCATGGAAATTTATCTATTTCTTCTAGGTTATGCAATTTGTGGGCATATTATTGTTCATAGCAGTTTCTTATAATCCTTGGTATTTCTGTGATATCAATTGTAATACCCTGTTTTCCATTTATAATTTGATTTGAGTCCTCTCTCTTTTTTTACTTAGCCTAGTTAACGGTTTATCAATTTTGTTCTATCTTAAGAACAAAAACAATCAATTTTATTGATCTTTTCTATTTTTTTCTGGTCTCTTTTATTTATTTCTGCTCTGATCTTTATTATGTACTGTCTTCTGCTAACTTTAGACTTAGTTTCTTCTTCTTTTTCCAGTTCTTGAGGTGTAAAGTTATGTTGTTCATTTGAAATCTTACATTTTTCTTAGTGTAGGTGTTTATTGCCATAAGCTTTCCTCTTAGAACTGCTTTTGTTGCATCCAATAAGTTTTGGAGTGTGGTGTTTCATTTGTCCCTAGATATTTTCTTATTTTTATTTTGACTTCTTCTTGGACCAATTGGTTGTTCAAGAGTATGTGGCTTGATTTCCACCTATCTGTAACATTTTCAGCTTTCCTCCTGTTATTGATTTCTACTTTTATACCATTGTAATCAGAAAACATATTTAATATATTTCAATATTCTTAAATTTTTAAAGACTTGTTTTGTAGCCAAACATATAATATGTCCTAGAAAATGCTCCATGTGTTCTTGAGAAGACTGTGTTTTCTGCTACTGTTGGGTGGAATACTCTAAATATGTCTATTAGATTCATTTGGTCTACAATATTGTTCAATTCTGCTATTTCATTATTGATTTTCTGTCTGAAAAAATCTACCCATTGTTAGAAGTGCGTATCAAAGTTCCTTACCATTATTGTATTGCTGCCTAGTTCTCTCTTCTGTTTTGTTAATATTTGCTTTAAATATTTAGGCACTCTCTTGTTAGATGCACATATATTTACAAATATTATAACCTCTTGATGAATTGGCCCCTTTATAGTAATGTAATGACCTTATCTGTCTCTTGTGACAATTTTTTTACTCAAAGTCTATTTTGTCTGATAGAAGTACAGCCAGGCTTGCTCTTTTTTGGTTATGATTTGAAGGAAATATATTTCTCCATCCCTCCACTTTCAGCCTATGTATCCTTAAAGCTAAAGTGAGTCTCTCCTAGGCAGCATTTAATTGGATCTTGTTTTATAGTCAGTTCAGTCACTCTACCTCTTTTGACTGGAAAATTTAATCCATTGGATTTAAAGTAATAATTGATAGGTAAGGCCTTACTACTGCAATTTTGTTAATTATTTTCTGTTTTGTAGTTCTATTGTGCCTTTCTTTCTCTCTTGCTGTTTTGTTCTGTAGTTTGATTATTTTTTTAAATAGTGGCATGTTTTGATTCCTTTCTCTTTATCTTTTGCGTATCTATGACAGGTTTTTGCTTTGTGATTACCATGAGGCTTACATAAAATACCTTATTGTCATAACAGTATATATATTTTTTCAACTTTTATTTTAGATTCAGGGGTATATGTGCAGGTTTGTTACAGAGATAAATTGCATGTCATAGGAGTTTGGTATACAGATTAATTTGCACCTAGGTAATAAGCATAGTACCCAATAGGTAGGCTTTTTTATCCCCTCCCTTCTCCTGCCCTCCAGCCACATGTAGGCTCTGGTGTCTATTGTTTCTTTCTTTGTGTCCATGTGTACTTAATGTTCAGTTCCCACTTGTAATTGAGAACATGTGGTATTTTGTTTTCTGTTCCTGCGTTAGTTCACTTAGGATAATCGCCTCTTGCTCCACCCATATCGCTGCAAAGGACATGACCTCATTTTTTTATGGCTGCATATTATTCCATGGTGTATATGTACCACAGTTTCTTTATCCAGTCTGCCATTGATGGGCCTTTAGGTTGATTCCATGTCTGCTATTGTGAACAGTGCTGTGATGAATACACGCAGCATGTGTCTTTATGGTAGAACAACTTATATTTCTTTAGTTATATAGCCAATCAGGGGATTGCTGGGTTGAAGGTAGTTCTGTTTTAAGTGCTCTGAGAAATCTCCACATTGCTTTCCACAATGGCAGAATCAATTTACATTCCCACCAGCAGTGTATCAGTGTTCCCTTCCACTATGAGCCCATAAAATCAAAAGCAAATTAGTTACTTTCTAGATACAATAGAGGTACAGGCATTGGGTAAATACAGCTGTTTCAAATGGGAGAAATGGCAAAAACAAAGGGGCTACAGACCCCATGCAAGTCCAAAATCCAGGGGAGCAGTCAAATCTTAAAGCTTCAAAATGATCTTCTTTGACTCCACGTCTCACATCCAGATCATGCTGATGTAAGAGATGGGTTCCTGTGGTCTTGGGCTGCTCCACCCCTATAGCTTTACAGAAAGAAAAAATGTAAGAGCAGACAGAGAGAAAGGTCAGGTTACTCATGAAGGGAAGCCCATCGGACTAACTGTGGATCTCTCTGCAGAAACCCTACAAGTCAGAAGAGAGTGGGGGCCAATATTCAGCATTCTTAAAGAAAAGAATCTTCAACCCAGAATTTTATATCCAGCCAAACTAAGCTTCATAAGCGAAGGAGAAATAAAATCCTTTCCAGACAAGCAAATGCTGAGGGATTTTGTCACCACCAGGCCTGCCTTACAAGAGCTCCTGAAGGAAGCACTAAATATGGAAAGGAAAAACAAGTACCAGCCACTGAAAAAACAAACCAAAATGTAAAGACCATTGACAGTAGGAAGAAACTACATCAACTAATGGGCAAAATAATCAGCTAGCATAATAATGACAGATTCTAATTCACACATAACAATATGAACCTTAAATGTAAACAGGCTAAATGCCCCAATTAAAAGACACAGACTGACACACTGGACAAAGAGTCAAGACCCATTGGTGTACTGTATTCAGGAGACCCATCTCATATGCAAAGACACACATAGGCTTAAAATAAAGAGATGGAGGAATAATTGCCAAGCAAATGGAAAGCAACAAAAAAAGCAGGGGTTGCAATCCTAGTCTTTGATAAAACAGACAAAGATCAAAATAGACAAAGAAGGGCATTACATAATGGTAAAGGGATCAATGCAACAAGAAGAGCTAACTATCCTAAAGATATATGCACCCAATACAGGAGCACCCAGATTCATAAAGCAAGTTCTTAGAGACCTACAAAGAGACTTACACTCCCACACAATAATAATGGGAGACTTTAACACCCCACTGTCAATATTAGACAGATTAATGAGACACAAAATTAACAAAGATATTCAGGACTTGAACTCAGCTCTGGACCAAGCAGAACTAATAGACATCTACAGAACTCTCCACCCCCAATCAACAGAATATACATTCTTCTCAGCACCACATCACACTTGTTCTTAAATTGACCACATAATTGGAAGTAAAACACTCCTCAGCAAATGCAAAAGAATGGAAATCGTAACAGTCTCTCAGACCACAGTGCAATCAAATTAGAAGTCAGGATTAAGAAACTCATTCAAAACCACACAACGACATGGCACCTGAACAACCTACTCCTGGATGACTACTGGGTAAATAATGAAATTAACGCAGAAATAAATAAGTTCTTTGAATCCAAACAGAACAAAGAAGCAACGTACCAGAATCTCTGGGACACAGCTAGTGCAGTGTTTAGAGGGAAATTTATACCACTAAATGCCCACAGGAGACAGTGGGAAATATCCAGAATTGACACCCTAGCATCACAATTAAAAGAACTAGAGAAGCAAGAGCAAACAAATTCAAAAGCTAGCAGAAGACAAGAAATAACTAAGATCAGAGCAGAACTGAAGGGGAGAGAGACACAAAAAACCCTTCAAAAAAATCAATGAATCCAGGAGCTGGTTGTTTTAAAAGATTAACAAAATAGATAGACTGCTACCCAGACTAATAAAGAAGAAAAGAGAGAAGAGTCAAATAGACACAATAAAAAATGATAAAGGGGAGATCACCATTGATCCCACAGAAATACAAACTGCCATCAGAGAATACTATAAACACCTATACACAAATAAACTAAAAAAATCTAGAAAATGGATAAATTCATGGACACATATACCCTACCAAGAATAAACCAGGAAGAAGTCGAATCCCTGAATAGACCAATAACAAGATCTGAAATTGAGGCACTAATTAAAAAGAAAAGCCCAGGACCAGATGGATTCACACCCAAATTCTACCAGAGGTACAAACAGGAGCTAGTATTATTCCTTTTGAAACTATTCCAAACAATAGAAAAAGAGGGACTCCTCCCTGACTCATTTTATGAGGCCAGCATCATCCTGATACCAAAACCTGGCAGAGACACAACACAAAAATAAAATTTCAGGCCAATATCCCTGATGAACATTGATGCGAAAATCCTCAATAAAATACTGGCAAGCTGAATCCAGCAGCACATCTAAAAGCTTACCCACCACGATCAAGTCAGCTTCATACCTGGGATGCAAGGCTGGTTCAAACTATGCAAATCAATAAACGTAATCCATCACATAAACAGAACCAATGACAAAAAACACATGATTATCTCAATAGATGCAGAAAAGGCCTTTGACACAATTCGACACCCCTTCATGCTAAAAACACTCAATAAACTAGGTATTGATGGAATGTATCTCAAAATAATAAGACCTATTTATGACAAACCCACAGCCAATATCATACTAAATGGGCAAAAGCTGGAAGCATTCCCTTTGAAAATCAGCACAAGAAAAGGATGGCCTCTCTCACCACTCCTATTCAAAGTTCTGGCCAGGGCAATCAGGCAAGAAAAAGAAACAAAAGCATATTCAAATAGGAAGAGAGGAAGTCAAATTATCTTTGTTTGCAGATGACATAATTGTATGTTTAGAAAACCCCATCATCTCAGCCCCAAATCTCCTTAAGCTGATAAAGCAACTTCAGCAAAGTCTCAGGATACAAAATAAATGTGCAAAAATCACAAGCATTCCTATATACCAATAACAGACAAATAGAGAGCTAAATCATGAGTGAACTCCCATTCACAATTGCTACAAAGAGAATAAAATACCTAGGAATCCAACTTACAGGGGATGTGAAGGACCTCTTCAAGGAGAACTACAAACCACTGCTCAAGGAAATAAGAAAGGACACAAACAAATGGAAAAACATTCCATGCTCATGAATAGGAAGAATCAATATTGTGAAAATGTCCACACTGCCCAAAATAATTTAGAGATTCAATCTATTCCCATCAAGCTACCACTGACTTTCTTCAGAGAATTAGAAAAACTACTTTAAATTTCATGTGGAACCAAAAAAGAGCCTGTAGAGCAAAGACAACCCTAAGCAAAAAAAAAAACAAAGCTGGAGGCATCACGACACCTGACTTGAAACTATACTACCAGGCCGCAGTAACCAAAACAGCATGGTACTGGTACCAAAACAGATATATAGACCAAGGGAACAGAACAGAGGCCTCAGAAATAACACCACACATCTACAACCATCTGATCTTTGACAAACCTGACAAAAACAAGCAATGCGGAAGGGATTCCCTATTTAATAAATGGTATTAGGAAAACAGGCCAGCCATATGCAGAAAACTGAAACTGGACCCCTTCCTTACACCTTATACAAAAATTAACTCAAGATGGGCTAAAGACTTAAAGATAAGACCTAAAACCATAGAAACCCTAGAAGAAAACCTAAGCAATACTATTCAGGACGTAGGCATGGACAAAGACTTTACAACTAAAAACACCAAAAACAATGGCAACAAAAGCCAAAATTTACAAATGGGATCTAATTAAACTAAAGAGCTTCTGCACAGCAAAAGAAACTATCATCAGAGTGAACAGGCAACCTACAGAATGGGAAAAAAATTTGCAACCTATCCATCTGACAAAGGGCTAATGTCCAGAATCTACCAGGAGCTTAAACAAATTTACAAGAAAAAACAAACAACCACATCAAAAAATGGGCAAAGGATATGAACAGACACTTCTCAAAAGAAGACATTTATGCAGCCAACAAACATATGAAAAAAAGCTCATCATCACTGGTCATTAGAGAAATGTAAATCAAAACCACAATGAGATACCTTCTCACACCAATTAGAATGGCGATCATTAAAAAGTCAGGAAACAACACATGCTGGAGAGGATATGGAGAAATAGGAACGGCTTAACAGTGTAGGTGGGTGTGTAAATTAGTTCAACCATTGTGGAAAACAATGTGGTGATTCTTCAAGAATCTAGGACTAGAAATACCATTTGACCCAGCAATCCCATTACTGAGTATACACTCAAAGGATTATAAATCATTATACTATAAAGACATATGCACACATATGTTTATTGCAGCACTGTTCACAATAGCAAAGACTTGAAACCAACCCAAATGCCCATCAATGATAGACTGGATAAAGAAAATGTGGTGGCTGGGCGTGGTGGCTCACACCTGTAATCCCAGCACTTTGGGAGGCTGAGGTGGGCGGATCACAAGGTCAGGAGATTGAGACCATCCTGGCTAAGTCGGTGAAACCCCGTCTCTACTAAAAATACAAAAAAAATTAGCCGGGCATGGTGGTGTGTGCCTGTAGTCCCAGCTACTTGGCAGGCTGAGGCAGGAGAATGGCACGAACCTGGGAGGCGGAGCTTGCAGTGAGCCGAGACGTGCCACTGCACTGCAGCCTGGGCAACAGAGCCAGACTCCGTCTCAAAAAAAAAAAGAAAAGAAAATATGGTACATATACACCATGGAATACTATGCAGCCATAAAAAAGAATGAGTTCATGTCCTTTGCAGGGACATGGATGAAGCTGGAAACCATCATTCTCAGCAAACTAACACAAGAACAGAAAACCAAACACTGCATGTTCTCACTCATAGTGGGAGTTGAACAATGAGACCACATGGACACAGGGAAGGGAACATGACACACTGGGGCCTGTTGGGGGATGGGGAGCTAGGGGAGGGATAGCATTAGGATAAATACCTAATGTAGATGACAGGTTGATAGGTGCAGCAAACCACCATGGCACACGTATACCTATGTAACAAAACTGCACATTCTTCACATGTACCCCAGAACTTAAAGTATAATAATAATAAATAAAAATAAAATTTAAGAAAGTCAGGAAACAACATATACTGGAGAGGATATGGAGAAATAGCAACACTTTTACACTGTTGGTGGGAGTGTAAATTAGTTCAACCATTGTGGAAGACAGTGTGGTGATTCCTCAAGGATCTAGAAATAGAAATACCATTTGACCCAGCGGTCCCATTACTGGGTATATACCCAAAGGATTATAAATTGTTATACTATAAAGACACTTGCACACATACATTTGTTGCAGCACTATTCACAATAGCAAAGACTCGGAACCAACCCAAATGCCCATCAATGTTAGACAGGATAAAGAAAATGTGGCAGATACACACCATGTTGTACTATGCAGCCATAAAAAGGAATGAGTTTATGTCCTTTGCAGGGACATGAATGAAGCTGAAACCATCATTCTCAGCAAACTAATACAGGAACAGAAAACCAAACACTGCATGATCTCACTCATAAGTGGGAGATGAACAATGAGAACGCATGGACACAGGGAAGGGGAATATCACACACTGGGGCCTATCGGGGGTTGGGGAGCAAGGGGAGGGATAGCATTAGGAGAAATAACTAACGTAAATGACAGATTGACGGGTGCAGCAATCCACCATGGCACATGTATACCCATGCAACAAACCTGCACAGTCTGCACATGTATCCCAGAACTTAAAGTATAATAAAAAATAAATAAATAAAACAAATAAATAAATAAATTTTTTTCTGAAACAAAAAAGAAAATAATGTCAGCAATTGAAAGAATTAGAGGAATAACCTCTAAAATCCCTTCTTGCACTAAACTTCTTGGATCTAACAAGTTATAGTCCAATTTATTTAAGTCTTATTTCTCAATAAAGTTATAAAAGCTAACATTTGGGCAGGCATGGTGGCTCATGCATGTAATCCTAGCACTTTGAGAGGCCAAGATGGGAGGATTGCTTGAGGCCAGGAGTTCAAGTCCAACCTGGTCAACATATTGAGACCCCATTTCTATTAAAAATAAATTTTAAGAAAAGCTAACATTTGATAGTAATAGAATTTGCTTGATTTCTCAGTGTTTCCCTCTATATCATTTATCTATTACTACATAAAAAGCAATCCCAAAATTTGCTGGCTTAAAACAACCTTTACATTTTTTCCTATTCCTTCATGATTTTGGGGACTAGAAATCTGGGCTGGGCTCTTGGGCAGTTTCTCTTCTAGTCCTGCCTGGGGTCACTCATACAGCTGCAGTCATCTGCAAGCTTGACTAGGACTAGAAAACCTAATATGGCCCAAGATGCATGACACCCATGTCTACAGGCCGATAGTGGCTGTCAGCTGGTGGGTCCAGGGGTCCTTAGCTGGGTGGCTCATCTTTGCTGCATGTGGCCTTATACCATTTGATAAGCTAGATTAGGCTTCGTTACATAGCAGACTGTGGACTTCACATAGCAGCATTTTAAGAAGGCAACAGGGGAATCTATGAAGTCTCTCAAGAATTGGGCTCCAAATTTGTACAACTTCCACTGAATTCTATGGGTAAAAGCAAATCATAGGACCATGCAGACTCAAGGCATAGGATGATATAACAAATATTACCTCTTGATGCAAGGAATAGCAAAGATCAGTGAAACTGAATGTAAATAAATTGTTTGCAACTTATGCCCACATTATCTTCTCACTTGTCTCCACAGCCCATTGGTCACCAATATCAACTATTTATTGAAAATCTGCCCTCACAGTGAAAACAAGATGTTCTAACTACAATCACAGAATGTGATTAAGCATAGTAAAGAAGTTTTTGGAAAACTGGCTTTCCCACACATGAAGTAAAGAAATAAAAATACAGTCCATTTCTTCACTTATACCACATCTCATTCAGTACCATTACAATGTCTACCAAAGCATTTCAGACAAAACACTAAGGCACTTTGCAATTCTGAAAGCAAAGTCCAGAAAGTTTTGACTACAATATTCCAAACTACTGTTGGCAGTTGAAAAAGGTAAGCTAAGAATGATGCATTAAAGAAAGGCTGGCTGGTAGTCATAGTTCCTGAACAATCCTAAATGTGTTTCAGGTCTCAAGGCCACATAATTTTTCACAGTTATGCTGGAACATCACATTACAAGTAGGTCGCCTGCAGCCCTGTCATGGAGACTGTCTGATTATTGACCATATTCCCTAAGACCTTATCACTTTACAGTCGCCCAGATATTTGAAAGCAGTAATCCAAGTAGTAAGTCATAGATCAGGTTGCTCAGCAGTCCAGAGATCTGAAACAACACATAAATCAAAATTGACAGGTAATTAGCCAACTTGCTTATACAGTAAAAAAAAATTTGCCATCAAATATTCCAACTCAGAGGCTGACAGACACCTGATGCTCCTTGATAAGATAGAACCTCGCCTTGACACACAAGGCAATGGGTAGCAAAGGCATTCACATTATCATCTTTTCATATAATACTGAGCCAACGCTGGAAAAAAACATCAGACCCTTCCAGGGAAATCATGCCCAAAACACCTGCAGATTCCTCAGCCCCTTGGGAAGGTACTCGGAAGGAAAAAGGAGCTCAGATGCAGTTCAGATGAAATTTACCACTTCCTCAAAATCCACTCAAATCACCACTCAGATGACTTCTCTTTCTAGTATTCAGAATGTTTTCATTTCATTGTTTGAGGAGCACTTCCTTTGGGGGTTAAAATGAATTTTAAGGGTGGCAGGCAAAATGGCCAAATAGGAACGGCTCCAGTCTGCAGCTCCCAGTGAGACCAATGCAGAAGGTGGGCAATTTCTGCATTTCCAACTAAGGTACCCGGTTCATCTCATTGGGACTGGTTAGGCAGTGGGTGCAGCCCATGGAGGGTGAGCAGAAGCAGGGTGGGGGGTTGCCTAACTTGGGAAGTGCAAGGGATGGGGGAACTCCTTCCTCTAGCCAAGGGAAGCCATGAGGGACTGTGCCATGAGGGACTGTGCCATGAGAAACGGCGCATTCTGGACCAGATACTACACATTTCCCATGGTCTTTGCAACCCACAGACCAGGAGATTCCCTCGGGTGCCTATACCACAAGGGTCCTCGGTTTCAAGCACAAAACTGGGCGGCTGTTTGAGCAGACACCCAGCTTGCTGCAGGAGTTTTTTTTCATATGCCAATGGTGCCTGGAATGCCAGTGAGACAGAACCATTCACTCCCCTGGGAAGGGGGCTGAAGTCAGGGAGCCAAGTAGATCCCTTCCCACAGAGCCCAGCAAGCTAAGATTGACTGGCTTGAAATTCTCACTGTCAGCACAGCAGTCTGAAATCTACCTGGGATACTCGAGCTTGGTGGGGGGAAGGGTGTCCACCATTACTGAGGCTTGAGTAGGCAGTTTTCCCCTCACATGTAAACAAAGCTCCTGGGAAGTTTGGACTGAGTGGAGCCCACTGCAGCTGGGCAAAGCCACTGGAGCCAGACTGTGTCTCTAGATTCCTCCTCTCTGAAAGGAAGGGCATCTCTGAAAGAAGGGCCGCAGCCCCAGTCAGGGGCTTTTATATAAAACTCCCATCTCCCTGAAACAGAGCACCTAGGGGAAGGGGTGGCTGTGGGCACAGCTTCAGCCAACTTAAATGTACCTGCCTGCTGGCTCTGAAGACAGCAGTGAATCTCCCAGTACAGCGCTCAAGCTCTGCTAAGGGACAGACTGCCTCCTCAAGTGGGTCCCTGACCCCGTGCCTCCTGACTGGGAGACACCTCCCAGCAGGGCTCAACACACGCCTCATACAGGAGAGCTCCAGCTGGCATCTGGCAGGTGCCCCTCTGGGGTGAAGCTTCCAGAGGAAGAAACAGAAAGCAATCTTTGCTGTTCTACAGCCTCTGCTGGTGATACCCAGGCAAACAGGGTCTGAAGTGGACCTCCAGCAAACTCCAGCAGACCTGCAGAAGAGGTCTGCAGGTCTGTTAGTCAGGTCTACCTGACTAATAGAAGGAAAACTAACAAAAAGAAAGGAATCACATCAACATCAACAAAAAGGATGACCACACCAAAACGCCATTCGAAGGTCACCAACATCAAAGACAAAAGGTAGATAAATCCACAAAGATGAGGAAAAACCAGCACAAAGAGGCTGAAAAATCCAAAAACCAGATCCTCCTCCAAAGGATCACAACTCCTCGCCAGCAAGGAACAAAACTGGACGGAGAATGAGTTTGATGAATTGACAGAATTAGGCTTCAAAAGATGGGTAATAACAAACTCCTCTGAGCTAAAGGGCAATGTTCTAACCCAATGCAAGGAAGCTAAAAACCTTGAAAAAAGGTTAGAGGAATTGCTAACTAGAATAAACAGTTTGGAGAAGAACATAAATGACCTGATAGAGCTGAAAAACACAGCACAAGAACTTTGTGAACATACACAAGTATCAATAGCCAAATTGATCAAGCAGAAGAAAGGATATCAGAGATTGAAGATCAACCAATGAAATAAAGTGTGAAGACAAGATTAGAGAAAGAAGAATGAAAAGGAACGAACAAAGCCTCCAAGAAATATGGGACTATGTGAAAAGACCAAACCTATGTTTTATTCGTGTACCTGAAAGTCCTGGGGAGAATGGAACCAAGTTGGAAAACACTCTTCAGGATATTATCCAAGAGAACTTCCCCAGCCTAGCAAGACAGACCAACATTCAAATTCAGGAAATACAGAGAACACGACAGAGATACTCCTCAAAAAGAGCAACCCCAAGACACATATCGTCAGATTCACCAGTGTTGAAATGAAGGAAAGAATGTTAAGGGAAGTTAGAGCGAAAAGTCGGGTTATCCACAAAGGAAAGCCCATCAGACTAGCAGTGGATCTCTCTGCAGAAACCCTACAAGCCAGAAGAGAGTGGAGGCCAATACTCAACATTCTTAAAAAAAGAATTTTCAATCCAGAATTTCATATCCAGCCAAACTATGCTTCATAAGTGAAGGAGAAATAAAATCCTTTACAGACAAGCAAATGCTGAGGGATTTTGTCACCACCAGGTCTGCCTTACAAGAACCTCTGAAGGAAGCACTAAATATGGAAAGGAAAAACTGGCCATTGCAAAAACATATCAAATTCTAAAGACCATAGACACTGTAAAGAAACTGCATCAACTAACGTGTAAAATAACCAGCTAGCATCATAATGACAGGATCAAATTCACACATAACAATATTAACCTTAACTGTAAATGGGTTAAATGTCCCAATTAAAAGACACAGACTGGCAAATTGGAAAAAGAGTCAAGACCCACTGGTGTGGTGTATTCAGGAGACCCATCTCACGTGCAAAGGCACACATAGGCTCAAAATAAAGGGATGCAGGAATACTTGCCAAGCAAATGGAAAGCAACAAAAAAAGCAGGGGTTGCAATCCTAGTCTCTGATAAACACACTTTAAACCAACAAAGATAAAAAAAAAAGAGACAAAGAAGGGCATTACATAATGGTAAAGGGATCAATGAAAGAAGAAGAGCTAACGATCCTAAATATATATGCACCCAATACAGGAGCACCCAGATTCATAAAGCAAGTTCTTAGAGACTTACAAAGAGACTTACACTCCCACACAATAATAATGGGAGACTTTAACACCCCACTGTCAATATTAGACAGATTAATGAGATACAAAATTAACAAAGATATTCAGGACTTGAACTCAGCTCTGGACCAAGCAGAACTAATAGACATCTACAGAACTCTCCACCCCAAATCAACAGAATATACATTCTTCTCAGCACCACATCACACTTGTTCTTAAATTGACCACATAATTGGAAGTAAAACACTCCTCAGCAAATGCAAAAGAATGGAAATCATAACAAACAGTCTCTCAGACCACAGTGAAATCAAATTAGAACTCAGGATTAAGAAGCTCACTCGGCTGGGCGTGGTGGCTCACACCTATAATCTCAGCACTTTGGGAGGCTAAGGTGGGCAAATCATGAGGTCAGGAGTTCAAGACCAGCCTGACCAACATGGTGAAACCCCATCTCTACTAAAAATACAAAAATCAGCTGGGCATGGTGGCACGTAATCCACAGCTACTCAGGAGGCTGAGGCAGAAGACTTGCTTGAACCTGGGAGGCTTGCAGTGACCTGAGATCTTGCCACTGCACTCCAGCCTGGGCAACAGAGTGAGACACAGTCTCAAAAAAAAAGAAAAAAAGGAAAAAAAAAAAAGAAACTCACTCAAAACTGCACAACTACATAGCAACTGAACAACCTGCTCCTGAATGACTACTGGGTAAATAATGAAAGTTCTTTGGAACCAATGAGAACAAAGATGCAATGTACCAGCATCTCTGGGACACAGCTAAAGCAGCGTTTAGAGGGAAATTTATAGCACTAACTGCCGACAGGAGAAAGCAGGAAAGACCTAAAAATTGACATGCTAACATCACAATTAAAAGAACTAGAGAAGCAAGAGCAAACAAATTCAAAAGCTAGCAGAAGACAAGAAATAACTAAGGTCAGAGCAGAACTGAAGGAGATAGAGACATGAAAAACCCTTCAAAAAATCAGTGAATCCAGGAACTGATTTTTTTTAAAAGATTAACAAAATACATAGACCGCTACCCAGACTAATAAAGAAGAAAAGAGAGAGGAATCAAATAGACACAATAAAAAGTGATACAGGGGAGATCACCATTGGTCCCACAGAAGTACAAACTACCACCAGAGAATATTATAAACACCTCTATGCAAATAAAATGGAAAATCTAGAAGAAATTGATAAATTCCTGGACACATACACCCTACCAAGACTAAACCAGGAAGAAGTTGAATCCTAGAATAGACCAATAATAATTTCTGAAATTGAGACAGTAATTAATAGCCTACCAACGAAAAAAAGCCCAAGACCAGACAGATTCACATCTGAATTCTACCAGAGGTATAAACAGGAGCTGCTACCATTCCTTCTGAAACTATTCCAAACAATAGAAAAAGAGGGACTCCTCCCTGACTCATTTTATGAGGCCAGCATCATCCTGATACCAAAACCTGGCAGAGACACAACACAAAAATAAAATTTCAGGCCAATATCCCTGATGAACATTGATGCGAAAATCCTCAACAAAATACTGGCAAACTGAATCCAGCAGCACATCAAAAAGCTTACCCACCACGATCAAGTCAGCTTCATACCTGGGATGCAAGGCTGGTTCAACATATGCAAATCAATAAACGTAATCCATCACATAAACAGAACCAATGACAAAAAACACATGATTATCTCAATAGATGCAGAAAAGGCTTCAATATAATTCAACATCCCTTCACACTAAAAACACTCAATAAACTAGGTATTGATGGAATGTATCTCAAAATAATAAGAGCTATTTATGACAAACTTACAGCCAATATCATACTAAATGAGCAAAAGCTGGAAGCATTCCCTTTGAAAACCCACACAAGAAAAGGATGCCCTCTTTCACCACTCCTATTCAACATAGTATTGGAAGTTCTGGCCAGGGCAATCAGGCAAGAAAAAGAAACAAAAGCATATTCAAATAGGAAGAAAGGAAGTCAAATTATCTCTGTTTGCGGATGACCTAATTGTATATTTAGAAAACCCCATCATCTTAGCCCAAAATCTCCTTAAGCTGATAAGCAACTTCAGTAAAGTCTCAGGATACAAAATCCATTGTGCAAAAATTACAAGCATTCTTATACACCAATAACAGACAAACAGAGAGCCAAATCATGACTGAACTCCCATTCACAATTGCTACAAAGAGAATAAAATACCTAGGAATCCAACTTACAAGAGATGTGAAGGACCTCTTCAAGGAGAACTACAAGCCACTGTTCAAGGAAATAAGAAAGGACACAAACAAATGGAAAAACATTCCGTGTTCATGAATAGGAAGAATTAATATCATGAAAATGGCCATACCGCCCAAAGTAATTTATAGATTCATGCTATTCCCATCAAGCTACCATTGACTTTCTTCGCAGAATTAGAAGAACTACTTTAAATTTCATGTGGAACCAAAAAAGAGCCCATATACCCAAGACAATCCTAGCAAAAAGAACAAAGCTGGAGGTATCATGCTACCTGACTTGAAACTATACTACAAGTCCATGGTAACCAAAACATCATGATACTGGTACCAAAACAGACATATAGACAAATGGAACAGAACAGAGGCCTCAGAAATAACACCACACAGCTACAACCATTTGATCTTTGGCAAACCTGACAAAAACAAGCAATGGGAAAGGATTTCCTATTTAATAAATGGTGCTGGGAAAACTGGTTAGCCATATGCAGAAAACTGAAAAGGTTCCTTACACCTTATACAAAAACTAACTCAAGATGGACTAAATACTTAAAGATAAGACCTAAAACCATAGAAACCCTAGAAGAAAACCTAGGCAATACCATTCAGGACATAGGCATGGGCAAAGACTTCATGACTAAAACACTAAAAACAATGGCAACAAAAGCCAAAATTTACAAATGGGATCTAATTAAACTAAAGAGCTTCTGCACAGCAAAAGAAACTATCATCAGAGTGAACAAGCAACCTACAGAATGGGAAAAAAAATTTGCAATCTATCCATCTGACAAAGGGCCAATATCCAGAATCTACCAGGAGCTTAAACAAATTTACAAGAAAAAACAAATAACCCCATCAAAAATTGGGCAAAGGATATGAACAGACACTTCTCAAAAGAAGACATTTATGTGGCCAACAAACATGAAAAAAAGCTCATCATCACTGGTCGTTAGAGAAATGCAAACCAAAACCACAATGAGATACCATCTCACACCAGTTAGAATGGCTATCATTAAAAAGCCAGGAAACAGGCCGGGCGCGGTGGCTTACGCCTGTAATCCCAGCACTTTGGGAGGCCGAGATGGGCGGATCATGAGGTCAGGAGATCGAGACCACCCTGGCTAACACAGTGAAACCCTATCTCTACTAAAAATACAAAAAAATTTAGCTGGGTGTGGTGGCGGGTGCCTGTAGTCCCAGCTACTCGGCAGGCTGAGGCAGGAGAATGGCATGAACCCGGGAGGCAGAGCTTGCAGTGAGCCAAGATCGCGCCATTGCACTCCAGCCTGGGCAGCTGAGCAAGACTCCATCTCGAAAAAAAAAAAAAAAAAAGCCAGGAAACAATACGTGCTGGAGAGGATGTGGAGAAATAAAAATGTTTTCACACTGTTGATGGCAGTGTAAATTAGTTCAACCATTGTGGAAGACAGTGTGGCGATTCCTTGAGGATCTAGAACTAGAAATACCATTTGACCCAGCAATCCCATTACTGGGTATATACCCAATGATTATAAATCATTATACCATAAAGACACTTACACACGTATGTTTATTGCAGCACTATTCACAATAGCAAAGACTTGAAACCAACCCAAATGCCCATCAATGATAGACTGGATAAAGAAAATGTGGCACATATACACCATGGGATACTATGCAACCATAAAAAAGGACGAGTTCATGTCCTTTGCAGGGACCTGGATGAAACTGGAAACCATCATTCTCAGCAAACTAACACAAGAACAGAAAACCAAACACCACATGTTCTCACTCATAAGTGGGAGTTGAACAATGAGAACACATGGACACAGGGAGGAAACATCAGACACTGGGGCCTGTCGCAGGGTGGGGGTCTAGGGGAGGGATAGCATTAAGAGAAATACCTGGCCAGGTACAGTGACTCATGCCTGTAATTCCAGCACTTTGGGAGTCCGAGGCAAGCAGATCACGAGGTCAAAAGTACGAGACCATCCTGGCCAATGTGGTGAAACCCCGTCTGTACTAAAAATACAAAAATTAGCCAGGCTTGGTGGCACGCGCCTGAATTCCAAGCTACTCGGGAGGCTGAGGCAGGAGAATCACTTGAACCCAGGAGACAGAGGTTACAGTGAGCCAAGATCATGCCACTGCACTTCCAGCCTGGTGACAGAGTGAGATTCTGTCTCAAAAAAAAAAAAAAGGAAATATCTAATGTAGATAATGGATTGATGAGTGCAGCAAACCACCATGGCACGTGTATACCTATGTAACAAATCTGTATGTTCTGCACATGTATCCCAGAATTTAAAGTATAGTTAAAAAATGAATTTTAAAAAACAGCTCCTGCCTTCAAGGAAGGAGAAGGGTATGAAAGTGAGGAGAAATTGTGACAGCGAGTCACACAGCAAGCAGACAGTGACATCTCACACAGATTTTCTTGTTTAACACAACGCTCCTATGATACGGGTATCATTATCCCCATTTTAAAGACTGGGGAATTGAGGCTTCAGTTAGTAATCGATAGAGCTAAGATTCAAATTCAGGGAAGAGCTGAAGGAAAGAAGCAGGGCTGGGAGAGAAGGTGGAACTCAAGTGAAACACTGTAGGTAAAGCAGATCACGAGGTCAAGAGAACGAGACCATCCTAGCCAACGTGGTGAAACCCCATCTGTACTAAAAATACAAAAATTAGCCAGGCTTGGTGGCACGCGCCTGAATTCCAAGCTACTCGGGAGGCTGAGACAGGAGACTCACTTGAACCCAGGAGACAGAGGTTACAGTGAGCCAAGATCATGCCACTGCACTTCCAGCCTGGTGACAGAGTGAGATTCTAGCAATACAAGACTTTGCAAACAGCTATGATTATAATGTCAGTGAGCATGAGGCAGAGAGGTGACAACCAAGTGGAGAATACCCAGCTGCCTGCTGAAAATAAAAAACCTGGGGAAATGTTAGTAGTTGCCGAGAGAGTCAAAATTTTAAAAGGGCCTCTGGATGGATGCTGGGTGAACTCAGGATAAGTGGAAGGAAAAACAAATCAGAAGGAGAACCAGGAGTATTTACTACCCCCAAAGCCAACAGTGTCAAGCAAAAAAAGAGTCAAATGCAGCCAAAGGGTGGAACAGAAGGAGGCCCAGGAAAGAGTCACTGGATTTTGGAAATTGGAAGGCCAATGGAAACCATCAAAAGAGATGGAGGGTAGGTGACAGAGATGTAGGTTAGAGAGAATGTGGGCAGTGAGGCAGTAAGGACATCAGTGTAGAATCCCCATTCAGAAAGTTTCCCCAGGAAGGAATGAAGGAAATCAAATGCAATGATAGTTTAGGAGATAGGAAGATCAAAAGAAGGAATGAGCTCTTAATATCCAGGAGAGAAGGCAATGTAGAGGTTGAGTACCATTCCTAACTTCTTCACATGCATGACTCTGGGACTGTTTGTGTAAAGAGAAATTTCTGTCATTGCTGCTGTACCTAATTAGAAAACATCTCCTCATTTTTCATCCTACCAAACTCTATTAATTCTTCCTGTTCAGTATCTCTTGGATTTATCTTCCCTTTTCTGCCATACTATCTGAGAGCAGGCTTGTCTCATGGACCTCTGTGCCATCCTGCTGGCTCACTTTCCAAGCTTCCCACCCCTTCCCACAACTTGAATCTGAACCAGATTAACCTGTCATAAAATCTAGTTTGCAAACATGAAAGCACTCTACGGTGAAAGCACCTCAATATGCATTGGTTCAAGTCAGAAACCCTCAAAAATGCAAGAAGTTTCATCAGGAGCCTCCATTCCTCAAAGCCAGCCTTTCCTCAGACCCCTCCAAATACACCTTGACAGTCCGAAGACTGTCCTCAGCCCTCGCTGCACATTAGACTCATCAGGGAAGCTCTAAAAATGCTGAGGCCCAGGCTCGTTCCAGAGATTCTTTAATTTGGTCTGCAGTGGTTCAAGGCAAGGTATATCAAAAGCTCCCTTGTCAATTATTTCCTGGTTCTCTTTACCGCTCTATGGGATACTCATAAACCCTGCTCTGAGCAATGCTTTCCATGCCTGAGACACTTTCCTTCTTCCTTTCTATGAATCTGAATGCCACATTTCCCAAAGGCCTAACACAGTCTGACTTTTTTTAGGAAGTCTTTCCAGACCACCCCAGTCAGTAATTATCTTCCTCATCTCTAAGTTCTGATAACTCTTACAGATGGCACTGCAAAATTCAGCCCTTAATTCAATCAACATGTGCCTTCAAGGAGTTTATAGTCATGGTTTGGTATGGTTGGTATGTGATGCACACAAAGCAGAGACAGCTGCATGTAGAAGGGCAGGGCAGCAAGAAGGCCCCAGTATAGCCAGGAGGCCCCTGGAGCTTCAGGCAGCAGGACATGGGTCTGGATCTGTGGTCAGAGGGGAGGTCAGGAAAGAGCTTGTACACCAGCAAAAGACTGGATCCTGTGGTTCTCAAACCCTTATTAGTCCTGGAGCTCTGTTTCAAGGAAATCCTGCAGAAGAACAGCAGGCGGGTTCCCTCCTCACCTCCCCACCCCCTAGATATCCCCTTGTGGGTGTCACACAACTAGGACTTTGAAACAGTTTGAAAACCATTGTCATAAGCCATTGAGCTTCTCAAAGGCAAAGACATAGGTTTTTCTATGTGAACAAATCTCAACTCTCCAACAGATTTACAACCCTTAAAGGCAAGAAACCTGCCTCTTATGTTTTCGCATCCCCTAGAGCACCTTGTCATTCTGGAGATAGAGTATAAGAAAGAGTTAAAACACAAGCTTGAGCAAAGGAGGCTACCCACAGCTGGGAATCATAGAAGACAGAATTTTCAAAGGGCTATTAATCATTTCAAGATTGATTTAAACATCTAAGTGGTACATGAGGAATAGAAGTGAGGTGACTTCCAAGAACTTGGAAATGCAGTTAGTTGCTCTTGAAGATTTAGGTTGGCAAAATTCATGCACAATGGCTGAAGTGAGTTATTACGCTAAATGAAAGAAAACCACAGCCTAAAAGAGTTTCTGTGAGTGTGTGCCCAAAGAATTTGGGAACACCTCAGATTCGTTTCAAGGTGACAGGATTGAAATGAAATTGGATTTAACCAATGGAGAACAAATCAGCTGTTTTGTATACTGCCTGGAGAAGTTCTGTAAAAACAGAAAGAGAGTGAGCACACATAAAAAGTGAAAACGCAGAATCAGAGGTTGGCTGTGTTTACCCATGACTTCCAGGGGAAAGAGAGACAACTAGGTGGACAGAAGCCACAGCAGTAGGGGGAGCATACCCTCTATGAGGGTCTAACCGAGACCTGCATCTGCCAAGGTTTATGGCTGCAAACTCAGCGACTGACTCTGGACTATTTCAAGAAAACAGTTGGGAATAGCGGGTAGGGGGATGCTCTTGGATGGAGTAGTATGGAAAACCACAGAGGATCAATACAGGGGCTAGAAACCAGGTTCAGAACAGACGAAAACCTGAACGTCTTTGTCACAGAAGCTATTGCTCAGCTTCACCTGGGTGCTCTCCCCAGCATAAATAAACTCCAACCATACTTCCAGCATTCAAGACACAAAGTCCTGGGAGAGAGTATGATGGATTAAGCTGAGGTCACATGCCTACTGCTCAGAGGAAGGCTCTGTTAGGAGGAGCCTGCAACCTTTAACAGAGGAGGGTACATATTGGACCAACCAATCCCAAAGCCTGAACATGATGGGAGAGAGAAAGATCCCTAAAAGGGAACTGGGGTGCTCAGTGGGAAAAGTCACTGGGCACTCAATATCCACAACACAGTCTGAGGAACTCCAGGGTTGTTCTCTTGCCTTTGTCCTGACCCTGTGCTCACCTGGCCACCTTTCCCCTTCCAATCCACCGTCCTTGCACTGGGGCAGAGGCTTCTTCCCTGACAGCAGATGTAAACCTTTCTTTCCAAAAGAAGGAAGATCCCTCACTGTAAGTTAGCAGGATTGTCAATCAGCTAGGATCATGTTTACCTCAAGGCAGATCTCCTGAGTCAGGTTTTGAGATGCGTGAGGGTGAAAGCCAGACTCTGACAGACAGCTGGCCTCACCCACGAGCTCCACCTGGCTGCACGCCTCTCCACGCTGTGGCAGTGACAGGCCCCACACAGCCAGTCTGGATCCAGAAATCTGCCACGAGGTTGACTTTCTTTGGAGATATTTTGTGAATTTCCACTTTCATCCATATGAAATTAAAAATCCATCTACAAATTTTTCATTACAAAATAAAGTGTGCCTTTTCCAATCATTCCTGGACCATCTGTTGCTACTTGAGTGATTTGCCCATCATGTAATGGAGACTGGTTCCCTGTTACATCACTAACCACAAGCTTGAGGAAGTCAGTCCTATAAATACGCTACTCGGGCAGGAATAAATGGGCCAACGACAACAGGTGCTGAGACTTCAGAGTCAGATATACTAAGGCTGCCATGATAATATTTATCCTTTGGATCATATCTAGAGTGAAAGGCCTTTTAACAAACCCTTGATTAGGTTTCCTTGTTTTTCAGATGAGGAAACTGAAGCCGAGAAAGGGGAAGTGACTTGCTCAGTTATCCAGCTCATAAGTGGAAGAACTAAGAAAACCTGATCTCATCCATCCTTTCCATTACATCATTACACTGTCTTTAAAAATCAGAAATTTCATCAACTTTCCAAGTCTCTTAAAATTAGTGAGTGCTCTCATCACTGACCCTTTGTATCCAAACAGGAGATGCTGATGCTGCACTTGCTTCAATATGATACTCAGTGAAAAGCTAATAATTAGCAAACTCAAGAATTGTAGTGCCCTGATAATTCACATTTCTGGTAATCTACTGAAAAAAAAAATGGGTGGGCAAGATCTTTTTTAGAAATACATTATTACAAACATTCCTAAGTTGTGTGTGTGCGCATACGTGTGTGTGTACGTGTGTGTGTGTCAAACAGAAAAAGTAATTTTCCACCCTAGTAAATATCAATGTCAAATGCAGCCTCCAAAGTGAGGGCCCCGTCAAATCACATTTCTGCTGCATCACCTTGAGCAAGTTCCTTAACTTATTTGAAGGTCAGTTTCCTCTTCTATGAAATAAATAACCTACCTCAACATGTTGTTTTCATTAGATAATCCACAGAAAACATTTGGCACAGTGTTTGGCCAATAGCAAGCCCTTGAGTTTTTTAAGTTCTTAAGTTATATTAACATAATGAAACCTTTGGTGTTTGCTTTTTCACAAGGCCCTAAGAACACCTCCCTGATGTTTCAAGGCATGGCACTGGTTCTCAAACTTGGCTTGTTTAGAATCACCTGGGGAGTTTTTAAAAGTGCAGGTGCCAAAGATACACTCCTGAAGATTCCGGCTCAATTAGTTTAAGGTGCACTTGGGACTTTTCCCCCATTGTATAAAGCTCGCAGGGGACCTTGTATGCAGCAAAGTTTGAGAATCAGTGATCTACAAAACTGAACCTATAACCAGAGAACAGGCAAGACAAGGACCAACAAGCATTCAAGCTTACAGTGACCACAACATCACTCCATCTCCATACCTCATTAAGATCACACTGAGAAAGAACCTGCAGCTGCAGGTTCTTTCCCTGTCCCAGAGATCTCAAGGCTTCTCTTTCCAAAATATTTAAGATAAAAGAGGCCAGGCACAGCAGCTCATGTCTGTAATCTCACCACTTTTGGAAGCCAAGGCAGGAGGATCTCTTGAGGTCAGGAGTTTGAGACCAGCCTGAGCAACGTGATGACACCGTCTCTACAAAAAAATGTAAAAATTAGCTGAGCATGGTGGTGCATGCCTGTGGTCCCAGCTACTCAGCAGGCTGAAGTGGGAGGACTACTTGAGTCCAGGAGTTCAAGGTTACATGGAGCTATGGTCATGCCACTATGCTCCAGCCTGTGTGACAGAGCGAGAATCTGTCTCAAAGAAAAAAAAGAAAGAGACAGAGAGATTAGACTAAAATTGAACTAACTCCAGACCTTACCTGGTAGATGATTTTGGAGTGGGGGGAGGGAGGTGGAGGGCATGTCAAATCTTTTCCCATTTTCTCCTACAAGAAGAGTAGCTTGGAAGAAAAAAACCCAGTTCACCAAAAGTACAGAGATGATGGTCCTGGAAATCAAGGGAGTCATTGTTTTATTTGCAGTATGGAGTAGTGGGTTCTTATTTATTCCTATAATTTTTTTTTCCTACCTGGTAGTGAGGCCTTGAGTTTGGCTGCATTTTAACAAGACACAAGAGAATCAGACGAAGCTTTTGACTGGGGCTTGACTTTGTTTTCCAGGCTTGCTGGGACAAAGGGGAATCAGGCATGTGATCTCCTTTTCCAGCTAATTTCACAGAAGACCTGGAAGAGGAAGGCAGCCTGGAGAGTCCCCATGAGGGTACCCACTGGCCCAGATTTCACCCTTTTGCTGGCCTGGCCTGAAGGATCCCAGCATGCTGCCACCAGGCCACTGCAGCTGTTCACGTGCCCCCGTTTGGGGAAGTGAGGCCTGGGAAAGCAATAGCAGCGCAGGGTTATAGTTTGTTCCACATCAACGGAATCTTGACCTGAGAGCTGGCTTCCTCCTCTCAGCATGCTGGTCGTGGCAAGTCCCGTCACAAGCCAGCCTTCCCAAAGAGGAACGCCTTACGGTTGGCTCCAGCCCCTCAGCTTCCTCTTTCTTCCCTAGTTCCCTTGCAAGGATGACCCCAGGGCCCCTGGTTCCCAACAGCTCCAAGATGGTGGGAATCTGAAGGATGGCAGAACAGAACTGGGACCAATGGCCTGAAGCCAGCAGGAGGCGGATTTTAGCTCAAAGTAAGCAATAATTTCCCAAGAGTCCAATCTGGGGGCAGTCTCAGTGGTTAGAGATCCACATCAGGGCAGGTGTTTACACAGGGCCATAGAAGAGACTCTGAAACCAGATGAAGTTTGACCAGTTGTTCTCAAAGACCCTGTCCTCACCGGAAAGTACACGTCTATGAATCTTCAAGTTAGCATCAATTCACCAAGACAACAATAGGAGTAAGAAATCATTTTCTTACTGTTTCAAACTTGTAAATGTGAAACATTTCAATCATACTGACATGTAGAGAAAATAATATACTACATCTGTAGAAGCCCATCACCACAATGAAACATGTTTTGCATATTGGCCTTAGATTGACCTCTCTCTCTCTCTCTTAGATTGATCTCTCTCTCTCTTTCTTTCTCTCTACCCCCACCTTCAAAGAAAAGTGTCCAAATACAACTAAAGCTCTATTTCTTCATCCTTTCCCTCCTTCTCCAAAGGTTGCTATTAACCTGAAGTTGGCTTGTATCATCCCCATGTGTGTTTTTATTTTTTAATAAATATAAATGTATTAATAAAAATTACATTGTTTACATTTTAATATGAATTGCATCTATATATGTATATACATATATGTAGCACATACCTGTCCTTTTACAACCAACTTTTTCATTCAGCATTGTTTTAAAGTTTATACATGTTGATAGAAATTGGGTCTAGACATTTCTATTAACTGCTACAAAGTGTAGTATTCAATTCCATTATCACATTCCATAAACCACAGCTTGTGGGCTATGAAATCAGCACTCTTTCATGTGTGTACATATGTTGTGTGTACACATATACATATACATATGTGTATATATGTGTATCTATATGTATACATACAAACACAAATCTGTATACTTGTATGATGGTTTCTCCAGGCTGTTTACCCAGGAGAAGAATTGCTATTTCATAGCAGAAATGCGTCTTTGACTTCAATAGATACTTCCAAATTGTTCTCCAAAGTGACTGTACCAATTTACACTCCCACCAGGGAGTTCCCTTACGGCCACATCTCACCATCCCTGTTGTCATTACACTTAATTAATTTTTACTAATCTGGTAGATGTGAATGGTATTTCATTGTTTCAATTTGCATTTCCCTTATCATGGGGAAGCAGTTATAGTTTTGAGCCAAAAACAGAGTCTAATCCCTCCCCAGCCCACACACATACACTCAGTGGAGGCAGAAGGATGCACGGGGGTGGGAATGAGCCAGATAGTGAGGTTCCAGAGACCCAGGGCTGGAGCAAGGATTTTGCACCTCGGGGTCAAGCACAGATTAAAGTCAGAACAGAAGGCTGACTTCCAAAGGGACAGACCAAGGAGTTGCCAATGAGAAGTGGCCAAGACCAGGAGTAACAGCAGCTTGGATAGAGCCAGAACCCTGAAATCGCAGAGGTAGACAAGAGCAAAACACAGTGGAGTCAATGGGAAATGGTCCAAGTTATTTCCTAAATAACAAAGGCAGTTGTTTGCAGCTGGCAGCTGGAGAGAACAAGATTGAGGTTGGGGCAGCTGAGCAGAAAGGAAGGGAGAATAACAGGTGCCAAGGTCCCAGAAGCCCAGCCTGCCACTGTCATTCCCTGGCCCGCCATTACGCTCCACTGTGGATCCTGAGTGCCCTAAGTAACTCTCCATAGATTCTGCCAAACAAAGCCCCTCAGGTCAACAGGCCAACAAATATGGGCCACACTTTGGTCTGAGAGTTTGGGGTTTTCATTTCTTAAGAGCAAACAACAACCAAAGCACTGCAGTGGGTAAATGACTTATTTTTGGCAAACTGTTTGTCATTCTGGTGGCTTCTTTTCAAAACACGTTTTGGAAACATTTAACAGTCTTTCCCATAGCACTGCTTCTCAGGGAAGTTAAACAAAGCCAAATTGACCAACTGACTTCAAGGCATGTGTGCTAAAATATGCCTCCCATATTAAAGATATTGGAGCTTTCTGGGAATAACTCATTTCCCTGGGGGACACCAGAGGGTGTGGGAATCCCATACATCTCCATGCCCTTTTACCAGGCAAAACTCTGAGAAGCAGAGGCATCTATCAACGTGTGTGACAGATATGGTCTTCTTAATGGGGACAGGAAACCACTCTAACCTCAATGGGTCCACAGTTTCAAAGCCAGGCTCCCTTTTCTAAGGACAATAGTCAAGGAAGTGTCTAGAGAGACAAGCATAAAAGTGTGTTGTGGCATCTTGAGGGACTAAGAAACCAACACCCTGAGATCTCCTTTCCCTGATCTGATACCATGTGAGTATAAAATAGGATGAAGCCATCAGTTCAGAATAGACTGTATTTAATAAAACTCTAGAAACATAAACAAGTGTCTGGAATTATTCTGCAAACCCAAGCTGTGTGAGGGTCAATTCTCACTATTCTGAACTTTTGAAGATAAAATGTGACAAAGATATACTACATTTCTGATGACTCTTGAATAACAAGGTCACACATGACAGTATTGGTCATTTCTAATTCCTCTTGGCATTGGAATCTATCATTGAATACCTTTATCTTTAAAGTAAGTTTTAGAGCCAGCTTATTCATGCATTTGCCCAACCCCCCAACACACACAATAACATCATGTTTATATAAGAACATCAGTCATGTCCTCTGGGATACCCAAATGCCACAGAGTCATTTCATTCAAGATTCTCAGTTGAGCATCTGCTATGAGTTGATTAGAAGAGGCTACAAGTAGGTCAGGGTCAGAAGGGTGCAGCTCACAAAGCATCACAGATGGTTCAAATGAAGAGCCTTTAAAGAATGGACCCCTCATAGGGTTGTGGGCCAGCTTGAGGGAACAGAACAAGAATGGTGAGGCACCCAGGGACCAACCACCAGTGGGAAGCGACAGCCACACCAAGGCTGAAGGGACACTGGAAGGAAATAGTGTTACTGGAGCCCAGTTGAAGCTGGAGTCCTGAAGGATGGCTGCCAGTGGGAATTGAGGTGATGGAGGGGCGCAGCTAATGTCAGAGACCCAGGGCAGAGAAATATGCCAATGTCTCTTTCCTCCCACTCTCAGATCTCCTGCTGGGTTCCCCCATTTGTTAAACCCAACTGGAAGCCAGCTGGCAAGGATGGCTGAGTGATGCAATCCTTAGATGTCAGCCCCCACTGGCCACAGAGCAGGGTGGGGAAGAGAAAGAATAGATCAGGAGCTGGAAGGCGCTGGGGGTGCCTAATGACTAGCAGGGTGGCTCATTTCCCATCCCACTGTGCTTCCCGTTTGAATCAGCTGCATCCTTCGGTCACAAGGCACACACAGCAAACTCAGCACAAATCCTTTCTTGATCTCTTGATCAATTAGCTCATAAATCCTCCTGATCCATGGTCAGTCTCCACATTTCTTAGGGGAAAGATAGTCTAATTCAGAGTCATTTAATTCAAGAGTTAATCAGGCCAGGCACGCCTGTAATCCCAGCTCTTTGGGAGGCCAAGGTGGGCGGATCACCTGAGGTCAGGAGTTCAAGACCAGCCTGGCCAACATGGTGAAACCCCATCTCTACTAAAAAATACAAAAATTAGCTGGGCATGGTGGTGGGCACCTGTAATCCCAGCTACTGCGGAGGCTGAGGCAGGGAGAATTGTTTGAACCCGGGAGGCAGAGGTTGCAGTGAGCCAAGATCGTGCCATTGCATTCCAGCCCAGGCGACAGAGTGAGACTGTCTCAAAAACAAAAAAACAAACAAACGAAAAGAGTCAAACAAGAATTTCCCTTATAACTTGAATAAGATCATATCCAATTAGGCAGGTGAGGACCCATACTAGGCTCAAGCAGCAAATTCCATTTCTCCAGACCAATTTGCTTCTGGTTTTCAGCAGAGAGGAGAGGGCTCTCTGTTCATTTTCTGGAGAAATGGCCTCAGATAGGCACCAGGCAGTTACTTTGTGGGAATAATGATGGGAATAATGGCCAGCACTTAGCCCTTACCAAGTAGAGGCACTGTTCCACAGGTTTGGGGTGTATGTTGGTTGTCCCCACTTACTGAGGCACGAGATCAGAGAGTGAAAGGGGGAGGTGGGGTACTGACTCTTCTGCTCCTCTGGCTGTGTTGGCAGTGGCTGTCTGCCTCTCCTTGTGCCCACAGCTCCCCAGCTAAGGGCCCCTCTCCCAGGGCTACACTTCTCCCTGAGTTTTGAGAAAGCACTCCTTCTGCTTGCCCCTTCAGATCTGGGATGATAACAGCTTCTCTTCTAGGTTTCTCCATCCCTTGTTTGTTCCCAAACCCTACCCACACCTCTGTAGATTGTCTTTTCATTAAACCTCTCCTCCGTTATCCCTTTCAGTGTGTCATCTGCCTCTCATGGTTCCCTGGCTGATACAATGTACGTAAACCAGGCTAATGACGCTGAAGATCCCGACTAGAGCACCACATTCACAAGTGCACCGTGGGAACTGATGCTAGCAAGTATGATTCTGTTTCCTCCAGGGACATAGTGACAAGTTCTGCCTTCAGCAAAGACACAGCATACTTCATCTTGCATTCTTTTTTCACAAAAGGAGTGGTGAACCCAGAAATAGGCTGAGTAATCACTACCTTGAGAGAGTATTTGGCATTCAGAGAAAAACACCAGCTTTGGGATCAGCCTTCCCCAGCTATCCTACCTACCTCTGGCTGATATCGGGCAAGTTACCACTCTGGGCCTCAATATCTTAGTCTGTTAAAGGGGACAAAAACATCTAGTCTACAGGGTTATTAAAAAGTAACAAATTTTAAATGCCTGGTCCAGAGTATGTCTTTAATAAATCTAAATTCTCTCCCCCTTTACTTTAAGGTTTCTATTGTCTTCTCTTGGGTCCTGGACTTGCCTTTGGGTCTCAGAAGCCTCCTCCTGCTCTCCTCCTTAACATGAATTGAATTCACTTTACCCAACCATCTTGAATCCTGAAGTCCCAAGGGCTTCATTCTTAGACTGTAATGGGAAGATGGGTTTCTCAATGATTCTAGGTACCAGCGATTTTCCTTGTGATGTAACACACGTGCACACACACACACACACACTTGAGCACACACATGGAAACCTGATCCAGGAGAAGCTCATTCCCACTTATGACTCATGCTCCCATTCAGATAATAGTAATTGGTCTCTAGAGAATATTACAGGGGATGAAATGACAGGGAGAACAAATGGATCATAGTGAGAACACTTTTTGGAAATAATAGTCACTAAGGGCCCAGGGAGCTGATGCCTGGCCTGGCTAGAATTTAGTAGGTATTTCTTCCAAGGCAATTTTTAATTGGTGCTCAGTTCTTTGTGGCAAATTCAAGAGAGTTTCCAATTAGTTCAGTCATGACCATGGGGTGAAAACAGTCTGGGCTTCCTCTTCTGGTGATTAGATCTGAAATGATGAAGCCTATGAAATTCCAGTTTGGAGTTCTCCAACAAGCCATCGCCAGCCTTCATACTTTAGGAAAACATTTCAGGCAGTGGTTCTCAAATTTTCATTCACATCAGAATCACATTCCCAGAATCATAATCATATGCCCCATCCAATGATTTTATAATTGCCCTTGCATTTTTAAGAAGCTCCCCAGATGATCCTCATGAATATTAAAGACTGATAACAAATGATGCTAAGGGACTTGAAGAAGAGCTGTCCCATCCCCTCAGTGCACCTGCCAGATGAATTAGAGAAAGGCGATCTATCACTGGTGAACACACCCATGCACGTTGCCACTGGCCGATGACTAAGGCAGCAGCAGGGATGAGCCAAGGGACATTTCTCTCTGGCTTTCAAAAGGAGCTTCTCTCTGACTTATTTCTTGCAAAAGATTTGGCAGACACATTCAATACGAACTTTCCACATAATAAAATTTCTGGTGGACAATTGATGAAGTGTGTTGCTTGGTAAGTGAAGAAAGTAGAGTATAGGCAGCAAACTGGGTCTCCATTTGGAGAGTGATGGAGCAATTCTGGGTGAGGCAGAGAGTGAGCATATGGCAGAAGCACAGATGTTAGAGCTGGAAGACTCTGGGCTGCCTAAATTTATATTCTGCCTTCACAGTGTTGCCCTGCCTGCCTAGGTCTCCACACTTCCAGCACAGTGGCCACAAGCCACATGTGGCCATGAGCCCTTGAAATATGCCTGGGCCATATCGAGATGTGACATAAAACACACACCAGCTTTTGATGAGTTACCACCAAAAAAAGTCAATTAGGGCTGGGCGCAGTGGCTCACGCCTGTAATCTCAGCACTTTGGGAGGCCAGAGTGGGTGATTCAGGAGTTCAAGACCAGCCTGGCCAACATGGTGAAACCCCATCTCTACTACAAATACAAAAATTAGCCGAGCATGGTGGCGCATGCCTGTAATCCCAGCTATTCAGGAGGCTGAGGCAGGAGAATCGCTTGAATCCGGGAGGTGGCGGTTGCAGTGGGCCGAGATCACACCACTACACAACCTGGACAACAGAGTGAGACTCTGCCCCTCAGAAAAAAAAAAAAAAAAAAGTCAATCAATAAAATCTCTCTCAATAATTTTTCTAGTGATTACATGTAGAAATGGCATTTTTGATATACTAAGTTAAATAAAACATCTGTTATTAAAATTACTTTCAGCTACTTATTTTTTATTCCCTGTGACTCACAGAACATTTTAAACCATGTATGTGGCTCCCATTTTGTCTCCCATTGTATTTCTAGTGGACAGTGTTGACCATACTAATATTTACCTGATGGTTTTTTCTTTAAATTTGACGTACCTTTTTTACCTAACTAAACTTAGTCTTATTCCAGGTATCAATAACCATGAAATCATAAGTTTGATGTGCCAGTTAAATTTTTTCTAATAAGCATTAAAATACATATATAAAATAGCCTGTCCATCCACTACCTAAATTTGGTTTGTGTTGTGCCAGCGGTACCCAAAAGCGCATTTGGGGAAACACGCGTCTAGTCTAAGCCCTTTGACACCCAAGAAGAGGGAAAGAGAACATGGGGTCCGAGGCAGAGGCAGCCGGGGCTGTTTAGTTTAGTATCATCTGTGAGTTGCAGGGGGTTGGGGTTACCTGGGGCTTCCAGCTGCGGGAACAGCCCCCCCACACAAACAAGCTCCCAGTCACCAGCCGGCATGGACCATAGATTGCATGACTCTCAGCACACAGGGAGTGGCTTCTGGTCACACTCTCTGGGCTTCCACTCCGCCCTGACATTTCATAACGTAGGCGCCGTTCTTAAAGGGCCAGTAAGAAGTGCAGCTTGCCTTTGAGTAATCGTGGAAGCAGGCCATGCCCTTCAATAACCCCTGTCTGCCCGCTGACTGCCAGACCACCACCAGCCTCTGTCGGCCTCCCCCTCCCCCACCCCCACCAGCACTGCTTCTGGGTGGCAGTTGCCATTGCCACAGTTCAAGGCTCCTCTGGCTTACAGCCAGCCTGGCCCTGCCTGATCTCGGGGGAGGAGTTTGGTTTTGTCCTTTGGCCACAGTCCTCCTGAGAGGCTGTGTGAGCCCCTTGCCTTGGCCAGGGGTAAGGATCCTCCCATGAAGACGAGAGGCCAAGCCAACAGCCCTGTCCCACAATTTTTTGTAACACCCTAACCCAGCAGGTGCTTGATCAGTGTGAGTGAGGAGCCAGCCAGGGCCGGGGTGGTGGTGGTGGCGGGGGGGTGGTGGCAGTAGGTTCCTACTGTTTCTGCCTAGATCTCCCCTCCAACCAGGAATGTTTCCTCCTGAGGAGGATGAGGAGGAGGCTTGGGGCCAGTCCCAGCAGCCAGGACTCAACACAGGTGCAAAGTGAGAGAACGCTGGCTTTCCTCAGAGGAGCCTTCTAGAACACTTTGGGCCCTTTAAACTGGCCCCCGCAGGAGGTCCAAAACAGTCTCCTCACAGACATCAGGGCATGCCCAGCAGTGGTCCTGGGAAGCTCCCCGTTTTGTCAGTCTTGCTGCTGCTTCCCCGGCCTCCCTGGCGTTCTCATTCCTCGGACCTCCCATCCGCTCTCAGCCTTCTTCATGTCTCAGGCCTGCCCCGATGGCTCCTTTCAGCTAACGTGATTTCAACCTTCACCCAATGACCAGACGTAAGCTCCCCACAGCCCCAGCTGAGATATCCCCTGCCCCAGAGCTGACAGCGGGAAGCCCACCAGTCAGAGCAGCTCCCACCTCCCCCACAGGACAGAAGAATGCCCTGCCCAGAGCCCGGCCTGTCTCCTCAGAAGGGAACCTGAATGGCTGTACCCACACACAGGGCTGGCAGGGCTGTCTACTTCCTCAGGAACCCATCTGAAGACCAAGATGGGAATTTGGTGGGAGTCCTGGCCTTCAATCCCAGCTAGGCCTCTATTTACTCATCTTTAATTTTTTTGTTTGTTTGTTTGTTTGTTTGAGACAGAGATCTCACTCTGTCGCCCAGGCTGGAGTGTAGTGGCCCCATCCTGACTCACTGCAACCTCTGCCTCCCAGGTTCAAGTGATTCTCCTGCCTCAGCCTCCTGAGTAGCTGGGACTACAGGCATGTGCTGCCACACCCAGCTAATTTTTGTATTTTTAGTAGAGATGGGGTTTCACCATGTTGGCCAGGCTGGTCTCGAACTCTTGACCTCAAGTGATTCGCCCACCATGGCCTCCCAAAGTGCTGGGATTACAGGCATGAGCCACCATGCCTGCCCATTTATTCACCTTTAAATGGGCACTGGGATGTTGTGAGGTCACGTAGAATTGAAGTGTGCAGCTTGAAATGCTAAGGAGATGAGGGAACACCAGCAAGGAATCCAAACTGTTTGTGCCTCACCTCCATGAAAATGATAACAATAGTGAATAACCCTGGAGCAGTCACAGTATGCCCCCTGTTCTTAGCAATGTATCACCTCGTACAATCTTCATCATAACCTGAGGGAAAAGATGCAGAGAGGTTAAGTCACTTGCCCAAGGTCACACAGCTTCTAGGCAGCAGAGCCAGTCTGTCCTTAACCTGAGTGCACTGCCTCCTTCCCCGTGCCTTGTAAGAGATGGCAGAAAGGGAGAGGGGCAACCAAGTAGGGGGAAGGAGGAAATATATTCAGTGCAGCTGCCCCAACGTCCCTCAAGGATAAGCACAAAGGGGTGGTGTGGACAAGCACAATGCAATTGGCCCAGGTGGCTTCCTCTCATTTGTCCCTCTTATCACCACAGTCCCACACTCAGCAGAGTCCCCTCAAGGTCATGCACCACACGCCTGTCCCCGGGGTCTGTGACAGGCTTTCAGAGTCTGTGCGGTTGACAGCTTGAATTTGACAAGATCTGTGCTGAAAATGGAGCCCCTTAACTGACTCACAGAAAGCCACCCCCGGCCCTCCCCGGGGGGCCCCTGTGATGGATGGGCCTCTCTCTGAGGCCTCAGTGGGCCGGCTGGGGAGGACCGAGGTCCGCAGGGCCTCGCTGGAGCTGCCAGGAGTTCAACTGCCGTCTGAATGACTGCTCTGTGCCAGCCTCCTCTCTCTTCCTCAGCACAGGCCAAGGTCTGTCTTTGGCAAACTCCACATGCCCCAGAGGGCTGGGCGCACTCCTGCCCCAGTGCTCCCCTTTCTCTCTGCAGGGACAGGGAGTAGACCCCACTTCCAACCCCCATTTCTCCTCACAGCCCAGGGCCTGGAGGGGACCCGCTGGATGCAAAGCTGAGGTAACCTCTCATCCTAGCGTGCCATTCCCCGTCCACCTCCTATAGACACAGACACACACACAGTGTCACGAAACGACAAGATGGTATGCATGCCGCATCTAAAGGGAATCATGGAATGAATTCATTCATTCACTGATTCATTTATTCAACAAATTTTTGCCTGGCACCTTCTAGATACCAGGCCCTGCTGTGGGCACAGGGGACATAACAGGGATGGAAACAGATGTGTCCCTGTCCTCAGGGAGCTGACTATCTGGTAGCAGTTTTATATGCAGGAGCTCCTGGGAAGAAGAAAATGCTGCAGGATTTTTAGAGGCCATGATCCCAAATGCAAAGGATAAGGCTGTGGCAGGGCAGCACTCCCCACTCACAGCCTCTGTCTTGCTTTCTTGCCTTCTCAAGGTATTTGCTACTCAGCGAATTCCCTGACAGGTTCCCCAAACCAGTTGTGTTCAGAGTCTGGCTGTGAGTATCTTAAATACACAGACTCCTACAAACCTACTCCTAGAGATCCTACTTCTGTAGGTCTCCAGTGGAGTCCAGGAAACTGTATTTGTAAAAACTTTCCTAGGTGACTCTGAGACATACCCAGGTGTGGGAAACCCTTACGCTTAACTCTGAGTTCCTTATTTGTTACGCTTATTTTTTTTTGGTCTTTTTTTCCTTTTTGCGGAGAATGGGGTCTTGCTACATTGCCCAGGCAGGTCTCAAACTCTTGGGCTCAAGCTATTCTCCCACCTCTGCCTTTCTAAAAGCTGGGATTACAGACATGAGCCACTGCGCCTGGCCCGAGTTCCTTATTTGTTTAGGTATCTGTAGGACCTAGATCAGTGTGGGAATGAATGAATGAATGAATGAACGAACGAACAGACAAATACATGTTTGAGGTATGTTTGGAAGCTTGCATGTGGATGTGGTCCGCAGTAGAGGCTTAGAGGACTGGTAAAGCAGTGTGGCCCAGAGTTGCTGGGCTCACTAATACCACACGATGGGTACACAGGATGGGGGCAGGATGTGGGTCCCGATGCCAGCAGACCTGGGCCATCTTGCCAGTAGAGGCAGATGAGCTCAGTGTATGTGGAGTGCTGATGACTCAGAGGAAAGTAGAGTTCACAGTCCACAGACATCTCGGAACATCTCGGGCAGCCCATCTGTGCCAGGTCACCCAGAGATGGAGGTGGACAGACAGTGTGGAATGGCCCTGCACCCTGAAACTCCCAGGCACTACCTTTTATTGTCAGTTTCTAATTTTACACACACTGGGGAGAGGTCTGCTGTTGGCCAGGCTGGCCACCAGCGCTGGGGAAGTAGGGACTGGCCCAGCCACAGGCTTCAAGGATGCCGAAGTCTGGTGGGGGCGACAAGCATGGAGAGAGAGAGAGACAGAGATGGCAGAGGCCAGGACAGGAAGCCTCTGGACATCCTGGCTGAGGACAGGGTGGCACACCCAGAGGAGAATGAACCGTGGAAATGCCAAAAGCTAAAGAGAGGGTAGGAACACCGGGGCTGGGGTAAAAATGTGTAGGGTTCATTTGGAGAGTGATGTGGAAGGATTCCCACACTGAGATTTAAATGCAGTTTCAACCACTTCCTAGCTATGTGACCTCAGACTTGACCTCCCAGAGCCTCAGTTTCCTATCCCATAAAATGAGAATGATAATAATTCCTACCTCTCAAGATTATTGTGTTGACAGCACAAGAAATCAGGTATGAGAACACTGAGCACACAATAAGTACTCAATAAAATGGAACCAGCACCACCACTCATAGAGCCCTTTTCATACACTTCTCATATGCATAATACAACCTGAAGGAACTGTCTGTTCTTAGCCCCAGCTTTCAGATAAGGAAACAGAGAAGAGAAGGAGATAAATGATGAAGCCACAACATGAACCCAGGTCTGTCGCATGCCAGAGGCTTCACTGTAATACTAAGCCATAAGCAAATATATTTTTGAAAGAGAAGATGTTTAAAAATCATAGTATCTCTGATTATCATGATAATCAAAAGTAGCAGCTCATTGGAATTTCATTCAGGATTAGAAAAATTGGATTGTATCCAGAGGATGCTACTAATCTCTTCCTCGTATTGAGGACTTACTGGGTGCAAGGCACTGTACCAAGCACTGTTAGAACACCACACAAAACACCTTGGTTTATTATTTTACAGATATATCAAGAGGGACTTGAAAAGATTAAGTGCCTCCCTAAGGGCATTCAGTAAGTGAAAATGGCTAAGCCAAGATTTGGATGGAAGGCTCCTAGTCCTTGTTGCCTTGTTCCAGTCCAGTTCTGCTGTACTGCAGATTCCCACCAGAGATCACAGAGCAGAACATGCAAAAGGTAAGACTCCTTGGACACATGAAGTATTTCCCAGGTGACACCCTCACTGGGAGTGGAAGCAGACTTAGTGGAGGTGAGAAGGAAGAAAAAGAAAGGGAACAGAGACACAGTCCAACCCCAGGGTGAGCCGTTGTCCTTTCTACAGGCCACTAAGAGACTCCTACTGCCCTGTTTGACCTCTGTTAGAGCTTCAGGGACAGGGTGTAGGAGGACACCTTCCTACATGGAAGCAGGAATTAGAGGGACTCTAGAAATCTCATTTCACCGCAGGTGTCCATCCCTTCCTGGTGGCATTGATAACTTTGTGATGGCCCCATCTGCTTTGGATGGCTTCTCCATAAACTCCAGGCACGTCGGATTTCTTTTGTCTGTATGGGTGAAAGGCCATTTGTTGTTGTTTGCTGGTTGGTTGGTTTGGTTTCTTTTTTGAGACGGAGTCTTGCTCTGTCGCCCAGGCTGGAGTGGAGTGAAGTGGCGTGATCTCGGCTCACTGCAAGCTCCGCATCCCAGGTTCACACCATTCTCCTGCCTCAGCCTCCTGAGTAGCTGGGACTACAGGCACCCACCACCACGCCTCACTAGTTTTTTTTTTTTGTATTTTTAGTAGAGACGGGGTTTTACCATGTTAGCCAGGATGGTCTTGATCTCCTGACGTCGTGATCCACCTGCCTTGGCCTCCCAAAGTGCTGGGATCACAGGTGTGAGCCACCGCGCCCAGCTGGTTTGGTTTCTTTTGTCAACTAAAAATGAAATGCAGGCCTTCTAAACTGACGCTGGATGTGGAAGCCCACTGACAGGTGGGTTCCTTCCCTCTCCCCGTCTAAAACCTCCCATCCATCCATGATGCCTGTCCTTCCAACCTCATGAGGTGGCTTTGGAGAAGAAACGAGGTCATTTAAAGCATTACAACAAAACAAGGGAGTTTCTGTTTGGTTTGGGATTTGGTTGGTTTTTCCCTTGTTTTAAGTCATGACACTGAGCAGTGTTGCCTCTCTTTCAATGGGTAAGGTAAGCACTTAATTCTGTAGTTCTAACCAAGGAATATGAAGGCCTGAGCTGGGATGCTGCTGAGCATGTGTGTCTCACATGTGTGCACGCATGCACACACACACACACACACACACAGACTTACACAATTAGCCAGATAGACTTCCAACATGCCCCTCCATCATCACCCAGGTAAGACAAGTGAAGGGAGAATTCAGAGACAAGAGATTTTCCTTGGTCTTGTGACTCTGTTGGCAGAAACACTGGAGGCCCAAGACATTTCCACAGCTCCAGTGGTCCCACTGCTTGAGGTGAAAGTAGGAGAGAAGAGGAGAGAAGATTTGGCCTTCACCTCCCATGTCCCTGGGAAGTAGGGCAGTCAGAGGCAGTTCCTCTGGAAACTGAGCCTTTGTGAAGTCCAGCTACAGCCTTGGAGATGCCGGTGGAACATACCCACAGCCATGCTCTGATTCTTCACAGCTGCCACAGCTAACCATTGCTTTTGCTCAGCGAAGACCTCACATGGAGAAGGAGCAGAATGTCAAGCCTCAAGTGTTTGTTTCGTTTTGGTTTTTTTGTGTGTGTTTTTTTTTTGAGACAGAGTCTCGCTCTGTTGCCCAGGCTGGAGTGCAGTGGAGCAATCTCAGCTCACTGCAACCTCTGCCTCCCGGGTTTGCGCCATTCTCCTGCCTCAGCCTCCCGAGTAGCTGGGATTACAGGCACCCGCCACCATGCCTGGCTAATTTTTGTATAGTAGAGATGGGGTTTCACCATGTTGGCCAAGCTGGTCTTAAAATCCTGACCTCAGGTGATCCGCCCGCCTTGGCCTCCCAAAGTGCTCAGATTACAGGCGTGAGCCACCATGCCCAGCCTGTTTTGATGTTTTTTATAGATTCCCCCCGCCACACCCACAAGCTGCCATTGCCTTTAGGTAGGATAAATGTCCTCTCTTCTCAATTATCTTAGACAAATCCTTAAATCCATCCCTCTACTTTGACTAAAAAATAAGCTAAGTCCGGAAAAGCTCAGGCCAGGAATCTGTGTAAGTGATATCATAAATGTTCTACTCATGGATATAAATGTCTTAGGGCTTTGTCCCCTTCCAGCAAAAGTCAGGCCATTCTGTGGAAAGAAAGGTTAAATGAAGTGAAAACTAGTGACTAAAATGTTCCTCTTTCTTTAGTGAGAGAAAGCAAATCTGCATTTAGCAGCTTTTCTGCTGTCTCGACTCCAGGTATTTAACTGGAGCTAACCACCTTTGAAGTGGAGAGAAAAACAGAGAGCAGTGAACCCAAGGATGGGAAAGGAGACAGGGCGAGACGCCAGAAGGATGGCTGAGCCTGTTATGCCCAAAGCACCCTCATTCTAGAGCCACAGCTATGGGACCAGTAGTTCTCCTTAAGAGAGAGAGAACCGCCGTTGAATTATTTGTGGGGGCAGGGCAGAGATCACCCACTCCCACCACATCCACACAAGGGGGAGAAAGTCCCAATGTCTGAAAAACAAAAACTTATAAATAGGGAAGTGTCTGAGGCTAAGAAAACCAGCAGACACCTGACAATTTTCCTTACGCAAATCTCAACTAGTATACCAAAACAAGTGACTAAAGCTGGCATCACTTATGAAGAAGTTGACCTCTGTTTTCTACAGTCAGATGACTAGAGTCAGAGTCTTAAAAAACAGGAAGTGCCAGATGTAATATCAAATGACCCAGACAGTGAAAAGTAAGGCAGAAAACTAAATTGGAAGACAGGAAGTCACAATCACACCACAAACAATACAGATATTTGTCTGAGATATGCTTGGCGGGGTGCCTTATCACGGCCAGAAAATGGAGGAGCACGGCCGAGATGTTTAGCAGAGACCAGGCCACCAGCAAGGGCGAAACTGACACCCTCCTGGAAACCTCTTCTCTGTGGCTGAGAAAAACTTCAGGGCTTATATTGCTGGATGAAAGTGCCATTTGCAGGCTTAAAGCCAAATACCATTACTAAGCCCTGGGATTTAGCTCCTGAAAGAAAATCTCTGGCCCTCCCCCACCCCACCTCCTCCTTGCCCACTGTAAGAGTAGTGGCCCTCTAGTGTTTCTGGCAATGATTCCTCCTCCAGGTAACAGCATGTTCACCTTGCCCACCCCTCCCCTACTCTCAGTCTCCATTCAGCTGATTTGAGTTGGCCCATGATGCTGAGGGCAAACCCCTGGCCATACTGACTGACTCAGGGTTTACCCTTCTGGAGCCCACAAACATGACTCCTGAGATTCTGCTGGAACTATTGGGAAATATAAGCTCTTCATCAACTGGAATTACTAATCTGGTAGCATAAAATCTTACAGATGCCAGAAGCTACCATGTGGGTAGAACCTGCTGGGGAATTAAAACCAATGCAAAGGAAAGCAGCACGATTAATACAGAGAAAAAAAAAAGAGACTTTGTCTTTAGGATTTGATTCCAAACTCCTGGATCCACCTTTACCTGAAGCTAGGCCACACTGCTGGATGTTTCAGCAGTGAGTCCAATCATCTCTTCATGGTTTCAGCTGGGAATCTGTTCAAAGAGTCATAATACAATAAGCAAAGGGTGTAGTTTCTGGTCTTTATGAGGTATTCAGCAGGACCATCTCTCCTCTTCATTTGTACTGATCGTCTGCAAGTATATTCACCATGAGCCTTCAGCAAAGCTTCTTTGTCTCTCTAAATCTTTTCTCCTCTGGAATAAAGAGGTTCGACCAGAACAGGACTCTAAAGTCCCATGCTAAAATGATGATTCCAGAACTTTGTGATATACTCCTGAAATGTTTCAGATCCCTTAAAGCTCAGAATACACTCAACTTTCCATTCCAGTAAATGATTTCTATACCTTTTCTATATAGCCCAGAAGGTCAGTATTTGCCTGGACACTTTTCCAATATTACAGAAAACAAGTAAGAAAAAGATAAGTTAGCTGGAAAATATTGGTTGAGGAAAGTTCTTCAACTAAACATTACCTCTGACTCTTTTCTCTAAAATCCAGGTGGCCAAAAGCCACAGGTATTGGAGATGTTAAAGTACTGCCAATTTCTGCCACCCAAGATTTCTGTGATCCCTGGGTAGGTGGTAGACTGCTGGTACCACAGACAATATGCAAAGGCACAGTCCTCAGGAAAATACAAGTTCCTTTAAAAAAATTTTTTTTGAGACTGTGTCTTGCTCTGTCACCCAGGCTGGAGTGCAGTGGTGGGATCACAGCACTGCAGCCTCACCTGAAAGTTCCTAAATTTAATTGTACACCTTTTTGATGAACTTTTATTATCCAAAATTATTTCGGCTGCAAGTGAACAAAAACACCAGCTCAAAATGGTTGAAATAAAAAAGCTCATTTATTTGGCTTGTGTAATTTTTTAAAGGATCCACATTCAGGTACCCAGGTGCTCAAACGCTGTCTTCAGGAACATGTCTCTCTGCCTCTTGGTTTTACTTTATTCTCTGGGCAAGCTCTTCTTATTTACTCATGTAGATAATCTACCAGCAGCTTCAACTTTATATGCTACCAAGTTAGCAGCCCCAGAGGAAAGCAAGAACCTCTTTGTCAATAGTCACATAAAATACCCCAGAGCTAATACCCATCAGTCCAGCTTAACTTATATGTGTCCATCTCTGAAACAAGCACTATGATGCCAACTGGCAGACCTAGGTCACACACATATACAGTACTCCAGAGGGTGGGGTCAGCTCTATCTGGCCCACATTGGCTAAGGCTGAGGACGGGATGCTGACCCCAAGGAAAATTAGAATGCTGCTTCTAAAGGAAGAGGACATGGATGTGTGGCAGGGAAAAAACAAACACTGCACAGCTCTTGAGCCAAATGCAAAAGGCCCAGCCTGGGGTGCAGTATGTTTCCTTCTAAATGGAGGAATCATTCTTTTCTCAAATGGGAGTAAAAAGCCCTATAGAGGGGTAGTGAAGAAGACACAGGAGATCAGCTCTGTGGGCTGGAGATTGAGGGTCAACACAGGCATTTGTCCCACGTGAAACAGCAACCAGTGCTTTGCCGGGCTGTGGAAAAGGTTCATTATTATGTATGAGAAGAACCTAGGAGGCATCTGACGTTTCCAAGGCTGTGCCCTGAGATGTGTTTGATGCCTTCCCTCTGCTCCTTCAGGCCCCCATCTGCCTGGACCATTAGGCACTGCCACCATCATCTATGTGGTTAGCCAGCACACATAGACCAGGGCCAGCCATTGCAGAGGTAACCGGCACTACCAGGCATCTCGCAAGAGCATTGGCATTGAATGGCCTCTCCTTCTATCGTGACCAGCTCAATTCCACTGATTCCAGCTGGAGCATGGCAAAGGCCTATTGACAAAAAACAATAGGGCTAGATCAAGGCTCTGGTGCACCTGAGTCACTGTGAGTCATATCCCCTGGAGGACCTTCTCAGCTCACCATTGTCATTAGTTAAAAAGACTCACGTAAGTCCGGCACACAGGAATGTCAAGCAGCAGCCAAGTTTGGGGGTGTTGTCCTTTGGCTTGGAAAATAATTCTCCACTAAGAAGTCCACTGATAATGGCACTCAAATGTCCCCCAAAGGTTGTTAATTTTAATTAGGGAGAATTTAAACTATAGCATCCAAAGGAATGACTAATACTTTAAAGAGTGCGCGGTATTTGGTTTGCTTTGCCAGTCTTGTTTTAGCAATTTTGGTCATTCCTAATCTTCTGCAAGGACTTCCAAGGCTGAGTCTTAAGTCTGGCGAAGCAGAAACCACCCTGGTGCCTCCAAATTTTCCACCACCTTCTTCTTCACAGTATAAAATTGCCCGACCACCATCACTCACGGACCCCTTTATCCCCTTCTCTTCCCCTCCACCCCAGAGAAGTTTGGCTGACGACCACGGTAAATGCTAATGGAAGAGATGTTGTAACAAATGGCAGTGCATTTATATCTACATGTGTCTTCTGCAATATAAGATAAACGGACTAATCTTGCTCACCAAGCTTAGAGAGATAACGAACAAAAATTATAGTTGAGTAACCTGCCAACATAAATATTTCACAAAAGCTAAGCCACAGTAAATGGAGCTAAATTGTAGAACTGGAGTGGGATTTTCCAACAAAGATCTCCCTGAAGCATTCTGAAGTTCATTCTCTTAATAGAATAATTTCCAGTTATTTTAATATTTGGTTTTTCTAGATTTACTACTATTTTTACCATACTGATTAAATAAGTACTAATATTCATTTGCATATAACAGCAATCTATTAGACTCATGCAATGTGCCAGACATTATGCTAAACACTTTATATGGATTATCTCCTTTATCCTCAGAACAATTTTATGAGAAGGGGCTTCATTATCCGCATTTTGCAGATGAGGAAATTGAGTCTCAAACAGGTAATACGATGTGGAGCCAGGAATCAAACGCAAGCATCTCACCCATGGCCCATGTTCTTAACAGGGTTCATACCACATTTCCACATATGGGAAGAATCTGTAGCCCAGAGTGGTTACATTAGAGCACCTCTTCCCCTGAGAGCCACACAAGGGCCCCCACCACCTTCCAGTTCATGTCTCCACCTTTGTCCTGTTCTCACAGCCTTCCCAGACCCGGCCTATACTCACGTCTCCATCACTTTCCCACTCGTGGCTGCACATTTTCTTCTCTGTCCCCATCCATCACTCAGTTCCCCACCACCCCTAAATGAAACACACAAGCCAAACTCACTCCCACTGCCAGGCTTTTCTGCAAGCTGTTTCCTTCCCTGGAAGGCCTGCCTCCTCTTCGCCACCGTTGGAGACCCTGGGTCAAGTCCCATCTCAAAACACCATCTTCTTACACAGCCCTCCTACCCTCTCTACCTCCTAGAAACTCCTGTGGCCCACTTGGCTTTCTCTACCATTCATTTTGAAGCTTAAATACTGCCTTCTGATATTGGTTAGCTTTGAATGCACACACATCATTAGCCCAACTAGATTGCAAACTGCTAAACAGCATGAAACACACAGCCTGGCTCCTTTGAGTCACTTTCGCACCTAGCACAGGGCCTGGCTGCATCACTCAGCTCAGCCCCAAGGCAGTCAAGATAATTGAGTGCCCTCCAGCTGCAGGGATATCTGGTATATATAAGATAACCCACATAACTGTTGGTTTGTGCTTGATTACCATAACACAGCCCAAATCAATCCCTGAAAAGGGACAGCCCACAGTAGAACCAGTTCCCAGCTGTGACACCCACATGGCCGCCCCTCACAACAGTGTATCTGGGGCTTGTGGGAAAGCCCTAGGAATAGCCGGCTGTTCTCGCACATTGGAAGCTAAGGCAAGGATGCTACATTGGCCTCGGGGTGGAAACATGTACAGCATGCTTCTCAGATCCTCTCCGATCCTGAGTGTTCAAAAAAAAACCACTTATTGTTTTTATTTTTATCATTCTCTAAGTAATACTATTTATGATTAAAAATAAAATAATAAAATAAAATAATGGGCCAAGTGCAGTGGCTCACACCTGTAATCCCAGCATTTTGGGAGGCCGAGGCAGGTGGATCACCTGAGGTCAGGAGTTCAGGACCAGCCTGGCCAACGTGGTGAAACCTCATCTCTACAAAAATACAAAAATTAGCTGGGCATGATGGTGGGTGCCTGTAATCCCAGCTACTCGGGAGGCTGAGGCGGGAGAATTGCTCGAACTTGGGAGGCAGGGGTTGCAGTGAGCCAAGATTGCACCACTGCACTCTAGCCTCAGTGACAAGAGTAAGACTCTGTCTCAAATAATAATAATAATAATAACGGAAAATATGAAAAAGTATAAAGAATACATTTTTATTGTCATCTATTATCTCATCTTTTTGGTGTATTTCCTTCAGTGTGCTTTTTTATATCTGCCTGGCACTGTGCTAAACCATAGAGATTTTTTAAATGTGAAGACCCATCCCAGCCCTCAAGGCTCTTGCAGCCTAGGAGTGAAGCTTACAAGACAACAGTAAAAGATCATACAATATGAAGACTGAGGCAAGTACAATGGACTAGGCCATGGAGTATGGAACACACAGAGGGAGAAGTAAAGACAAAGACTGAGAATTCTGAAAGGGCTTGGCATTTGGTTCTCAACAGCACAGTTACTGAGATCCTGCTATGTGACAGAATGGTGAGGAACTGATGAGATCCAAAGACAGGAACTGACTTGTTCAAGGTCACTCAGCTAGTTAGGACCTTGACAGTTATTTCTGCAATACTTACTGATCATCTATTCTGAAACCACAAGATCCTAAAAAAGATTTCATTTAAATGAATACACACAGCAAAAAAGTGTGTATATATACTTTTATTTATATAAAATATATATACTCATATATATTTATTTTTATTTTACACACTCACATACACAAAGATACCCTTTATCAGGCTCCATGTTGATGCATACAAAATGCACTTACTTTATTGAAAAGACTGAAACTACATGAAATTGGGGAACATCCTGGAAAATCTGGGACACATGGTTTGGTCACCATAATTATGCTACGTGCTTTTTCTCAATCCAATAGGGATTTCTTAAAATAGCCTTGCATTCCAACAGGATATAAAACCCTGTTGAAGATGCCCCAATCTGGAATCAAAGAGCCAGACTGGCTAGAAACAGATCTGGTTCATTTCACCCTCCAACTAAAATAGGATACAAAACTAAACAGTGTCATTAGAGAGACAGAACTTCATTTCCCCCAAACAGTCCTTTTAACCTAGAAAGCAAGAGGGCCTGGGCCATTGGCAAGCAGAACAATTTCTTGCTATTTTGCATTTCCTTCCTCAGAACTATCTTTAATAGTTTGAGCCATGGAGGAGAAAGAGAACAAACTAAAATTAATTTTTAATTGAATAAAACAACAAAATAAAGCACAGGCAGAAGCTTCCTAAGCCCCAGAATTCTACGTGCTGTGAGTCCAGGGCTCAGTTCATACAGACAAAAGGATGAGGAGATTCGAGCTCTGTTCTGCCTGATTAATTCAACATTGTTCAGCAAAGGTCTGTCCCAATGGTTAGAACAACGACTAGATGATAATCACAAAGCCCTCAGTGAGCAGTTAAAAATGAATTTGTCTGAAACGTTCGCAGTGTCTACTGAGCAACATCAAAGGAGCTCAGGGCACAGCCAACTTTGTGGAGTAACAGGTTTAAAAATGAACATTTTTCAGCTTGCTAACTCTAAAAGCCCAACTCGTGTTCTCAGAGTCCAGGAGAATAAATCACCCAAGCAAAGAAATCATAATACTGAAGACATAAGATGCAATTCCAAAAAACCCATTGTATGCCAATTATTAAACCAGAATGCTGATCACATCCTTATCAAAGCTGTATGTCACCTTGTAGATCATAGGAAAATATGATCTACAAAATAGAATAAAAATCACACTGAACTTCATGAAAAATGACTAAAGGAACTCTCTTAGTTCAGCAAAAAGGGTCAGGCTGATCGCCATTTTTTGGTGACTTTCTTGCAGGGATAAACTCAAATGCATTTTCTTTCTCCCTTTCTCTTCGCACGAATAATTTTGTTAAGAAACCATTTACAACATCCTGATGAGCAGCATCTAGAAGATGACGTTCTGGCAACAGGAATTCCCAACACAGCAGAAGCTCCTTCCAAGCTCTGAGACTGAGGAAGTGGGGAGTTTGGCTGGTTTTCAGCATCCATCCAACTCACCAATCCTCCCGTTTTGCTTTATTGCGTGTGCTACTATCTTCCACGCATCACTGGATCCAAACTTTCTTCTCCCCAGAGCCCTTTCATCACATTCGCCTTTTCTATTACTCTCTGGGTCTGTTTACTTTCTTTCCCAACCTTTGTTAATTTCAGCAAATACATATATTAAGCACCTACTCTTGCAAGACACTACATCACTTTGTCTCTCTTTGTAACACTCCAACATACCCACTTTCCTTCCTCAGAAATGCTATCTTCTAGATTCTTTAAAAATTCTCTGTGGATATGAGGGGGATGGTAAGTTCTTGTGAAATATTTCAGACTTACAAAAAAACTACAGTAATATAACAAAACATCTATGTACCTACTGCCCACGTTAAAGGATAAAACATTAATACAATTGACATCTCTTGTGCACCCCCTCCCTGGTCACGTCTCCTCTCCATCTCCCCAAATATAACCACTAAAGTGAATTTGGTTTTTATTATTCCCATGCATTTTAAAACATTTGTACTCGGTATGTCTATATCCAGTCACAATTGGATACACAATATATAGTATGGTTTCACATTTTCTTAAACTTGATATGCATGGTTTTTCTTTATACACACATTTTCTTTATTCTGTTTGCTCTTTTGCTCAGCATTGTGCAGTTGAAAAGCCATCCATGTTAATACATGTAGCTCTTGTTTATTCCACTGTCATTACTGTCTATTATTCCATTAAGCAACTTCACCCCCGTACATTTATCTAGTCTCTGCTTGATGGACATTTAAGTTAATTCCAATGTTTTTGTTATTACAAGCAGTGCCACTGTGAACATTCTTGCATGAGGCTTCCTGCGCACATTCCCAATATCCTCTTTAGCTTCACCTACATATTGAATACCAGAGGAGTTCCTATTCCTTAAGTTGTCAATAAAACTCCTTCTGACCCAGCTATATTTCCCCCGGCCTGAACTCTGGCCCTTTTCCATCTCATCCAAGCTACTTTGATCAGTGAAGCTGAAAGATTCCAATAGATACCACCCCCAGGCTCCCTGGTCTTCGGCTCTGCCTCTCATCAACATGCCATGGAGCCAGGGAAGTTGCATTCCCATTCTGTGAACCTCAGTGCAGAATCAACTCGTTGCTATTGGGTTTTATATGACACTTCTGACTCACTCTTTGTTCCCTGACACAAGGCAGGTGATGCTATCCCGAGAAATTAATTTGGATTTCCTTTACACTTTAAATTGTAAAACAAGAAAGAGCATCTCTGCCTGGGTGGTCTGTTTCCTAGCTTATTTTTCCTAATCCCTTTCCCTGCAGTTGGCTGAAAACACCATTATCCGCTCCTAGGCAAGGTCTAGGATGTCACGTCCCAGACTTATTCAGTTCATTTGGATTGCTTTATTTCCTTTATCATCTCTCTTGTCTGTGCTTCCAGATGTTATTAAATAATCTCATAGATATGCCTTTAGGATTTGCTGCAAAGACATTTAAAGTATCTGTCAGAACCAACCTGGTAAGAATAAATGGGAAATATTTGGTATGAGAGTTGGGACCTTCCCTCCAGCTGTGATTATTTCAAGACAGAACAGTTTCCGACTGAAGACAGTCTCTTCCAGAGTCTCCTTTATCAAGACATTAAAATCTTCCTCATAGTGCCTAGAAGTCAAATCTCCTTTTTACCATTTGCCTGAATACTGTTTTCTTAATGACTTTATAAGAAGGATACATGTGAAGAGTCTGAATAAAACCATGATAGAAATAAGGATATTTGAGAAATAAGAATATTGAGAAGGAATACTTGGCTAATAGCTAAGTGCAATAAACTGTTAATAGCCATAATCATTGACAATCCAGGCACAAAAGACAAGTGTGTTTTTTTTTAATGGAATGATTTTTTTTTTAATTTCAATAGGTTTTGGGGGAACAAGTTGTATTTGGTTACATGGATAAGTTCCTTAGTGGTGATTTCTGAGATGTTGGTGAACCCATCACCTGAGCAGTGTACACTGTACCCGGTGTGTAGTCTTTTATCTCTCATCCCCTCCCACCATTTCCCTGAGTCTCCAAAGTCCATTGTATCATTCTTATGCCTTTGCATCCTCATAGCTCCCATTTATGAGTGAGAACATAAGATGTTTGGTTTTCCATTCCTGAGTTACTTCACTTAGAATAATGGTCTCCAATTCCATGCAGGTTGCTCCAAATGTCATTATTTCATTCCTTTTTATGGCTGAGTAGTACTCCATGGTATATATATATAACAAAATTTCTTTAACCACTCGTTGATTGATGGGCATTTGGCTGGTTTCATATTTTTGCAATTGCAAACTGTGCTGCTATAAACATGTGTGTGCAAGTATCTTTTTCATATGATGACTTCTTTTTCTCTGGATAGACACCCAATAGTGGGATTGCTGGATCAAATGGTAGTTCTACTTTTAGTTCTTTAAGGAATCTCCACACTGTTTGCATAGTGGTTGTACTAGTTTACATTCCGACCAGCAGTGTAAAAGTGTTCTCTTTTCACCACATCCACACTGACATCTATTATTTTTTGCTTTTTTGATTATGGCCATTCTTGCAGGAGTAAGGTGGTATGGCATTTTGGTTTTGATTTGCATTTCCCTGATCATTAGTGATGATGAGCATTTTTTCATGTTTGTTGGACATTTGTGTGTCTTCTTTTGAGAATTGTCTATTCATGTCATTAGCCCACTTTTTGAGGGGATTGTTTGGTTTTCATCTTGCTGATTTGTTTGAGTTCCTTGTAGATTCTGGATATTAGTCTTTTGTCAGATGTATAGGTTGTGAAGATTTCTCCCACTCCATGGATTGCCTGTTTGCTGATTATTTCTTTTGCTGTGCAGAAGCTTTTTAGTTTAATTAAGTCCCATCTATTTATCTTTGTTTTGGTTGCATTTGCTTTTGAGTTTTTGGTCACGAAGACCATACCTACACCAATGAAAAGGCAAGACTCTTTACCAAAAAATGGTATCAACCAAGACAACAAAAGGAACTACTAATAACAAAGAATACATGAAGAACACAACTGAAATATACATCCCCAAAGGACTTATCTATTATAAAACTGGTGTTGGGAAGGAAGACAATACCTACTAAAATTGCCACTTGGAAATCTAAATTAAGAATTTGTCACGAAAAGCATGTAGGGCAAGTTTTCCCCATTGAGTACATATTCCTTGATTTACACATGCACACACACACATACACATATGCTCACAAAGCATGAATGCACATATGCATGCACACAGTGTATGCCTGAAACTTGCAAGTACTTTAAATGTTTACAAGTGAAATAATATGGAAACATTTCAGAGGTGCTTTGTCTTTGCCACTAGACCAATTATGCAATTATGTGTGACCCTTCATTATAGCCACACATTGTGCCAGTTACTTTTATGAGGATTTAATACACACCCAAACCGAGGCAAATTGCTTCATATGTATTATTTCATTTGCTCCTCACGGAGGATATTCTTATCCTCCTTTTTCTTCATGAGTAAACTGTAGTTTCAATCAGTAAATAATCTACTGAAGTTTCCTCAGTGAATGAAGAGCAGGACTATGAACCCAAGGTTGTCTGTTGGACTCCAAAATCTAAGGACTCAAGCACTACCCTAACCTGGGTCCACACAAAAGACAACCACAATACTTAAAATCTTTTAGTCCTCGCAGTACCTTGAATATAGTACGTGTGATGGATGGGTGGGTGGAGGGATGGATGGATGGATAAATGGAAGGATGAATGGATGGACAAATGGACAGATTGGGGAGATGAAGAGTGTTTTTTCTCTCCATAATAACGGATGTATATAAACAAACATCCTTCTGGATATGGAGAGCCTCTATTACTATCTATAGTACGTAGGTAGGTAGGTAAGTAAGTAGGTAGGTAGGTAGAAAATCAAAACACTTGATTTATCTGTTTCATGAATTTAATTTTCCCTTAGAGTTTCCTTTAACCTTTGCATCTCGATATACAGCACAGATGGAAGTATTTAGAAATGAGGTTTCCCAAATTGTGCCTTTATGCCCTGAGCTCATTTGAGGAGCACATGAAAATAGCAAGTCTAGGGCCTAATCCCTACATGGATCTGGTGGTTTCACCAGCTCTTGCCATACCAAACCTTTCTGTGCAGCCAGCTGCCTCCCCTGAACAGGAGAGGCCTGGCCACAGCAACCTCCAGGAAAAGAAAGGTTGGGGGGATGTCTGCACACCCACATCTGCAATATAGCAACCCCCATGCCCCAAGCAGAGCCACAAAATCCTCTCCATATAAGGAGATCAGCATTTCTCAGGATGGCCAAACCTTGAGCATGAAAGTAGGAAACTCAAGTAACGAAGAAAAAACCTGCACATGAGCTGCATGAAGCACTGGCGCCAGGGCTGACACCAGAGCCAGGGCAGCCCATGTCCGACAAGCCACAGGCCCTGCACAAGCGGGGCACTCCTACATAAACACTGATGGGACACTCCAGGAAGGGTTTTGCACACATTGTTTAATGAATCTTCATCTTGCTGAAGTTCATATTGTGTTGATCCCATTCTGCAGATGAGGTGAGTAAGGTTTCCAAGAGGTCAGATGATTTACAGGACAGAGCCAAGAGTCAAGCCTGAGTCTGTCTGATTTCGAAGCTAGCGTGCTTCCAAACACACTGAACTCCTAATGGTCCCTTCCTGTTCCTGACCCATCCATCTGTCACCCAGCTGCACAGTACAGCTCCCCAGGTGCACAGTAATGTGAGACTTAGTTAAATAACAGTAGTAAAGACCCATATAAAATGTTTACAGCTATATTAAGTTTTCCTCATTGCAGAGTGACTGGGTGCTTCCTGCATCTGATGAGCATTTGGCTTTAAGATGTAACCAAGACTGCTCAAAGTACACAAACACAGCTCACAGGAGAGCAGACACTGTGTCGAAGGTGGGGAAATGACCAGTGTGATCCATTTTGTGTGCAAGCTATGACGATGCTAGAGACTTTGGTCCAGTGGGTCTCCCTGAGATGAAAATAAGACCCTAGTGCAAAACAGTAAGCAGGTTGATGCACGTTCCTGGTAACACAGCTTTCACCTATTTCCCAAAGAGGAGTTAGGACCCCCAGAAGATGGGAAGCACCATCTCAGGGATTCCTTTTAATGACCAGTTCTTTAGGTGTTGTCCCAGGGCAGCTGTGGAAAAGGCTCAGTGTCAGCACCTGTTTGGCATTCAAAGCCAAACACAGGCTATTTTCCAAGCCTTCTGTGCTTGGTCTTCCAGGACAGGAAATGCAGATTAACATCCTAAACAGACCCCTCTCCAAGTTTAATTCAGGATTCTCCTGAATCCCTGTCCAATCTGCCTGCAGTACTTCACCATGAGCTACAGTGCTTGCAAAGCTGTACTGTGTTCATTACCAGGCACACACTTCACAGCTGATTTCACATTTCCACAGACAATAACTGTGAAAGCAGGCAGCTAACTGGCCCTTAGCTGTTAGCCAAAGAGCATAGATTCTCAAGAAAGAGAAGTCAAGGATGAAGCCACGGCAAGATTGACATTTGGAATCTAAATTTGACACTGCTGATGAAAGGTCCAAAGGCCTCAAGCCCTTGTGCTCTGGAAGGCACTGTTTCACTAAAAAGGAGAAGGATGTCCCCGACAGGTCAAGCAAATGTTTTCAGGACACTGCAGGGTTTCCAGCCACAAACCGCGTGTCAAAACAGAGACCTCGAAGGTGTGGGATCAGACAGAATTGACGTGAGGCCGAGGGAACAGGAAACAATAAGATAATAACCCTCACTGAAGCCTAGAAACCAAGAACAAACAAACACACACCCAGGGTCCCTGGGATGTCACATCACGGGCCTCCTGCCAGGGAGTGCTGAGGGGGCACAGAGCTGCCCTCCCTTGCCATCTCTCTGAAGCCCCCACCTTGAATTCTATGCAAAAGCTGTGCTCCCCTACAGCTAGTGTGGAAGGGAAATAACTTTCTTTAAACTACAGCTACAGAAGTCAAGACTTCAAGAAGCAGTTTGAATAGCAGGGAGCTGGATAGACAGCAGGCACAAGATCGAAAGTTTCCTCCACAAAGAATCAGTCAGGTCTGCAGTCTCACTTTTATATCTAATAGGAAATCTAAGGAGCAGAGGACATGGCCCCAGCAAAACATTATAATAAGAAAACCCATGATATACAATGTATGACTTCTTACCATAAACATGCATTACTTTTCTATTTCTTTAAAAGCCACTAAAAATATAAAAAATAAAAATTCAATGAAGTAGATATCATGGGTATTATTGTCACCACATTCTATGAGTAACTCCTGTACCCAAGGTCACATAGTTAATTAGTGGAGAACTAGAACTCAGGCCTTCTAACGCTTAACTATTTCTTCAGTTCACCTCACCAGAGGCATCTATAATAGCTGCCTGGTTCCAACTTTTTATAGGTGGTTTCGTAGCAGTAAAGGTGACTTTACAGGCCAAAGGAATGGTGACTCCCTTCAGATGTCAGTAAGGTGGGAGAAAGAGCCTGGACAACCGTCTTATTCAGCTGAGGCCTCCTGTATACTTTGCACACACAGATGACAGCCTCCCACGCCCTGGGCACTCCTCAAGTTTCTTGGAATGCAAAGGTGTTAAGAAATGGACTCCAGGCCAGGCGCAGTGGCTCACGCCTGTAATCCCAGCATTTTGGGAAGCCAAGGCGGGCAGATCACAAGGTCAGGAGTTCGAGACCAGCCTGGCCAATGTGGTGAAACCCCATCTCTACTAAAAATACAAAAATTAGCCAGGAATGGTGGCACACGCCTGTAGTCCCGCTACTCGGGAGGCTGAGGCAGAAAAATCACTTGAACCCGGGAGGTGGAGGTTGCAGTGAGCTGAGATTAAGCCACTGCACTCTAGCCTGGGCAACAGATGAGACTCCATCTCAAAAAAAAAAAGAAAGAAAGAAATGGACCCCAGCTGCCTGAGTTCTCACAGAGCATGGTGAGGGGGCAGAGAAGTAAAGAGAATTCACAACATGGCATGAGAGTACTGAGATGGTGGTGGGTGCAGGATGCCACAGCAGCATTTACCGATGTTTATTGGGTCCCACATTAGGCCAGGCCCTGGGGATTCAGGGACAAATAGGAGGAGGTCCTTATCTTTGAGGATCCCTCTAGCCAGGGGAAGTAAATTAACTCAGCCTAATGGGATCAGCCAATAAGTGCTTTAGTGGACATTTGAATAGAACTCAGAGGATGGAGGAGAGGATTCTGAGCTGCAGGACACCTGGCACTCACTGCGTAACCCCTAGCAAAGGCCCACATTCAGTGCTGCCCAAATGCACTGCCGTCTCTTCTGCCACTGTGGTCCTCCACCCTTCCCTCTGATTGTTAGAATAACTGAGAAAGTTCAGGGGTTCGCTTCACTTCAAAGCGATTTTCCTCATTGTAGTTGTTCTTGCTGTTCTTGTGAAGCAATCCTTCAGCTCTCTGTTTGCCTTCTCCTTATCATTGTTTTCTCTGCCAGACCTGATGGGGCCTTCAGAGAGAAATCCATTCGGGAATAGCCCTCCTCCCAGAAAAGTCCATCAAAGGCAGCTCCTGTGGGTAAAAGGCTCCACAAGCGGAGGGCAGCTGTAGGAACCACACCAGCTGCTCTCCTGGGTCAATAGGTCAAGCCCAACAAAAACTCGAGCTCATATTTCTGACCCTGAGGGCCTCAATAAACTTTAGAGGGCATTTTGAGTATTAAGGTGATACCTGTAAAAATAACTAGAAGTGTGGCATTTCTACTACGGTGTGAAAGCAAAGTAAAATTGGAAATGGCTGGCGAACGGCTATCATTGAGTCAAGCAAGTGAACTGAAAAACATGCCAGGAAAAGAAAACATTCCTGAGACAGAAAGAGTTGAAGGTATGGATTCTAAATTGATCCTCCAACACAAAGAGGCTGTTCAAGTGTAGAGGTTAGATATAAATCGAAAGGGATCTGGAGCCTCAGTCCTCTGGAAGGAAGAAGGAAGCCTGACAGCATTTGCAGGTCTCTCCACGGAGCAATAACACAGAAGCTAAGAGTGAACGTTTTCTTTTTTTTTGAGACAGAGTCTCGCTCTGTCACCCAGACTGGAGTGCAGTGGCACTATCTCGGCTCACTGCAACCTCCGCCTCCTGGGTTCAAGTGATTCTCCTGCCTCAGCCTCCCGAGTACCTGGGATTACAGGTGTGTGCCACCACACCCAGCTAATTTTTGTATTTTTAGTAGAGACGGGGATTCACCGTGTTGGCCAGGCTGGTCTCGAACTCCTGACTTCAGGTGATCTGCCCGCCTTGGCCTCTCAAAGTGCTGGGTTACAGGCATGAGCCATCACACCCGGCCAGTGAATATTTTCAACAGCTTGTTTTCTTCTACTAAGCACAGCGCCTTGCTAAATAAAGGTGGATCCTAGTAAGCATTGCTTAAATGAATATTGTAGTGTGATTATTTTCACTAGAATTATGCTTGCATTGCAAATGTTGGTGCATCTATTGATGTGGCCTACAGGCCTTCACGTTATTTTTATAAAGGTAAATGAACTAAGGGGATGGCCCCACATGTCTCAAGGCCTCAACCAACTACTCTTCTTCCTTTCTTCCTCTGTCCCTCTCTCAGCAGCACGAAATTTGATCACTGCCTATAGCAAAGGCAACCAATCAATAGCTCAGATTGGAAAAAGCCCGTCTGGGAAAACTCATATAACTGACCCAGCAGAAGGGAAGTAATCAGAGTATGCCTCATGCTGTGTCCCTACTGGCCAAAAATACACAAATTTGGGAATACGTATAAGCAAAATAACCTGGTAGATTACTGTAGAAGAATTAAGACAAGGATCAGGAAAAGGAACAGTTTGATGGAAATCAGGAACCTTTGATTACTCATCTCCTGCAAGGACAATCTGAGAGAAAACACAGTGACATCATTAACCATCAATCATTTATTTTTTGTTCCAGGCCACTTCAATAAAGCAAATAATGCTAAAGCAAGCCATATGAATTTTTTGTTTCCTTGTGCATATAAAAGTTATGTTTGCACTATACTGTAGTCTATTGGGTATTCGATAGCATTATATCTAAAAATGGTACATATCTTAATTTAAAAATACTTCATTGCTAAAAAAATTCTAACAATCATCTGAGCTTTCCGCAAGTCACAATCCTCTTGCTGGTGGAAGGTCTTGCCTCCGTGTTTCTGGCTGCCGACTGATCAGGGTGGTGGTTGCTAAAGGTTGGGAGGGCTGTGGTGATTTCTTAAAATAAAACAACAGTAAAGTTTGCCACATTAATGGACTCTTTCTTTCATGAAAGATTTCCTTGTGGCATGCAGTCCTGTTTGATAGCATTTTACTACAATAGAACTTCTTTCAAAATTGGAGTCAATCCTCTCAAACACTTCCACTGCCTTATCAGCTAAGTTTATAAAAAATTTTAAATTTTTTGTTGTCAGATCAACAGTATTCACAGCATATTCAGCAGGAATAGATTCCATCTCAACAAACCATACTCAACCATAAGAAGCAACTCCTCGTCTGTTCAAGTTTTATCGTGAGATTGCAGGAATGCAGTCACATCTTCTGGCTCCACTTGTCATTCTAGTTCTCTTGCTATTTTCACCTAACCTGTGGCTACTTCCTCCACTAAAGTCTTGAGCCCCTCAAAGTCAACCATGAGAGTTGCAATCAATTTCTTCCAAACTCCTGTTCATGTTGATATTTTGACCTCCTCCTATGAATTATAAATGTGTTTACTACCATCTAGAATGTTGAATCCTTTCCAGAAAGAATTTTACTTAGACCATATCCATCAGAAGAATCACTATCTATGGCAGCTCTAGCCTTACAAAATGTGTTTCTTAAATAAATAAGACTTGAACATCAGAATTACTCCTTGAACCCTGGGTTGCAGAATGGATGTTGTGTTAGCAGGAATGAAAACAACATTAACCTTCCTATACATCCCCATTAGAGCTCTTGGGTGACCAGGTGTATTGTCAATGAAGAGTTTGAAAGGAATATTTTTTTCTGAGCAGTCGGTCTCAACAGTGGGCCTAAAATATTTAGTAAACCCTGCTGTAAACAGGTGTGTTGTCATGCAAGCTTTGTTGTTACATTTATAGAGTACAAGGAGAGTAGATTTAGCACAATTCTTAAAAAGCCTCAGGATTTTGAAAGTATAAATAAGCATTGGCTTAAATTTAAAGTCACCAGCTGTATTAGCCCCTAACAAGATAGTCAACCTGTCCTTTGAAGCTTTGAAGCCAGGCATTGACTTCTTTCTAGCTAAGAAAGTCCTACATGTCATCCTCTCCCAATACAAACAAGGCTGTTTCATCTACATTGAAATTCTGTTGTTTAGCATAGCCACCTTCATCATTTCTCTTAGTTAGATCTTCTAGATAACTTCCTGCAGCTTCTCCATCAACACTGCTGCTTCACCTTGCACTTTCATATCATAGAAACAGTTTATTTCCATAAACTTCCTGGACAAACCTCTGCTATCTTCAAACTTTTTTTTTTCTGTAGCTGTCTCACCTCTCTCAGCTTTGACAAAACTGGAGAGAGTTAGAGCCTTCCTCTGGATTAAGCTTTGGCTTAAAGGAATGTTGTGGCCAGTTTGACCTTCTATCCAGACCACCCAAACTTTCTTCACATCAGCAATGGGGCCGTTTCGCTTTCATATCATTCATGTGTTCACTGGAGTAGCACTGTTAATTTCCCTCAAGAACTTCTTCTTTGCATTCACAACTTGGCTAATTGTTTAGTGCAAAAGCCTAACTTTCAGCCTATTTCGGCTTTCTACATGCCTTCCTCCCTAATATTAATTATTTATAACTTTTGATTTAAAGTGAGCGTCAAGTGACTCTGCCTTTCTTTCACTTGAATACCTAAATGATACTGTAGAATTATTAATTGGCCTAATTTCAATATTGTTGTTTTTCAGGTAATAGGAAGGTCCAAGGAGAGAGAGAGAGAGATGGAGGAATGGCTGGTTGGTGGAGCAGTCAGAACACATACATTTATGGATTAAGTTCATCGTCTTATGTGGGCACAGTTCAAGACAATTCCAATGGTAACATCAAAGATCACGGATCACAGATCATCATAACAGATATAATAATAATGAAACAGTTTTAAATACTGTGAAGATTACCAAACTGTGACACAGAGACTGCAGTGAGCACCTGTTGCTGGGAAAATCACCCCAACAGAATTGTTTGATGCAGGGTTGCACAGGCCTTCAATTTGTAAAAACGCAATTGCTTCAAAGGGCAATAAAGCAAAATGCCATAAAACAAGGTATGCCTGTAATTCACCTCTCTTTCTTCTCTTTCCTGGCCCCATCCTCCCCGAAAATATCACAACTGACTTTTTAAATCCTCTCAGCAAACTCTCCCAGCATCAACCTCACCTCTTTTTTTATGCCTTCAGGGATGCAGCCAAAGCTAAGGAATATGTCCTGCTCCATGGAGAGCGGACGATCAATAGGTGGATCCCAGATAATGGAGTAACTGGAGCAAGGGTGAACCCCCCATTCTCCAGCAGCTGTCAGAATTCACTACCAAAGTGCTGAACTGAAGACAGCCCAAGATAGCACAAAGAGTAATTTGGACAGTGGAGTGACCATTGTTCTCAGAAAGAGGACAAAGCTGGGGAAAATGGAACACATTAAAAAAACATTTAGAAACACAGACAATTCAACTCTCTTTTGGGGGAAGCATGGGGCGAGACAGGAGGTATTTTACTAGGTCCTCTGATCTGAAGGAGCAGAGCTGTCCATATGTGTATGTGTGCATTTTTCTAGAGCAAGTGCATAGCTGTCATCAGACTCTCAAAATTCTCCCAGAACCTGCCCTCTCTATCCCAAAGAACCATTAAGAGACTGCCCAGGAAACTGGGTCAAATGTAAAACATCACACAATGGAAGAATTCCAAAGTTGGACACCCAGGAAGTCTGCCGTCTGCCTTCAAACACAAGCGTGTGGGGATCTTTGGCTCTGTGGCTTCATTGAGCTCATGTATTGGCTCCCACTGAATGTCTTGTACTCTTTCTTGGCCAAACCTTTGTAGGTACAGTTTGAAAAATGCACTCCGATTTTCAAAGACCCCAGCCAAGGATGTCCCTCCACTAAAACCCTCTCTTCCCACCCCACATAAACACCTCAATCCCCTGAAGAAGAAGCCTTAAGAGTTTCCAAGTTTGTGACTGGTTATTACTCCAATGGACAATTCACTGAGAACTGAAAAGTTTGAACTTTCACAATTTGAATAACTTCGGTTGTGGCTATTCAAATAATGAAATGCTAATGTTTTTTTCTCACCACTTATTCACTGACTCATTGAGCACTAGTTTATTGATCCAGGCCCTGGGGATGTCCCATGAGTGATGTCATTCCTCTCCTCAAGAAGCTCATTGTCCAGGACTCAGTCTACCTTCAGTTACCCACAGTGACAATTTTCAAGCTTGCTACAGGATCTAAACTAAGAATCCACCAGATGACTGTCTATGACAGTTGTCCTACTCTTTGAAAGTGACTTTAAAACTTACTGGCCAATTCTATCACAAGGATTCCGATGAGGACCACCTGGGGCTGCCGGGAGGCTTAAGTGAGAAGAGATAGGTGAAAGGTCTTTGTAAGCTCCAAAGCACTTTATAAATGTGGTGTATTGTGACAATGACCTCCTTCTACCCAGCTCTTACAACTTACAGATTTTTCTTTTTTTTTTTTTTTTGGTGGTGTTATGGAAGAGAAAAAAATATCAGTAAAGCTATGAAGATAGACTTTGAAATTTTAAGGGCATTGCAAAACCTGGACTACTCCTTTTGCCACTGCCATCACCACCAAGAAAAGGAAATATTTTCATACGGGGAGCAGGATACAGAATGAGAGGACAATTTAAAGCAGATAGCCCAGGAATATAGATATGGGTGGGCAGAGGTGCTGAAAGCCTGGAACATGAACAAACACTCCCTTACATTTTAAAAGAAGAAGAAAATAGATGCTGCAAACAGACCTCAAAACAAACATTAACGTTGGGCAAGAATTGAGAAGTGATTATAATAACATCTGCTAATATATATGAAGGCTTGTCATGTGCCAGAAACCACGCTAAGCATTTTTCATGTATTAATTCACTTCCATTTGGTAAGAACTCAATGATAAGAAATTAGTTAATACATGTATAATTAGAACAGTGCCTGGTACATAGTAAGTACTCAACACTCTAGCAGGATTATCAGCTCCATTTTATAAGTGTGGAAACTGAAGACAAAGAGACGAGTCAGTGTGTTTATATTTACACGATGAATTTCAGTGATAGACCCAAGCTGCCTGATCTTGAAGTCTGGAGGAAAAACATCTTCAAGGACTTTTCTATATTTAAATTTTATCATTTTTTGAATGACTAATTCAATTCAACACACAGTACCTACTTAAATAAAAGAGTCCAAGTTCCAGGAGAACTTGGAGTTTTTAAGTACCTTCTTTGGATAAAAGATTCTAAGTTCTAGGAGATAAGGGAACTGGGTTGTATCACTGCTATATCCCCAGTCAATTAATTGCAGGCATTTGGAAGAATAAGAATTAAGTCATGATACTACAGATGCTCACAAGCCAGTGGAAAGGTACCTGCTTAAAAACCTAGTATCTGTCTGGTTGATATATGGACTACAATAGAAGGATGTGCTGGGGGGATGAGAAACTGCAGATCAGGGAGAAACCTCTTGAGCTGCGTGTCCTTTGCTGTAAGTCAATGTTAGAAAGCTTTGAAGCATAACCAGGCAGGAAGGGGACTGATGCCCTCTTGGTATAATAAGGCCAGTGTTATTAGTCTGCTATAAATAGGGTTAAGGTTATGTTAATAGAAAGAATATTAATTTCTCCTGATGACCAGATGGGAGTCTTTAGAGGGAAATTACTCCCAGGGGTCATAAACTGTTTTGAGTTCTTATACTTTGGGAGAAAGCCAACCCAGCCAGGAGTTAAAGCCCCACTGTCTGTTCCACCCCACCCCAAAAAAATCCTCTAGGCCAGATCTCACCCCTAAATGGTACCAGGGAGTGAGGTGCCCCGAACAGGGATACAGTGCCCTACCCGGTCTGCCACCACCACTTCCATCTCATGCCACGCTTGACCAAAGAAAGCTTTGGAAAAATCACATAAAACCCTTCAAAAAGAACTCCTTAAACCCTCCACTAATGTCCTAAGGGAGTGACCAGCTAGAGTGATTGTGTTGAGGCAGCAACGTAACAATCATTCAGAACTACCTTTTCCCAAAGCTGTTTATAGATTGCAATAGCCACATGACAGTTCTAACCTTTAAAACATATGTGGAAGATTTTAGGCAGGGCTGCAAAGAAAGTTTCTAAAAGGGAGGAGAAGGCATTCTCAGCTGTCATGCACCCTTTTGCCTTTCAGTCTTCCATTATCCTCCTTCATGAAATCCAGAGATGGTGGCTGGAGGCATGGCAGCCCTTTCCCAGCCACAAGGAAAATGTCAAGAGACTCATAGAACTCTCGTCTTAAAATCCCTGAGTTACCAAATCAGTATCACAAACTGAATACCTAAGGATTTCTTCTTATATGATAAAAATGAATTCTTATTTTGTTTAAGCCATTGTTATTTGGGTTTCGTACCCAAAACTGGACTCAAAACTCAAAGCAGTCATAGACTACTAAAAAGCAATGAGGTACAGTACAAAGAGCTAGGAGGTTAGACTCATACTGGAGCCCTAGTTCTTTAGGAGCTGTGTGACCTGAATCAATGACCTTCCTCTGTAAAGGGGAGTGTCTTACTATGGGTGTTCCCAAAAGCCAAGTCTGAAAAAGGACTTAGGTGGCAGCAGGTGATTTATTTGAAAGGTGATCCTATGAAGCCAGAGAAAGGTAGTGGACAAGGAAGGAGGGAAGATCAATAAAGAGTGTGCTATTGAGCTGGGTCTCACTGTGGGCAATTCTGATTCAAACCCCTGAGGGACCTTCAAAGAAAATTCCGTAGAACCTTCCTACTGAAAATGTGGGCCATGGGCCAGCCTCAGCATTAGCTGGCAGCATGTTAGAAAAGCAGAATCTAGTCCCCATCCCAGACTTCCTGAATGATAATTTGCACCAGGAGATCCTGTGCACATTCAAGTTTGAGATGTCCTGGTATAGAATGCACCTCAGTGCTGGGTGTTGGAAAGGCCGAAGGCTCTTGTCACTCATTAGTAGAGGAACCATTTGCTCTCTTGCATTTCCTGGCTGAACAGACTTCCACAGCTTAGGAGAAAACCCTAAAGAAGGAGAGCTGGGAGACCCAGCAAGCACTTGAGGTGGGAACCCTTCATGAGGGGGAAACCTGATCACCCAGGCTGAGGAGATGAGGTGTGGAGCACTAGCAGCATCCACAACTGCGGGTAGTTATAATAGCTAGTTCATATGGACATTGGAGACATGAAATGAGCTACTGTATATAAGAGGAGAGTCGCCCAATAGTCTATTGCTGTTATAATCATAGCTACAATAACCAACCTCATTTGAAAAGACATCTTATGACTTATATGATAAAAGCTAACCTAGTTCCTGTATCTCCAACTCCCTGAGATAAGGAGAAGCACAGTCCTTGACCTCAAGGAACTTATAACCTTGATAGGGAGATAAGGCTTGGGGACATGAAGCAATACAAGACTGGCGTCACACATTATGTAATAACACACTCACATCAGTACTAGCAAGAGTCCTTTTGTGTGCTTATTATATACTAGGCACTCTTCTAAGGGCTGTGTGTGTGTGTGTGTGTGTTTTAATTCATTTGATCCTTACAAGAACCCAATAAGGTAGGTTCTATTATTAGCACCATTTCACTGATGAGGAAACTGAGGCACCAACAGGTGAAGTGACCTGCCCAGAGGCTATACATTTAATCTCTAAATGTATCCACTAAAGCTAGCATAGCTCCACATTGCCTGTCACCCTTCCTGCAGTGGGCCTCTCACTGTCATTTTAGACATGTTCTCTTTTTCCATGCTTAACTCTCCTTCAAGGTAAGCAAGTCGCATAATGTTGTCATCATTGTATAGATAGTGTGGGAACTGGAATTCAGTGAGATTACATTTCAGAGCAGAGCAATAGCCAGGGCTCCATTAAAGGCTTCGGAGGAACCAAAACCAGCTGAGCTCCTATTCACCCGGAGGTCAGGGAGGTGGGGTGGATAGTGCCTAGACCTGGAGTCAGGAATGCTGAGTCCTGAGCCAAGTGTGGCCACTAACTCAAGCCATTTAGCCATTTGAGTCTCATTGTTCTCATCTACAACCCAAAGGGGGTAGGATTAACTCATTCACTAGTGTTCCTTTTAAGCTGTAAATTCCGATGGCTGGATGACTTGCTTAAACCCTCTACTCATCTCTCAATCCTCCTGGGAAAATAGCGATAATGCAAAATCTGAAAGTAAAGAGAGTTTTTCCAGTCTTATTTGCTATAATGTTTTTTCACCAAAGATTTAAATATTGATCATTTAAGAAGTTGCAAAGTGAAAGACCCACATAATGATATCTATAAATATTCTATGGATGTCACCTCCCATCTAATGTCAAAGTGTACTGTACTTTCAAGATTATTACGTAATTTTACAAAGCATTTGCACTTAGACTAACCTGGCCTTCCACTTTATACACTACACGTCTAATTCATTTGCTCTCTGTGACCTGATGCAGCCCTCAGCACCCTTGCTGCTTCCACAATTGTACCATATAACTTCATCATTAATGCCATAATATGGACTCACCCCAGCAACTTCTTACCATGTGTGCCAGGTTACTTTCTTGCTGCAGTGATGCAGTCTTCCTACCAGTATGCAGTTTTCTAAATGGATCGAAGATCAGAGCCTATCTTATGAAAAGTCACCCTCCAGGCTCCAATTTTCCAGAAATCCATCATTTGAAAATACCGGTTGGACAACTTCAACACAAACAGAAAAATGCCATTAGTAGGCTTCAGGAAAAACATCTGTGAAGGTGCCCTATCCAGTCAGTTCTCCCTTTGTCTGCCCACAATCCTCCTCCACCCTCAAGAGAAGGTCTTATGAATTGAGAGGAGGCTCAGGCCCTAAGAAAAAGCCCAGAAAGGGGGTAATGTGAATGGCACATTGTTCTATTCTGCCAGTTGCTCTGACTCAAGGACCACAGGTTAATTTCATAATCTTCCCCTTCCACTCCTCTTTCTATTTTTCTTTTAAAGCAAAAAAGGCATCAGCAGGACTCTCAAGCAATTTAAAAGTCATCTTATAAGCATCTATCACTGGGAAGGATACAGCGTCCACTATTTGCAAAGAACTGTAGAGACACAAATAGCACAAACTCAGTTCCTGTCCCTCCAACTCCCTAAGATAAAGACAGCAGAGTCTCTGACCTCAAGGAACTTACAACCTTGATAGAGAGATAAGACTTGGGGACATGAGGCAATGCAAGACCAGTGCCACACATTATGTAATAACACATTCACATGAGTATTAGCAAGTGTCCGTGGCTGGAATTTCCCCTGTTCTCTTCCCCTCTTCAGTGCCTTCAAAGTCTTCTCTTCAGCCAACGTTGTTATTTGTGCCTAGTTGAAAGACTGCTCTCTCCTGCACCTGGGCAGCAGAGACAAAGACCCTGACTTCTCTGAGCAGCCTGAAAAGTGACAAAGGGGAATTGGCACACTTGGAGTTGAGAAATTGGCAGAGAGGTGATAAGATAGCATTTAAAGTCACAGATGTTGCTCTCAGCATTAATTGATTGTAATTCAAGAGAGGAAAAAGGAATAAAATTCTCCCCACACTAGAGGTCCTTTGGAATATGCACCAAACAGTGTCTAGGGAAAAACTGGCATATTCTTGAAACACATGTTACTCCTCTTCCCTCCCACACCAGCAGCAGACATCACTAATCAATGACAGCACTCTTCCCTGCTGAGCACTGTGTGTCCTTAACACTGTTCTCAGCCCAGCACTCCAGGCAGCCACTGCAATTGTCCAGAGTTGCCACAGGAGATGAAGTCTCTTCTATCCCAGCTAGGGAAAGGGAGTGAAGACACCTGGTGCTGCCCTCTGGGTGCCCTCACTTTCTCACAAACACAACATGTGAATCCATACCTCCTAGCCATTGCAGGTCAAGACACTGTACTTGAATGTTCTCCCTTCTGCTTTTCCAAAGCAGAGTCATCCTTTCAGGTCTGGTTCCAATTTCATTTTTTCCAAGAAGCCTCTAGGGTGCCCAAACCCAATCTTCCCTCACCCAATCTCTCTTTCCTTCCATTTCCCAGGGCTGCCTTCTGATACCACACAAGGGAGCTCTATCCTGTGCCCTCCAGTTTTGTTTCCTGATTACTCTTTCTTCCTCTACTAGACTTTAAACCTCTAATGTCTTCCAAACTTTTTAAAAACTTTGTTCAAAAAAAAAAAAAAAAACACCTAACACAGGACATCGGATACAGTAGAATATCTGGTAAAGAGGGGTTTTGTTTGTTTAAAGTTTCAGTAATAGAGTTGTTAACTTTGGGGGTGACTTTTATTTTCGTTTTCTAGAAGCAGAGGCTGCTGTTTGCTTTGGAGCCCCTCCCCTCTTTATTTGGGGAAGCTCATAGGCCTTTCAGTTCCATCAAAGGAAGATAAGTCCCCACTCATTGTCCCTGGAGGAAACTGTGAGGTCTTCTTATATTTGCATGTATGTGCCAAAGAGAGACATGTAAAGTGAGCTTCCAAGCCAGACTGTACACTTGAAAGCAGAAGAAAAATGGTTTTTCCTAGAGAGAAATGCATACTGGACTGTTAGCTCTTCCCATTCCCTACCTGTCATGGACTGAATATCTGTGTCCTCTCAAGATTCATATGTTGACATTCTAACCCCTGATTTGATGATATTAGAAAGTTTGGGGGGGGGGGTGATTAAGTCATAAGAGTGGAGCCCTTGTGAATAAGATTAGTACCCTTGAAAAAAGCCCCAGAGAGCTCTCTCTCACCCCTTCTACCAAGTGAGAACACAGAGAGATAACAGTTATCTATGAAGCAGGATGTGGGCCCTCCCTGGACACTGAATCTGCCAACACCTTGATTTTGGACTTCCCAGCCTCCAGAACTATGAGAAATAAATGCTTATTGTTTAAGCCACCCAGTCTATGGTATTTTAGTAACAGCAGCTCAAACAAATTAAAACATTACCCCCAATGGAGTTAATCAAAGTGAATACCTGGGACTCTGGGGAATGTGCTGAGGACCACTAGGCTGGGTCATGGAGCCCACGTTTAGTTAGACTTCTTGAGGGGAGGGAGAGGACTGTGTCTGGGCTTGGAGCAAATGTGCAAGGAGTGGTTCTACCTTGAGATATGGGGCCAGGGCAGAGATGGCAATGAGCAGAAGAGCTTGTGGCTGAGTCAGACAGTCTGGCTTTCAGCAGTGGCATCATGACAACCCTGATGTTAGGGGACAGCAGGCCTGCAGCCAGATTGACCAGACTTTCTGACCACAGTAACCAGGCTGATGTCCTGGGTCAGAGTAGCAAGCCTAGGAGTCCCCAAGAACATCCTGGGAGAAGAATAGCCACAGGAAAATGGACTTCTCCATTCAATAAGGGGTCAGAGATATATGGGGTCAGAATCATGTTAATTGACTATTAAGATACAGAGAGAGACAGCTGCTGCATGTGATCTCTTTCAAGTAGGTGACATAGATCTGGGGTCCTACTTATTTGTACCCTATCTCTTCTTACTTTTCCACTTTCCTAAAGGGCTCAAGTTGAAAATCATAAATTCTAATCTAAATTCCTTGTTTTATGCCTAAAAGAACCAGAGCCCAGAGACATAGAGAAGATCATTCAAGAGCACATGCCAAGCTAAAGACAATACCAGGGACAGGACCTCATCTTCTGACTCTTGATCCAGTTCTCCCTCCAACTCAGCAAACAGCCTTTGGATTCCACTTGGGAGCAAGTCTTCACTGAATGCCCACCATGTGCTCAGCCCTGTGCTGTGCTGAGTGAAACACACAGATGTGTAGGACTTAGTGCCTGTCCCCCAACCCACACCCAAGAATCTTACAGTCAGGTTGCGGAGATAAGGCAAGGGAACCCTGACTTCCTCATGCTGTGGGTGGCACTGGAAATCAATCTTCCTGCTTCAGATTTGTACCATTGCTAGCTCTGAATATTTGTGATCCTCCCTCACAACCAAAACTCATCTGTCAAAACCTAATCATAAATGTGATGGTATTAGGAGGTGGGGCTGTTAGGAGGTGATTAGATCAGATAATGGAATTAGCACCCCTATAAAAGAGGCCCCAGAGAGCTGCCTTGCTCCTTCTACCATGTGAAGACACAGCAAAAAGGTACCATCTAAGAACCAAAAAGCCACCCTCACCAGACACCAAATCTGCTGGCACTTTGATCTTGAACTTTCCAGCCTCCAGAACTGTAAGAAATAAACTTCTTCTATTTATAAGCCACCTTGTCTAAGGTATTTTGTCATAGCAGCCAAGCTGACTAAGAAAGCCTATCTATACTCACGAAAGAGTAATGCAGTTGGGGTATTAATATCATTGGCCTAGCTCAAGAGATTTCTAGCAACCTTTCCCTCTCTCCCCAAGTAGGGTTGCCAGGTAGAATGCATGCACTATTGCATGGGGCATACTTATACAAAAAAATGCATTATTTATTCCAAATTCAAATTTAACTGGGAATCCTGTATTTTTTATCCTAAATCTGGCAGGTATACCCCCAAGTCCAGACGTTGAGGGAATTGTGCAACCACTGGCCTTATCTTGAGTTCAGCAGTATCCTAGGGTAAAAGACACAGAAGAAGTACATAGGCAATCAGTGCAGACTGAGCAAAACCTTGGAGCATGAATGGATGTCACTCTGGTCAGGGAACAATAGGCCAAGGTGCCAACTGTCGATGAAAGGAAAGCATCACCAGACACCTACTGCAAGCTCTGCTGGCAGAAACCTGGGCTCTTCTCAAGTGCCATTATCAGTTTCAATGTTGTGCTTGAACAACACTTCTCTTGCTGGTCTTTTGCTAGCTCCATTCTCCCAGCTTTACCCATACAGCAGACCCACCCTCTCCTTAGTAACTTCCCAGGCTCGGTTCTAGCTCTTGAGGCCACCCTGTGCTTCCCTCCTTCTCCCTCTCTGCACTCCCCTTGCCCACATTCTTACTGGCACTGAATAAATCCTTCTTTCTACCAAGGCACTTCCTTCCCTCTACCTCCTCCTCAAACCCTCTTCTCCTCTTATTCCCTCAACAGAAACATGATGACCCATCTGACCAAGAGTTCAAGTAAAGTAAAAATCAGTTCCCACCTTCTGAGAAGCAGGAAGAACAGAAGCCTCACACCCTCCCTGGAGGTTAGGGGAAACATCTGTGCCTGCCTAGCAAGGAAAGGGAAGAAACACAAAGCATTTCACTTCTTTATTAGTTTAAGTATAGAATAAGTGGCTGCAACAAGACCAAAATTGCAGAGGCTAAAACAAGACCTAAATTTCTCTCTTATACTTAATATCAGGAGGCAGATAGGCAGTCTAGAGCAGGTAGACAACTTGATTCCTTAAAGCCAACCCAGTACTCAAGTCCTTTCTTTTCTTCCATTATCCTACTGGCATGTGCCAGCCTATATTCTAGCCAGTAATAAAAGGAAGAGGGCAAAAAGGGGAAGGCCAAAAGCATTCTTTTAATAAGGAACAATTGTGGACTTCTCTTCACAGGATGTCAATTCACATTCTTCTATCATCAGCCACATCTAGCTGCAAGAGAGGCTGAGAAATATAGATTCTAGCTGGGTTGCCATGTGCCTTGTGCAAGTGGGGAAGAGAAATGTCTTATTAAAAATAAAGAAGGAACAATTATTATTCTCTGCCAAAATTAGAACAGTCTGAAAATTCAAATCTCACTATAATATACCAGCAATACACAACTATAAATGATGCAATAGAAAGATGAGTAGTACAAATGACATGCTACTAATATAAGGGCCCCAAGGAGAGAGGATTTGTTGTAAGGTTTATGATGGGGATAAAATTTCACCTGGGTCCTGGGAAGCCAATAATCACTAAACTTTCATTTCTTTGAAAGGTAATTTTTAACCAGAGTCCCCAATACCACTAAGGACATCTACTTATTACAACAAATTGTTAGAAAAAAAAAAAACACTGGATCTTTGATAAGACTGAAGCACACACTCAAGACATTCATATCTCCAGTTACTTTGCAAACAACATATTAAACCTCAGGCCTCTCTCTCTTTCTGGTTTTACAGGTGTGTTGTAAGAAGTTAAGCAACTAAAACATCGTAAGGAGATAAGAATTAAGTTTAATTTCCTCTCATAGCCCTCCACTCGTCCTGAACAAAGTCATTTCCTGACGTATTGCAAGACAACGTTAATCATCCCCACCCCATTAAATCTATTTGCTTTCATTACACGTTCCTAATCCAGTTGAGTATGGGCAAAACATTGGATTTACTTCCCATGAATTTCACCTATTTTAAGAACTACTTCCTTCGCCTGTTTTCCCTGGCTTGCCTTTCATCTTCTCCTCCCTAATCCTTCAGCTTCCTCATGATCTGGGATACACAGAGCTCAAAGAAGTTCTAACAATGCCCTTTCTTCACATCGGCCAGCTCCCATATCCACCCCCAGCTTGATCTACGCCCCACTGGTTCCGAGCATTAGTCTGATCTCAGGGTCAAGAGCATAAGAACTACAGCAAGATATTTTGCAGGCAAAGGTACTGGGCTATGGCAAGCTCCCTCATCCACTCTGTAACAACATTTGAAGCAGGTGTAGAAAGTCACACCAAACCCGTCTCCCTTCGGAAGCACAAGGTCAAAAGGATAAGAATCAAGGGGCTGGCGCAATCCTAGTCATTCTCCTTGTTCACTCCCTCTTGCTGCCAGGTCAGGAGGGTCCAGGGAGAAATTAGCCTCAGAATTATAGTCTGAGCACCTTGGCTTTCCCTAAAATGAATGCTTCAGAAATGCCCAGTAGGCAGATCATTAAAACCTTCTTAAGCATTGTTACGGGAAGGCCTCCGAGAGCCACAAATCTTGCCATAGAGGTACACTATTGATCCAGTCAGCATTTCCATAGCGAGCTGATGGCTGGTGAAGGATTTAACAAGGTGGCCCTCCAAGTCCCTTCATTTTACAAAGTGCCTGTTACAGGTGGGTAGGCTGACCTTGAGCAGGTTCATGTCTTTTCTCTGAACCTGCATCCTCATCTGTGAAACAAAAGGATTTGGTCAAAGCCTACAAGCCTGAGTTGTAAGGATATGGTTTTAAGGACTCTGTTCCCTCTATCTATTCCAAAGAGGCTGGATTCCACTCTGGAATGAAATGGTGGTTCTGCCTTGGGAAAACTGGCCCAAACTCAAATAGACTAACTGGTGACAGAAAGGCCATTTAGCCTGAATATTTAATTAGACATTAGGAGCAGACATCTCTCAGGTGTCTGCTGAGCTCGCCACAACCCCCTTTTCTTCCCAACACAGTTCACATGGTTGGGCTTCCAGTAGCCCTTCTGGTGGTTAGACCAACTATAGACACCTGACCCACGGACAGCCAATCAGATTGCCTCCCTCAGGAACTGGGGTTGGCAGGTCAATTTCCCCCTAAAACTAAAATCCTAATGTGTTTGCAGGCTGCTCTGGGTTAAGATGGAAAATGCATGCTCACCTTCCATTCATTCTTTCTAGTCTTTGAACTTTAAATTGTGAGGTGTTCATTCTCACAGAACCTCAATTGCCTACGTGTATCTGCCCAACAGAACTTACCGTTTCTCCTCAAGGTAGGAATGGGGGTGAAAAAATACCAGTTGTGTGACCCCCATTTGGTACCAGAAGAGCTTCCTTGCTGGTTTTCCTGGCTTGGAGGCATGGTGTGGGAGCTTAGGCACATAGACCAGCCTAGAAGGTGAGCTTGAAGATAGCATTAAAGGTAACCACCTGAACTGATGATTCAGAGCTAGAAAGCCCATACCATTTAATTAGCTCCCTCTGCACTGGCCTCAGTGGCATTTGAATAGCATGATCTTGGCACTTATTGCAAGTTGTGAGGCTAATGAGGCTTATCTCTACAGCACTTATATGGACTTTGAAGGCCAGGGCAGTGCAGTGAGGAACAGAGGGGAGTTGTGGAAGGATTATGTAACAGGGCCTCTGCGCTATAAGGCTGCACGGTCAGCCCTATGGACCAAAGAAGAGACTGCTGATCTGCTGACAGGGTGATGACACCCCAGGTTTGCTTTTTATTAGCCGTTCTATTACCTGCAAGCACAACATCCATAGTTAAAATCCAATCCGAATGCTCCTTGAGAATCCTTGGGCACAGAGGGTCAGAAGAGAGGTTGACAAGCCTTGTGTCTTGTGAGCTACTCTGTCCCCACAGCAATGCCCAGACATCTGCGCCACAACCTGCTCCGACTTCCCTTTTTCTGTGCTTCAAGCAGCCTTTTCCATTCTTTGCACTAAACAAAGTTTGCTATCACTCGCCTCCCTCGATGGTTTCAGGGGGAGAGCTGTTGGTAGGTGTGCTCACTTGTGACCTGGTGTTCAAAGCAGTGAACTAGAGAAACAGCCTGGTGGGTGGAGTGGCTAAAAGGAAACCAGGACTCAGGATAAGGAGGAGCAGCCCACTGATGAGCTAGGTGCCCTTGGGCAAGTCCCTTAACTTCCCTGACTTTCTCTTAACTCCTCTGTAAAACAAGCAGAGAGGATAAGGTGATCTTCAAGACCCTATGACTACATGGTGTGATTTCCCTTGCTCCTTCCTCCTGCAATGCCTCCTGTGCCCTGAACAGTTCCTGTGAAAATTACTTCTAGGAAAGGTATTTGCCCCTCCAAAGCCTTTTCCAGATGCTGCTTGCCCAAAAGGGAGCAAGCTCTGATTGGGATTCACCCCACACTTTTTCCCTCTAACACCAGAAATGCTGATTTGTATTGATGACTTGAAGACTGGAAGTCTGTGTTGCTCTGGCGATAGACAGTTGAGTTTATTGGAAGTGAACACCAGGCTTTCAATTCACATCAGTCTGGGTCCTCGGATTTGCATGATTGCACATTCAGAGACAGGCACCTGCACTCGGGGCATCCTTGGCTGCCCACACGTTCCACTGAGCCAACCCCAGCTGCTACAAGCCGCCTGTTTAAACAAGGCCTGCTGGGAGTTGAGCAGGGCTGCTGAGGCGAAACAGTGTGTTAGTGGTTGAGGCTGTTCGCACAGAAGAGTCCCCTCTGTTGACCAAGCCTGTCTGGTAGCTCCCGGGACAGCTGCAAAGGGTGTGCAACCCGAAGGAGCCTCCTCCCTCATGGGCTGGAGCATCTGCTAAGGCCTGTTCTTCATTCCTACTCAGCATCAGAGTGAGTCCTACCATGCTCAGCTCCTCCACTAGGGAAACCTCCCTGGACCTCAGTCCAAATTCAGAACCTCCTTCATGAAGATTTCATAGTAGCAGACAATCCATAGTTAATGTCAGGGTTTAAATCCCAACGTTACATTGACTAGCTGTGTAACTCAAGGGCTTTTAGAGCCTGTTTCCTCAACTGTAAATGAAGATAATAATATTGCCTACATGATTGGGCTGCTGAGGATTAAATTAATTAATACGTGTTAAACACTTAGAACAGGGCCTGGGATGTGGAAAATGCTCACTAAATCTTAGTCATTATTTTGTCATTAATTTGGTTGAGAGAGGTCAGATGTGGAAAGCACTGGAAAAAGACAATTTAAGTTCATCGTTGAAACGCAGTAATCTTATTTAAGTATCAAAATGTTCCTTGTAAGCAAGATGGAATTGTTTAATGGTGACACTGGGTACCATAAACTGCAAAGTAATCTCTCATGAAATTTTAGAGTTTGAAGATTAAAATGCACTACTTAGAATGCAGTCTGGGGAAAGGGTAGGAGAATGGGAAGAAGGTCTTCTCCTTTAACCTGGTCTGGTAAACCACCCCTCAAGCTTTCTAGTCTCCCTCCCCATGGAATGACTTGCCCTCTTGCTCAGCTCCAAGCAAGAAAACCGAAGAACCGAGAAGTTAAATAATTTTTTGCTGATCTGCGATTCAAGACCAGCTTCATCTGGATCAAAAATCCTTTGGTGATTCTGCCTCTCCATCCAGTCAAGCACTGTGCCAGGCAGACACTCTGGAGGAAACACAGATGTATGACACGGCCCCCAACCCAAGTGTCAGCACACTGACAGGAGTGCCTAATATTACACAGAAGTTCCAGAATACAGTTGAGAAAAACTCTCAGCAATTGAGAAAGAGAGAGAAAATTAGATGATCAAAGCAAGAGATCCAATATCCAACAAACAGGAATTCTAGCAAAAAAAGAGAGAGAATGAAAGACAGGAAACCATTAAAGAAATTTAATAAAGTTCCTCAGACCTGAAGGACATGAGCTTCCCGAATGAAAAGGATCTGCTAAGGATATAGAACTGTAAGTGGCAGGGAATCCATCATCATGAAATTATATATAATCAGGGATAAAGAGAAGATTCTAAAGGCTTCCAGAGAAGGAAAATAAGATACAAAGGATGAGGCCCAGGATGGCACCAGAGTTCTGACCAGCAACACTGGAAACTAGAAGAAAATGGAGCAACACTCCCAAAGTTCTGAGTGAAAACTATTCCCCACCTAGATTTTAATATCAAGACAAAGTCAATTGAGTGTGAAAGTTTAAAAAGTCATTTTCAAAAAAAAAAGTGAAGTTTTCAAAACATTTACTTCCCATGTACCCTTTTTCAGGAAGTAGTAGATGTGTTCCATCAAAATAAGGGAGTAACCCAGTGGTGTGCTGTAGCTGGCTCAGGCCAGCACCCAAGATTATCACTTTTCAACACTGAGTTTAGTGACATCACATTGGTCGCTTAAAACCAGCCACGATGGGACTATTGATACCACAGAAATCAGCAAACACTATGAACCAGGGCTTCCCATCCCCCTCAACCCTCCCTGACCCCCAGGTGGTTGTTACATGTACCAGCACACCACTGTAATAAACCAAGAAAGAGAAAGATAAAGGATCTGCTATGGTCTGAATGTTTGTGTTTCTCCAAAATTCATATGCTGAAACCCAGTCCCCCAGTGTGTTGTTATTAAGAGGTGGGGCCCTCATAAATGGGATTAATGCCCTTATAAAAGAGGCCTGAGGAAGCTTTTTTGCCTCTTTCACCCTTCTGCCATGTGAGAACACATAGAAGGTGCCATCCATGAGGAATGGGCCCCCATTAGACACCAAATCTGCTGGTGCCTTGATCTTGAACTTCCCAGCCTGCAGAACTGTGAGCAATAAATTCCTATTGCTTATAAATTACCCAGTCGAAAGTACTTTGTTACAGCAGCCTGAACTAACACAAGACCTTTAGGAGAAAAAGCTCGGAGAATTCCAAACATAATGATGAAGAGAAATCTCAGTATAGCTGAGAAGAAATCAGATAGAAATAAGGTTCCAGGGCCAGGCATGGTGGCTCATGCCTGTAATCCCAGCACTTTGGGAGACCGAGGTGCATGGGTTACTTGAGGCCAGGAGTTAGAGACCAGCCTGGCCAACATGGCCAAACCCCGTCTTTACTAAAAATACAAAAAAAAAATAGCTGGGCATGGTGGCATGCGCCTGTAATCCCAGCTACTTGGGAGGCTGAGGCAAGAGAATCGCTTGAACCCAGGAAGCAGAGGTTGCAGTGAGCTGAGATTGCGCCGTTGCACTCCAGCCTAGGTAACAGAGCAAGACTCTGTCTCAAAAAATTGAAAAATTAAAAATAAAAAAAATAAGGTTCCAGAAAAAGATGTCTTTCAAAAAGAAGCTAAGACTGATAAATTATCTGAGAGTTTCAACAATGTTGAGAGATCTTTTAAAACTCTGGTAAAGACTTTAGGGACATATTAGTCACAGATATCAATGCCAAGAAAAAAAAAAGGGCAATTATTAACTACAGGGGAAATACAACACTTCACAAAAAAGAAGGAATTGTAACTGTAGTACATTATTTGGCTCTGCTATAAATAATGTTGATATAATCACAGTGAAAGCAATATTAATATTGATGTGACTAACACTACAATATAACTTTATCAAAATAATGCAATGAGGGAAATTGGGAGATGTTAAAAGTAACAGAATACTTTCTACATCTAGGAAAACAACACATAAAATGTGATATAAAAAAATTTGTAGCATAAGCATGTTATATAGAATTAAGAAAAGGCTGGGCACGGTGGTTCATGCCTGTAATCCTAGCACTCTGGGAGGCTGAGGGAGGCAGATTGCTTGAACCCAAGAGTCTGAGACCAGCCTGGGCAACATGGTGAAATCTGGCCTCTACAAAAAATACAAATATTAATTGGAAGTGGTGCTACTGTGGCCCAGCTATCCAGAGAGGCTGAGGCAAGAGGATCGCTTGAGCCCTGGAGGCCAAGGCTACAGTGAGCCAAGATCATGTCATTGCACTCCAGCCAGAGTGACAGAGCAAGACCGTGTATCCAAAAAAATAAATAAATAAGGAGAAAGACAGCTGAAGAAACGAATTTTAAAACTGTAGATGGTGAACTTGGGGTGGGGCAAGATGGCAGAATAGAGGCTCTAGCAAGCATCCCCAATGTAAGGACACCTTTTTTTTTTTTAGATGGAGTTTCACTCTTGTTGCCCAAGCTAGAGTGCAATGGTGTGATCTCAGCTCATCACAACCTCCAACTCCCAGGTTCAAGTGATTCTCCTGCCTCAGCCTCCCAAGTAGCTGGGATTACAGGCATGCACCACCATGCCTGGCTAATTTTTGCATTTTTAGTAGAGACAGGGTTTCTCCATGTTGGTCAGGCTGGTCTCGAACTCCCGACCTCAGGTGATCCACCCGCCTCGGGCTCCTAAAGTGCTGGGATTATAGGTATAAGCCATCGCGCCCGGACAGGACACCAATTTAATAATTATCTACACACACAAAAAAAAAAACAGTCTTGAATCGCCAATGCCACCCTTCCCCCATCCCCCGGCAGCTGCAACACAGTATGGAGAGTGTTTCGGTGCACTGGAGAGAGGAAGATCACAGCATGTGTAAGGCATTGAGCTCAGTGCTGCCCTGTTGTAACAGAAAGCAAAATCAGACCAAACTCAGGTGATGCCCAACCACCAAAGGAGCATTTAAACCAGCCCTAGCCAGAGGGGAATTGCCAATCACAGTGTCTGAATTTGAGTTCCTGCAAGCCTCGCCACTATGGGCTAACATGCTCTGGGGCCCTCAATAAACTTGAAAGGCAGCCTAGGCCACAAGGTCTGCAACTCCTGGTTGAGTACTAGTGCCAAACTGGGCCCAGAGACAGGGGACTGAGGGGGCATGTAACCTACTGAGACACCAGCCAGGGTGACTAAGGGAGTGCTGGCATTTCCCTTCCCCTAAATCCAAGCTGCACAACTCACAACTCCAAAAGAGACCACTTCCCACCACTTGAGGAGAGGAGAGGGAAGAGTCGGGAAGACTTCATCTTGCATCTTGAATACTAGCTCAGCCACAGCAGGATAGGGCACCAGTCACAACCATGAGCCCCCCTTTTCAGGCCCTAACTCCCAGATGACATTTCCAGACACATCCTGTGCCAGAAGGGAACCTGTTGCCTTGAAGGGAAAGACCCAGTACTGGCAACATTCATCACCTGCTAACTGAAGAACTCTTGAGCTCAGAATAACCAGCAGTGATACCCGAGTACTATACCAAGGGCCTTAGGTGAGACTCTGAGACTTGCTAACTTCAGGTGAGACTCAGCACATTCCCTACTGTGGTGGCTATAAAGCGATGCCCCTTCCACTTGAGAAAAGCAAAGGGAACTTTGTTTTTCACCTTAGGTACCAGCTCAGTCACAGGAGGTAGAGCACCAAGCTGGCTCTTGGGGTCCCTGATTCCAAGACTTGGATCTTGAATGGCATAATTTCTGGACCTGCCCTGGGCCAGAGGGGAGCCCACTGCCCTGAAGAGTGAATCCCAGACCAGGCAGCATTCACCATGAGCTGACTGAAGAACGCTTGGGCCTTAAGGGAACATAGATGGTAGTCTGGCAGTACTCCCCATGGGCCTGTGTTGGCAGTAGCCATGAGGTGAGGCTCCTCTACCTTTGGAAAGGGAAGAGTGGGAAGGACTGTGTCTTGTGGTTTGAGTGCCAGCTCAGCCACAGTAGAATAGAATACCAGATAGACTTCTAAGGTTTTTGGCTCTAGTCCCTGGCTCCCAGACAGCACCTCTGGACACGCCCGGAGCCTGGGGGAACTCACCACCCTGAAGGGAAGGACACAGGCCTGGCTGGCTCTGCTACCTGCTGATTGTAGAGCCACAGGGCCTTGACCAAATATACACTGTAGCCAGGGAGTTGTTATAGCAGGCATTGGGTGAGACCTAGTGCTACACTGGCTTCAAATTTGACCCAGCACAGTCATAGTTGTGGTGGCCACAGGTGTGCTGTGTCACACCACCTCCACCTCCAGGCGGTTCAGGACAGAAAGAGAGAGACTCCATTCATTTGGGTGAAGAGAATGCAACCTACTGGGACACCAGCCAGGGTGACTAAGGGGGTGCTGGCATTTCCCCTCCCCTAAATCCAAGCTACACAACTCACAACTCCAAAAGAGACCACTTTTGGAGAACAAGAGTCTCTGCCTGGTAATTCAGAGAATTCTTTCAGATCTTTTGCAAGACCATGAAGGCAGCACCTCTAGGAGTCTACGAGAACCACAGTGTTACTGGACTTTGGGTGCACCCTAAAGCAAATACAGCTTAGATCACAATACCCAAGTTTGTTTGAATATCTGGAAAGCCTTCCCAAAGACAGGTACCAACAAGCCCAGACTAAGAAGACTGCAATAAATACCTAACTCTTCAATGCTCAGACACCAAAGGACATCTACAAGCATCAACACCATCCATGAAAACATAATCTCACCAAATGAACTAAATAAGGCAGCAGAGACCAATCCTGAAGGAACAGAGATATGTGACCTTTCAGACAGAGAACTCAAAATAGCTGTGTTGAGGAAATTCAAAGAAATTCAACATAACACAGAGAAGGAATTCAGAATTCAATTAGATAAATTTAACAAAGAGATTGAAATAATTAAAAAGAATTAAGCAAAAATTCCAGAGCTGAAAAATGCAATTGGCACACTGAAGAATGCATCAGCATTTTTTAATAGCAGAATTGGTCAAGCAGAAGGAAGAATTAGTGAGCTTGAAGACAGGTTATTTGAAAATACACAGTCAGATGAGACAAAAATAAAAGAATAAAAATCAATAAAGCACACCTACAGGGTCTAGAAAATAGCCTCAAAAGGGCAAATCTAACAGTTATTGGCTTTAAGGCCAGGTGCAGTGCCTGTAATCCTAGCACTTTGGGAGGCTGAGGCAGCAGATCACTTGTGCTCAGGAGTTCAATTCCAGCCAGGACAACATGGCAAAACACTGTCTCTACAAAAAAATTCAAAAAAAATTATATATATATATATCTCCAGCATGGCGGCACATGCCTGCCGTCCTAGCTACTTGGGGGGCTGAGGCAGGAGGGTCACCTGAGTCTAGGAGGTCAAGGCTGCAGTGAGCTGAGATCACACCACTGCACTCCAGCCTGGGTGACAAAGTGTGACACAGTTTCCAAAAAAAAAATAAAGAGATCAGAGCAGAATGAACGAAATAAAGAAAATGATATAAAATATCAATGAAACAAAGAGTTGGTTTTTTGAAAGTTAAAACTGGCAAATATCAGGCTCTGTTGAAGGGCCAATGCTGCAACTGCGCACTTGTGCAACTCTTAACCCAGCCACATTTCTTCCAGACAACGAAGAAAAGATAGAACATAACTGTCAATAAGTAATTGCTCAAACCTATGCCACCCAAGGGGACCTTTTAGAGGTTCCCTTGACTGATCCCGACCTCACCCGTGTAAAATTTAGCAATACTATAGACACAACCAACTCCCAATGCATCAGGTGGGTAACTCCTCCCACACGAATAGTCTGCCTACCCTCAGGAATATTTTTTGTCTGTGGTACCTCAGCCTATCATTGTTTGAATGGCTCTTCAGAATCTGTGTGTTTCCTCTCATTCTTAGTGCCCCCTATGACCATCTACACTGAACAAGATTTATACAATCATGTCGTACCTAAGCCCCACAACAAAAGAGTACCCATTTTTCCTTTTGTTATCGGAGCAGGAGTGCTAGGCAGACTAATTGGCGGTATCACAACCTCTACTCAGTTCTACTATAAACTATCTCAAGAACTAAATGGTGACGTGGAACGGGTCCCCGAATCCCTGGTCACCTTGCAAGATCAACTTAACTCTCTAGCAGCAGTAGTCCTTCAAAATCGAGGAGCTTTAGACTTGCTAACCACTGAAAGAGGGGGAACCTGTTTATTTTTAGGGGAAGAATGCTGTTATTATGTTAATCAATCTGGAATCATCACCGAGAAAATTAAAGAAATTTGAGATCGAATACAACGTAGAGCAGAGGAGCTTCAAAACACTGGACCCTGGGGCCTCCTCAGCCAATGGATGCCCTGGATTCTCCCCTTCTTAGGACCTGTAGCAGCTATAATATTGCTACTCCTCTTTAGACCCTGTATCTTTAACCTCCTTGTTAAGTTTGTCTCTTCCAGAATCGAAGCTGTAAAACTACAAATCATTCTTCAAATGGAGCCCCAGATGCAGTCCAGGACTAAGATCTACTGCAGACCCCTGGACTGGCCTCCTAGCCCATGCTCTGATGTTAAAGACATCAAAGGCACCCCTCCCAAGGAAATCTCAACTGCACAGCCCCTACTATGCCCCAATTTAGCAGGAAGCAATTAGAGCAGTCATCGGCCAACCTCCCCAATAGCACTTAGATTTTCCTGTTGAGAGGGGGTACTGAGAGACAGGACTAGCTGGATTTCCTAGGCTAAGAATCCCTAAGCCTAGCTGGGAAGGTGACCACATCCACCTTTAAACATGGGGCTTGCAATTTAGCTCACACCCAACCAATCAGAGCACTCACTAAAATGCTAATTAGGCAAAAATAGGAGGTAAAGAAATAGCCAGTCATCTATCTCCTGAGAGCACAGTGGGAGGGACAATGATCGAGATATAAACCCAGGCATTCGAGCCGGCAATGGCTACCCTCTTTGAGTCCCTTCCCTTTGTATGGGAGCTCTGTTTTCACTCTACTTCACTCTATTAAATCTTGCAACTGCAAAAAAAAAAAAAAAAAAAACACTGACAAACCTTTAGCCAGGCTAATGAAGAAAAAAAGAGAGAAGATCCAAATAAAATCAGAAATAAAAAAGGAGACATACAACTGATACTGCAGACACTTAAAGGATCAACTACGTCCCAATAAATCAGAAAATCTAGAAGAAATGGACAAATTCCTAAAACATACAACCCACCAAGATTGAACCAGAAAGAAATCCAAAACTTGAACAGATGAATAACAAGTAATGAGATTGAAGCTGTACTAAAAAGTCTCCCAGTAAAGAGAAGCCTTGGACCAGATGGCTTCACTGCTGAATTCTACCAAACATTTAAAGAAGAACTTATACCAATTCTACTCAAACTATTCTGAAAAATAGAGGAAGAGGGACTACCTTCAAACTCATTCTATGAGGCCAGTAATACCCTGATACCAAAACCAGACAAAGATACATCAAAAAAAAAAAAAACTACAGACCAATATCTCTGATGAATATTGGTGCAAATATTCTCAACAAAATCCTAGCAAACTGAATTCAACAATATATTAAAAAGATCATTCATTTTTACCAAATGGGATTTATCCCTGGGATGCAAAAATGGTTCAACATCCACAAATCAATCAACATGATACATCATATCATCAGAATGAAGGACAAAAACCATATAGTCATTTCAATTGATGCTTAAAAAGCATTTAATAAAGCTCAACTCTCTTCATAATAAAAACCCTCTAAAAACTGGGTATAGAAGGAGCATGCCTCATCATAATAAAAGCCATATATGACAGACCACCAGCCAGTATCATACTGAATGGGGAAAAACTGAAAGCCTTTCCTCTAAGCTCTGGAAGATAACAAAGATGCCCACTTTCACCACTGTTATTCGACATAATACTGAAAGTCCTAGCTAGAGAAATCAGAAAAGAGAAAGAAAGAAAAGCCATCCAAATTGGAAAGGAAGGAGTCAAATTATCTTTGTTTCCAAATGATGTGAGCTTATGTTTGGAAAAACCTAAATAATCCACCAAAAAACTATTAGAACTGATAAATTCAGTAAAGTTGCAGGATACAATATCAGCATATGAAAATCAGTAACATTTCTATATACCAATAGTGAACAATTTGAAAAAGAAATTAAAAAGTAATCAAACAACTCTATAGGAAATAATCTAATAATCTGATTTAAAAGTAGAGGAAAAATTTAATTAGAAATTTCTCAAGAAAAGACACACAAGCACGGCGGCAGAGGGATGGTGGCCTCAAGTGGCTACTGCAGCACTGGGGTGTCAGTTGTTGGTCCGACCAAGAACACTTCAGTTCTGCTCTGCAAGGATATATAATAACTGATTGGTGTGTCCATTTAATACAAGAATATGGAAACTGAACAGCCAGAAGAAACCTTCCCTAACACTGAAACCAGTGGTGAATTTGGTAAACACCCTGCAGAAGATATAGCAGAGGAACAAGCATTTAAAAGATCTAGAAATACTGATGAGATGGTTGAATTAGCCATTCTGCTTCAGAGCAAGAATGCTGGGGCAGTGACTGGAAAAGGAGGCAAGAATATTAAGGCTTTCCGTACAGACTACAACACCAGCGTTTCAGTTCTAGACAGCAGTGGCCCCGAGCGCATATTGCGTATCAGTGCTCATATCAAAACAATTGGAGAAATTCTGAAGAAAATCATCCCTACCTTGGAAGAGGGCCTGCAGTTGCCATCACCCACTGCAACCAGCCAGCTCCCGCTCGAATCTGATGCTGTGGAATACTTAAATTACCAACACTATAAAGCAAGGGACTTTGACTGCGAGTTGAAGCTGTTGATTCATCAGAGTCTAGCAGGAGGAATTATTGGGGTCAAAGGTGCTAAACTCAAAGAACTGAGAAAACACACAAACAACCATCACGCTTTTCCAGGAATGTTGTCCTCATTTCACTGATAGAGTTGTTCTTATTGGAGGAAAACCCAATAGGGTTGTAGAGTGCATAAAGATCATCCTTGATCTTATTTATGAGTCTCCCATCAAAGGACATGCACAGCCTTATGATCCCAATTTTTACAATGAAACCTATGATTATGATGGTTTTACAATGGTGTTTGCTGACCACCGTGGACGCCCAGTGAGATTTCTGATGCGGGGAAGAGGTGGTTTTGACAAAATGTCTCCTGGTCGGGGTGGGCGTCCCATGCCTCCATCTAGAAGAGATTATGTTTATATGAGCCCTCGTCAAGGACCACCTCCCCTTCCTCCCAGATGAGGTGGCCAGAGTGGTAGCAAAGCTCAGAATGCTCCTCTTCCTCCACCACCACCACCTAGAGGGGGAGACCTCATGACCTATAACAGAAAAGGGAGACCTGGAGACCGTTACAACGGCGTGGTTGATTTCAGTGCTGATGAAACTTGGGACTCTGCAATAGATACATGGAATGCATCAGAATGGCAGATGGCTTATGAACCACAGGGTGGCTCCAGATATGATTATTCCTATGCAGGGGGTCATGGCTCATATGGTGATCTTGGTGACATTCTTCACAGAAATAGAAAAAATAATCCTAAAATGTATATGGAACCACAAAAAAACCAAAATACCCAAAGCTATCTTAAGCAAGTATTATTACTACACAAGTAACTATTCCCAAAGATTTGACTGGATATATTATTGGCAAAGGTGGTCAGTGGATTAAACAAATCTGTCATGAGTAGGCAGCTTCGATCAAAACTGATGAGCCTTTAGAAGGATCCGAAGATTGGATCATTATCATTACAGGAACACAGGACCAGATACAGAATGTGCAGTATTTGCTGCAGAATAGTGTGAAGCAGTATTCTGGAAAATTTTTCTAAGACTAGTGAAGAACTGAAGGAGTCCTGCATCTTTTTTTTTTTTTCAATCTGCTGCTGTTTAAAAAGCTAACATTCCTCTGCTTCATAAGTGTTCTGCATTTAAGGTGTAGTGAAATCTTTGCTGTTCACCAGATGTAATGTTTTAGATCCTTACAAACAAGGTTGGAGAGGGGAAGGGCATGCAAAGAAAACTAACATTGAAATTTTGAAACAGCAGCAGAGTGAGCGGATTTTATTTTTTGTTATTGTTGGTGGTTTGAAGAAATTCCTCCCGTGTAATTATTATGAACACCTTGCTTCGTGGTCACTGTAACATTTGGGGGGTGGGACAGGGAGGAAGAGTAACAATAGTCCACATGTCCCTGGCATCTGTTCAGAGCAGTGTGCAGAATGTAATGCTCTTTTGCAAGAAACATTTTATGATTTTTAAAATATTTAATTAACCCCAGAAAAGAAGACATACAAATGGCAAACAGGCATAAGAAAAGGTATGCAACATCACTGATCATCAGAGAAATGCAAATCAAAACTACAATGAGATATCATCTCACTCCAGTTAAAATGGCTTTTATCCAAAAGACAGGCAATAACAAATGCTGGTGAGGATGTGGAGAAAAGGGAACATTCTTACACTGTTGTTGGGAATGTAAATTAGTAATTACATTTACAATAGCCATAAATAAAATTAAATACCTAAGTATTAACCAAAGAAGGGAAAGATCTTTATAAGAAAAACTGTAAAACACTGATGAAAGAAATGGAAGAGGACATTTACAAAATAGAAAGATATTTCGTGTTTATGGACTGGAAAAATCAATACTATTAAAATGTCTGTACTACCCAAAGCAATCTACAGATTCAATGCTATTCCTATCAAAATACCAATGACATTCTTCACAGAAATAGAAAAAATAATCCTAAAATTTATATGGAACCACAAAAAAACCAAAATACCCAAAGCTATCTTAAGCAAAAAGAAGAAAACTGAAGGAATCACATCACCTGACTTCAAATTATACCACCGAGCTATAGTAACCAGAACAGCATGGTACTAGTATAAAAACACATAGACCAATGGAACAGAATAGAGAACCCAGGAACAAATCCACGCACCTACAGTGAACTCATTTTCAACAAAGATGCCAAGAACATACATTGAGGAAAAAACAGTATCATTGATAATTGGTGCTGGAAAAACTGGATATCCATATGCAGATGAATGGAGGTATCTCTTGCCAAATACAAACATCAAATCAAAATGAATCAAAGACTTAAATCTAAGACCTCAAACTATGAAACTACTACAAGAAAACATTGGGGAAAATCTCCAGGACATTGGTCTGGGCAAAAAATTCTTGAGTAAGACCCAATAAGCAGAGGCAACCAAACTAAAAATGGACAAATGGGATGATATCAAGTTAAAAAGCTTCTGCACAGCAAAGAAAACAATCAACAAAGTGAAGAGACAACCCATAGAATGGGAGAAAATATTTGCAAACTACCCATCTGACAAGGGATTAAAAACCAGAATATATAAGGCACTCAAACAACTCTATAGGAAATAATCTAATAATCTGATTTAAAAATGGACAAAAGATTTAAATAGACATTTCTCAAAAGAAGACATACAAATAGCAAACAGGCATAAGAAAAGGTAGGCAACATCACTGATCATCAGAGAAACACAAATCAAATCTACAATGAGATATCATCTCACTCCAGTTAAAATGGCTTTTATCCAAAAGACAGGCAATAACAAATGCTGGTGAGCATATGGAGAAAAGGAAATCTTCTTACACTGTTGGTGGGAATGTAAATTAGTACAACCACCATGAAAAGCAGTTTGGAGGTTCCTCAAAAAACTAAAAATAAGCTACCATATGATCCAGCAATCCCACTGTTGGATATATACCCCCAAAAAGGAAATCAGTCTATCAAAGAGATATCTGCACTCCCAAGTTTGTTTGAGCACTGTTTACAATAGCCAAGATTTGGAAGAGACCTAAGTGTCCATCAACAGATAAATGGATGATATGGTTTGGCTGTGTTCCCACCCAAATCTCACCTTGAATTGTAATAATCCCCATGTGTCAAGGGTGGGGCCAGGTGGAGATAAGCAAATTATGGGGGCTGTTTCTCTCATACTGTTCTTGTGGTAGTAAATAAGTCTCATGAGAACTGATGGTTTTATAAATGGGAGTTACTCTGCACAAGCTCTCTCTTGCCTGCTGCCATGTAAGATGTGTTTTGCTTCCCCTTCACTTTCTGCCATGACTTTGAGGCCTCCCCAGCCAAATTGAACTATGAGTTAATTAAACCTCTTTCTTTTATAACTTACCCAGTCCTGGGTATGTCTTTATTAGCAGTGTGAGAGCAAACTAATGCAATGAATACAGAAAATGTGGTACTTATACACAATGGAGTACTATTCAGCCACAAAAAATGAATGAGATCCTGTCATTTGCAACAACATGGATGGAACTGGAGGTCATTACGTTAAGTGGAATAAGCCAGGCACAGAAAGACAAACATCACATGTTCTCACTTATTTGGGGGAATCTAAAAATCACAACAATTGAACTCATGGAGCTAGAGAGCAGAAGAAGGGTTACCAGAGGGAAGGTGGGAAGGGGAGGGGAAGATGGGGATGGTTAATGGGTACCAAAAAAATAGAAAGAATGAATAAGGCCTAGTGTTTGCTAGCACAACAGGGCAACTATAGCCAATAATAATTCAATCGTACATTTAAAAATAACTTAAAAAGTATACTTGGATTGTTTGTAATACAAAGAATAAAAACTTGAAGGGATGGATACCCCATTTTCCATGATGTGATTATTACTCATTGCATGCCTGTATCACAACATCTCAGGTACCCCATACATACACCTACTATGCATCCACAAAAATTAAAATTAATTGTAGATGGCTACGTCTGGGAAATTATAGAGAATTGGGAAGTTGGCAAGGGTAAGGTGAGTAACCCCTTGTTCTAATCCTTACAGTACAGACGGTCCCTGACTTATTATGGTTCCACTTATGATTTCTCAGCTTTATGATGGTGCAAAATTGATACTTGTTCAGTATAAAACATATTTTGAGTAACTACACAATCATTCTATTTTACATTTTCAGTATTCAATAAATTATATGAGATATTTGATGCTTTATTATAAAATAAGTTTTGTGTTAGATTATTTTGTCCAACAGCAGGCTAATGTAAGTGTTCTGAGCACGTTTAAATTAGGCTGGGCTAAACTGTGATGTTTGGTAGGTTAGGTTTATTAAATGTGTTTTTGACACAATATTTTCACTTACGATGGGTTTATCAAGACATTCAGGACATAACCCCATCATAAGTTGAGGAGCATCTGTACTATCTTATTCTTCAACTGTGTCCCTGATTATTTTAAACAAACAAGGAGAGGAGCCAGCATGACATCGATGATCTCAGTTTCAGGCCTTGTGGGCTCCTGAGATGAAGAGCAAGACAAAGTGAGCTGAGGGAAGATGGAGAGCTCTAGACTTCCCTCTGTCACAGGCGTATGAAAGGAAGACAGAACAATCAGAGAGGAAAGAAGAAATAGGACAGACAGGAGCAATAATCCATACTGGAGCTGGTCAGCCGAGACCTTCTAAGACTGGAGCTGGTCAGCCGAGACCTTCTAAGACTGAGTCAGCTTCTTTCTGAACTGTTCCCAAACAAGTCTGCTAGCTATAAAACTCAGAGTTCAGGGATAACAAGTATTATTGACAATAATGTAAAACACATGATGCAAAAGTGTCCCACCATAAGGGATGGCTTAAATAAAAATAGTATATCCAAATATAGAATCCTGGAAGACATTTAAAAGGATGTTTAGAGGGCTATTAAATAACATGGAAAGGCATTTAAAGTCTATTTAGTTTAAGGGGAGTAAAAGGGGAGAATCAAAACAGGAGAGTGTACAACAGCATACACAGCATGCCTTTTTGGTTTAAAATAATATATGCAAAATATTAAAACTGTATACATATACATGTGCATAGAAAAAAGACTGGAAGAAAACAACTAATAAGTCATATTTATTTTAAATTGTCTAGATTTTTAAAATCACCTACAATGAGCATATATTCCTTTCATAATAAGGATAAAACCATAAAGGTGCTGCTGTTTTTATTTTATTTTATTTTATTTTTAGACAGGGTCTCACTATGCCGCCCAGGCTGGAGTACAGTGACATGATCATGGCTCATGGCAGCTTCAATCTTCTGGGCTCAAAACAATCAGCCTCAGCCTCTACAGGCAGGTACCAACACACCTGACTTTTTTGTTTGTTTGTTTTTGTAGAGAGGAGTCTCCCTGTGTTGCCCAGACTGGTCTCAGACACCCGGCCTCACGTGATCCTCCTACCTCAGCATCCCAAAGTGTTAGGGGTGCAGGCATGAGCCACTACACCCAGCCATACATTTTTAATTAATAAAATGAAAGGTACAATCTTAGGTGCATCCCTTTATCCTCATTCCTGCTTCTCAGTCCCATCCTGTCACCACTAAGGATAGAAAAGAAGGGCTACATGTCTCCAGTAAAAGATAAATAAGATACAACAGTTAATTATCCCAGCCACTCCTGCTGCAGGATAAATTGTGTATTGCAGTCACTCTTACTCAATATAGTAATACATGAAATGTCTACTTGCATTTCAAATTTCATTGCAAGCATTTAAATTACAAAAGACTGACACATTGGAAGAATATAACTATCATTTTTATTCAAGTTGGCCAGCCTCTACCAGAAGAGCTTCAGTTGTCTTGATACCACATTTTTTTTAGTAACACTCCAGATTTGGCCATCCCCTTCTAAAGCTGTCAGACAACAAATAGACATCCAAATGCAATGTGTGTCATGTGTATCAAAATGCTGGTGTCTAAGTTAAAATATAGCTCTTAATGTGGCTAACATCGTGGCTAAGATCAAAAGGAGTGCTCCCCCTTCATCAGTGTGAATATAAACTAGGACAAACATTTTGGGAAACAATTTGTAAATATGTATTTAAGCCTCAAAAACTGATTCAGAGATTCCTCTTCTGGGAACATAATCTAAGAAAACTATTGAAATGCAGAAGAAAAAAGACATTGCAGCATTATTTATAATGCAGATCAATCAGGTGAAGTGTTTAATCCCAAGGATGGGATATTACACAGCCATCAAAAAAATATGTTTTCAAATAATTTTAATGACACAGCAAAATGGTTATGATATGATTGTTATGAAAAAAGGATACCCAATTGTATAATCTCAAATATTTAAACAAAATGCATAGAGTAAGTGCATAGTGGAACTTTCCCCTTGGCCCTCCAAAGTTTCACTGAAAAATCAACTTACAAAAGGCAGACTAATTGGAAAAAAGGCATAAGAGTTTATTTAATGTACAGACACAAGAGCCTTCAGAATGAAGAAGCATAGATACAAGAGAAATTGTCCATTTTTATGCTTAGATTCAACAAAGTATGGGCAGCCTTGTAGAAATATGATTGATTGAACAAAAAGAGTACGAGCTAATGCTAATAGACTGAGCCGGGAAACCTAGCAAAGTCTGTCTGTCTAGATTCCTCTTGGCCTCGCTGAGCAGTATGCCTTCCTTCAGGGTGTGGGGCAGGAGCCTCTCTGGAATGGGGTCTTATGACCTCCACCAAACAAGGTAGGTCAGATAATTTATTTATGGCCAGTTTTTACACAGAAAGAAGTGGGGAAAGTTAGAGTAATATTTTTAAGTTTTATGTCTGGCTTTGGGGAAAAGGGGTTCTGGTTTCTATGACCCATCTTGGGGCAGAGGGCTTCTAGTTCCTATGGCTAGCCTTGGGAGAGAGTAGGACTGAGGGACAGGAAGGCAGGAGAAGGTAGAGAAGAACTTTTGCTTCTGAGGCTCTTTCTGAGGCCTTCATTTTGGGGTATTGTTTTATGAGCCCCAATATTGGCATATGTGATGGTTAACTTTAAGTGTCTACTTGACTGAATGAAGGAATGCCTAGAGAAGTGGTAAAGCATGCCTTCTGGGTGTATCTGTGGGAGGTCTTTCAAGAGGAGATTGGCCTGTGAGTCGGACTGCATGGGGAAGATCTGCCCTCAGTGTGGGTGGGCCCCATCTAATCACCTGGGAACCTGGAGAGAACATAAAAGGCAGAGAAAGCGTCTTTCCTCTCTCTCCTGGAGCTGGGATGCTCTTTTTTTACCTGTCCTCAGACATCAGAACTCCAGGTTCTCCAGCCTTTGGACTCCAGGACTTAAACCAGTGGCCTTCCAGGTTGTCAGGCCTTTGTGCTCCGACTGTGAGTCATACCAACAGCTTCCCTGGTTCTGAGGCTTTCAGATTCAAACTGAACCGTGAGCCAGGTCTCCAAATTGCAGACAGCCTGTTGTGGGACGTCTCAGCCTCCATAATCTTGCGGGCCAATTCTTCTAATAAATCCTCTCTCATATATTTATATTTATATCTAATTTATATTTATATCAATATATAGATATCTATCCCATTCATTTTGTCTCTTTGAAGAACTCTGACTAATACAGCATGGAAGATGAGAAATTCATCAAAACATTAATCAAAGTTATCTTTGAGTGGTAGAATTATGGATGACTTCCATTCTCTTACCTAGACTTTCTATGTCTTCTGAATTTTTGATACCTAAGAGGTGAAGTGACATTCCTTAGTTCATAGAAACTAGCAAGTGCCAATGTTGTTTTAAATATATTCATTCAGAAGTGGGCTCATAAACTGATTCTCTAGAAACAAACAAAAAATATCTTAATGTATAACATTTGCTATTTCCATGGTGTAAATACTTCCACTGTGGCCAATTTCATGTGTCAAACAGAAGGCCGTTTAGAGATGGGCTGGAGCAGGGCAGAGGTGGCGAACACCAAGAGCAAAGGAGCCCCAAGGCAAAGGGAAGCTGAAGGAACTGGGAATGAGTTGCTCACTAAGCACATCACCCCTACCCCCAGGCTTCCCCTTCCACTCTTGTAATCCAGCTAAGAGTCACTTTTACCTGTAGCTGTGATAAAGAACACTGAAAAGTGAGATTTTTCAGTCCTGAAGGTAGATTCCAAAAAGTTGGATGGTACAGAAGCCAAACTAAGGGCCATGTGGTTCAAAACCTATGATTATCAGGGGTCACCCAGAGAAAGTAGGTAATTAGCAAAGAGGCCCACCCCCATTGCTTCTGATTCCTACTATGCCTGGGGCTGGGCTGGAGAATGTGCATTTATGACAAGCTCCCAGGTGATGCTTATGTGCTGGTCCAGAGATCGCACTTTGAGAACCACCGACCTGGATGGTTCAAGTTACCAGCAACAAAGGAGGAGGATTCTAGTAGGCGAGTGAGTGCAGAGAGTCCAAATATAGATTCAAGGAAGGAAGACAGCTTCTGTTCCTTCTCAACACACAATACAGTAGTTTTCAGTTCATGTCTTAATAATTTACAGGCCTCTAAGGCAGCAGTCCCCAACCTTTTTGGCACCAGGGACCGGTTTCATGGAAGACAATTTTTCCTTGGACCTGGGGAGGGGAGTTGGTTTGGAGATGATTCTCAAGTGCATTACATTTATTGTGCACTTGATTTCTATTGTTATTACATTATAATGTATAATGAAATAATTATACAACTCACCATAATGTAGAATCAGTGGAAGCCCTGAGCTTGTTTTCCTGCAACAAGACAGTCCCATTTGGGGGTAATGGGAGACAGTGACAGATCATCAGGCATTAGATTCTCATAAGGAGTGCACAATCTGGAACCCTCACATGCACAGTTCACAACAAGGTTTGTGCTCATATGAGAATCTGATGCTGCCACTGATTTGACAGGAGGCTGGCCTCAGGCAGTAATGTGAGCCACGGGGAACAGCTGTAAATACAGATGAAGCTTTGCTCGCTCACCTACCACTCACCTCCTGCTGTGTGGCCCAGTTCCTAACAGGCCATTACCCATCCATAGCCCAGGGGTTGGGGACCCCTGCTCTAAGGTAATTTTATGTTTTATTAGACTGGACATATAGTTGGGAGTTACTGTACATTTCCAACAGCCTTCAGCTTAGCAAGAAAAATAATTTGATATTTTGAGAAATTTACATGGGTAGGATGTAGTTGAGCCTCCTAGAAATAACGAGATTATTGTCACAATTAACATCAGCACATGCAGCCTCAGAGAGAGCTGGTCATCCCAGATCACTCAGTGAGGCAATGTGTGGGTCAGGTTGGGTTGGCTCCTGTGTCCCTCCTCCCTCCTCCCCACTCCTCTCTCCACCTCCATCCTTTCCCCCACAGGTCCCCTCACCCCTACTGCCCCACCAGTCTCACTAACTTTAGAGAAGGGATTAAGCTTTAGATTCTTCCATGTTTTGTGTCCTCTGGCATTCTGGAATCTCTGAACTTCTCATGGTAATGCTTTTCAATGCTTGAAATAAAACACCCAGGATTATAAAGGAAACCAACTACACTGAAAGATAGTTATCAAAATAGTATTAGAAAACAAAGTTTTGATATAGGGATGTGTAGCAATGACAGATATCACTATATATTAAAGTACTTCTAAAAATACCTAGGGGCTGGCCCAGTAAGTGTCAGAACTTTGAAGTACTGAAGCCAGTAATAGTTTGAGATATCTGTAATAATTTCAATGTGCTATGGAAATAGCTGTGGTTTTTGTTGGTGGCAACATTCTAGGTTTGCTAATGTTACTGTGGCTTGTCACCTAACTTCATAATTAAAGGACATGCCAATTTTCAATTAGAGATGTAATTATTTTTTCCTATTCAAGTTCATGTGCCCTTTGAATTCTAAATAGGTACTCCTTGGGGGACGGAGGGTCCATGGACATCAATTAAGTCAGATTCAACAAATCTAAAGAAATCTTCAGGACACTAAAATTTATATTTCCATCTTATTTCTCATATTCTTTTAAAAATATGACTACATGATTCTTTGCTCTGTCTTTTTATTTTAAAACTTGGAATGAGTTATTCTTATTCCGTAATTACCCCAGGAGGATCCACTACATGGAAGACAAAACACACTCATATTCCTGTCTCAACAGGACTTCCAAATGTCATCAATCCAGCTTGCTTCCTAAATAATATAAAACATCATTGGCTAAAAAGAAATTGCATTTTGACTCACAGGCCCATCTTTTCAGAATCGTAAACTCAGAAATCTTGCCTGCAGGGTTCTGGCCAAATCAGATCCGGCACTAGCTGCAAAACATTTTTGGCTCCTTAGAACACATTTTATTTAATTCCTTAATGCATCTTAATTAATGCCCAAAGTTTTCCCCACCCCCAGAACAAAAAACATCACCCAAAAAATTTTATTCTCTTTTGGGAAGCCAAATGTTAACATTCGCTATCATAGTTGCAAAGGTAAGAAAAAATTAACAGTGTTTATTCTTTTCCCGTCCTCCATAACTCCATATGAACACATTGAGGTAACTGGAAGTTAAATTTCTACTTTTTAATAGTCTTGGGCATCTCTGCAGAGCGTGCAATGCCTGGGCATTCATGTTTTGTTTTTTTCATTGCATTCCCCAAGCTCCTGCCCTTTCAAACATGCATGTAAATGAGGGGGCCCAACGAGCTATTAATGCAAATTTCTTTAAATAAGAATCCTGAAAACCAAAAGGCTGTTGGTGGTTTCAGAAAATATCTTGCAGGAAAATGCTGTGTCCATAGTGAACTGTCACTGCATGACCCTGGGAAAATTAACTTGTGTGGAGGGAAAAACAAAGAGCAGCGGTTGGAGCAAGACACCTCTGTCAGTCTCTGGGCACAAAACTATAGCTAGGCTGCAGGGGAGGAAGATTTGGAAAGGGGGTTAGGAGGGGTGCTGATTCTTTTCCTTTCCATGGACTTGAGGATTATTTTTTAACAGAAAACGTCTCCAAACATTATGCTTAATAACATATGAATAAATGTGTGAAAGGGTCTTCCATGGAGAGATGAAATCCTCTTATCATCGGAACCTGAGACCACTGTGCTAATATCACTAGGAAGCCCTGAAACCAAAGGTTTCACTGAATCAAAGTTTCACTGGCCTTGCCCCACATCCAAGCTCTCCCTGCCACCAGGAAGCTGGCTCCACAGTTTGGATGTCAGAGCCACTTCATCCCTAGGGCTTTTCCTGCAGGGTGGAGGGACAGGACTTTGTCATTACCTGGAATCTGTTGAGAATTTGCTTCTCCCTCAAAACACAATGTATTTTCACATCAGCATATCCTTAGATCAAGAAGGAGATCTTCTGTAACCAAGACCTTGGGAATCCAAGAGAAGAGAAACTAGCACTGGGTGAAGCAGGCAGGCCTCCATAGCTTAACCTTGCAGCGCCTCTGTCTCATTTGGGAAAGGAAGGATAACATTAATAGTACCTGCCTCATGGGATGTTGCGAATAGCTTTCAATGCAGGGTTGAGAAGTGTCTGGAAGACGCCAGTGCATTCTATGATGTCTTTTAACCCAGCCCCAAACATCTGAAAACACATACCTTTATGGAAAATTATTAATTTTGTGAACATGTATCAGTTGCCTAAAAAGTATAGGACCTTGTCCATCAGGAGCACTTGGTCATTTTTCCAGAAACCACATTTCAAAACTTTTCAAAGTGGTAGAAAAGGAGCACAGATGCTTCTGGGAATCCTCCCCCTTGTCTGAAACCACAGGCAGCTGCCAGCCTGCAATCCCAACACTGCCACGCTAAAAGGGTCTTGGGGAACCCACCCCAACAACACTCTGGTTTGTGGATGAGATGCTGAAGACCAGCAACACCTACCTGTCCACGGTCACCCAGCAGAGCCCACTCCAGAGCTCAGCGACCCTCACCCCCAGCCCAGACCTCACCTTTAGCTTCACAGGGCCCTCATAACTGTAAAGTGACCCTGATTCTCCACCCTCCCTTCCTAGTGCATTCCAGAGTTGCTGACAGTTGAAGATGCAGTGCAAACCGCTGAGTTGCCTTTGAATTTAGTCTTTCGAAGCCATCTGAACTCAGAAGCTAGAATTAGAAACTAGAAAGTCAGAGGTTTGAGGGAGAAATTTTCCCTGAGAATGGTCAGCCTGCATTTATTATTAAGGTCCCAGTAATTCTCTTTACCTCTCTCAATATATTTCACTGCTCCATTAATTTTAGCACCTTTGAAAGGTCTAAATGCAACCCTGGATCTCAATTCCAAATAGCCCTTTAAGGAACAGCAACCCTGAGAAGGCAAGGTACTTATCTACAGTTGGCTTCGACCATATGTGAGGTACATGTTCACAGTCAGCCCAACCCACAACCCAAACATCATCACACAGCTGCCAGCCTCTAAATTCACACACCAAAGTCCAGACAAATGCTTAGGGGCCCACCACATAAATTCATATTCTACACACTGGCCTCAAACACATACACACACCTGGCATGCTCTATACACACAAACCCTACATACACATATATGCACCATGATCGACCTAACTAAACATGTGCTAACACACACGAATATTACGTGTGCACACACATGCACACATACACACACATTCTCATTGTCTCTCTTGCTCTCTCTTTGTTCCCTGCCTGATTGCTAATCCTCCAAGTCTTGTCTTTGTGACCCTGAACTTCAACTCTCAGGCCTATTTCTGGTGCTATGCATTTGGCATTTACTCTTGGATCCAACTTTGAACATGAGCTGACTCTATTGGTGTTTAACATAACTTGCTTTACTTCTCATGAGATCTGCAACCTGAATCTGCAACATCCATGCTCTAGCTCAGACCTCTGAGGAATCCAAATTCTGACACCTCCCATTTAATCAGAGATCCAACCCAACCAACCCAACCAGCCCAGCATGGGGCAGCCCCTCTTCTTCCACCACCACCTTGTTCCCAAAGCAGGAGGACAGGGTGAATTGATTAGGCAGCACAGCCCCAAAGGACATCAGAGCATAAAACGTACCTACTTGAGCCAGTTGCTCCATTCAGTTAGCCTGGAATTCCACATCTACAGGGTGGCTCTGAGTGATCTCGTCACAGGAATACACAGTCTCTGCCCCCCTTCACCCCTTAAAAGAAGCCATAAAGGCTGGGTGTGGTGGCTCACACCTGTAATCCCAGCACTTTAGGAGGCCAAGGTGGGCAAATCATGAGGTCAGGAGTTTGAGACCAGCCTGACCAACATAGTGAAACCCCGTCTCTACTAAAAATACAAAAATTAGCCAGGCATGGTTGTGCGTGCCTGTAGTCCCAGCTACTCTGGAGGCTGAGGCAGGAGAATCGCTTGAACCCCAGGAGGTGGAGGTTGCAGTGAACCGAGATCGCACCACTGCACTCCAGCCTGGGCGACAGAGAAAGACTCCATCTCAAAAAAAAAAGCCATAAGGAATTGACCCATCTTTGAATGTCTTGAGCTTATTTCAGACACTGGGAGTTTTTGTTTTTTGTCAGAGACCAGCTTGGCACCCTGACTTTCCCTTGGCATGTTCTACAGACAGTGTGGCAGCCATCCACAGCAGCCAAGAACAGCCTGGCACAATCCCTCCCAGCCTCCCTGGCTGCAGCTGCCACCAGAACTACTGACCAGGCAGAGTGTGGCTGTGCTGGGCATGCCCTTAAGACACCCACTGCCCATCCATGTCTTGATTTTATCCTTATTTCCCAACCCCATGGTCTAGTTCAGGGCGCTGCACATAATTGAGATCTCCAAGAATGTTACCAACTGAAGTTTGGCTACTGTTTCCTCTATTGTTTTCACACAGTTTTGTTCTTGAACCCAGACAAGGGTGAGGGTAGAGGCACGGGAGTGATCTTGGATCCCACATGGAGAACATTCATTTCCAGTGACGCCTCTGCTGCCCACTCTTAAACCCACTCCCAGAAGAAAACAGAGACTGGAGCCCAAGTTCTACAAAACAGCCATGGGCATTTCACATGCACACAAGTGATTCACCCTCCCCCACAGACTCCGCAGTCATTTTAATAGCCCATGACCTCATTTTAATTGAAACCCATCCATTGCTGCAATGAATGAAAACGGACTTGGGAAGAGCAGCCCAGTACCATTCTCCTTTCTTGCTCCTGTCTCTGACCAGAAAGAGGTATTGACGCAGGGGAGCCACAGTGGATTAGTTAGCAGTTAGCCCCCAAGACAAGCGGATCTTATCCCCAGACTGCCATAACCTCCAGGTGAAATGAAACGCAGGAGAGACTCAGGACTGGGTATATTGATGAATTGATACTTTGCCAAGTAATTAGAAAACAAACTTTAGTATCTGAGCTCAAACATAATGGTAATATTTTATTTTTGTTGACTGCTACATAGAATTGTACATGCAGCTATACATACATAAACATATAGATGTATTTTAATTGCCTGTATTCTGCCTGTTTACAAAAAGATTTCAGATGGCTGAAAGCTATATACAAGACAAAAGTGTATTTTTTTTATTTTTTTTTTAACTAATTTCAACTTTTATCTTAGATTCAGGGGTATATGTGCATGTTTATTACCTGGGTATGTTGCATGATGCTAAAGTTTGGGGTATGGTTGATCCTGTCACCCAGATAATGACCATAGTACCCAAGAGTGAGTTTTTTAACCCTTCTCCTGATACCTCCTTCCCACCTCTAGTAGTCCCTAGTGTCTATTGTTGCCATCTTTATGTCCATGAGTACTCAATGTTTAGCTCCCACTTATAAGTGAGAACATGCTTATTTGGATTTCTGTTCCTCTGATAATTTGCTTAGGATAATGGCCTCCAGCTGCATCCATATTCCTGCAAATGACATGACTTCATTCCTTTTTATGGCTGTATAGTATTCCATGGTGTATATGTATAACAGTTTCTTTATCCAGCCCACTGCTGATGAGCACCTAGGTTGATTCCATGTCTTTGTTACTGTGAATAGTGCTGCAATGAACATACAAGATGTGTCTTTGGTTGAACAATTTATTTTCAAAATCATATTTTTTAAAAGAGTAATGAAACAATTCAAATGTCTATCTACTGCTAAATGGATATAGCCATCAAAGTGGAATATTATTCAGCCATAAAAATCTGTATAGTACTGAAACATGTTACAACATGGATGAACCTTGAAAGCATTGTACTAAATGAAAGAAGCCAGACACAACTATGTATAGGATTCTGTTTATAATTGACTAACGGGATCTAATTAAACTAAAGAGCTTCTGCACAACAAAAGAAACTAACATCAGAGTGAAGAAGCAACCTACAGAATGGGAGAAAATTTTTGCAATCTACCACCTGACAAAGGGCTAATATCCAGAATCTACAAGGAACTTAAACAAATCACAAGAAAAAAACAAACAACCCCATCAAAAAGTGGGCAAAGGATATGAACAGACACTCCTCAAAAGAAGATATTTATGTGGCCAACAAATATATGAAAAACAGCTCATCATCACTGGTCATTAGAGAAATGTAAGTCAAAACCACAGTGAGATACCATCTCATGCCAGTTAGAATGGTGAACATCAATAAGTCTGGAAACAACAGATGCTGGTGAGGCTGTGGAGAAATAGGAACACTTTTACACTATTGGTGGGAGTGTAAATTAGTTCAACCACTGTGGAAGACAGTATGGCAATTCCTCAAGGATCTAGAACCAGAAATACCACTTGACCCAGCAATCTTATTACTGGGTATATACCCAAAGGATTAGAAATCATTCTACTATAAAGACACATGCACATGATGTTTATTGCAGCACTGTTTACAATAGCAAAGACTTGGAACCAACCCAAATGTCCATCAATAATAGACTGGATAAAGAAAATGTGTCATATATACACCATGGAATACTATGCAGCCATAAAAAAGAATGAGTTCATGTCCTTTGCAGGGACATGAATGAAGTTGGAAACCATCATCCTCAGCAAACTAACACAGGAACAGAAAACCAAACACCGCATGTTCTCACTCATAGTGGGAGTTGAACAATGAGAACACATGGACACAGGGAGGGGAACATCACACACCAGAACCTGTCAGGGGGTGGAAAGCAAGAGGAGGGAGAGCATTAGAACAAACATCTAATACATGTGGGGCTTAAAACCCAGATGACAGGGTTGATGGGTGCAGCAAACCACCATGGCACATATGCATATCTATGTAACAAACCTGCACATTCTGCACATGCATCCCAGAACTTAAAGTAAATAAAAGTCCAGAATTGGCAAATCCATAGGGATAAATAGCTGTTACTGGTTGCTGAGGACTTGGTTGGAAGGGGAAATGAAGAATGACTGTTTAATTGTTAAAAGATTTCTTTTGGGGTGACAAAAATGTTCTAGAATCAGATACTAGTGGCACTTGCACAACATTGTGAATGTACTAAAAGCCACTGAATTGTACCCTTTAAAATGGTTTAAATGGTGAATTTAATGTTATATGAATTTTACCCCCAAAATAATTTTTAATAGTCATCAGGCATGACAGAGAAACAAAAGGCAAGACACTAACATGAAGCCTGGAAGACAGGGGAGTAGTGATTATTATAGAAGTGCAAACCAGAGTTATAAGGAGTGGGCTGCACTGATTCAGCCATGATTCCCAGAAGAGAGAGCAGACCAAGAAATCCAATCAGTTAGGAGACCCCCATTTTCCACAAGGTAAGAGCAAACCAGTTAGTGAGGAGAAGCACAGGTCTCCCAGAAGTGGGATACAAAGGACCCCATTCTATGAATCTCTAAAGAAGAAGCTCTATTATGTGTGGAGCTGGGTCTTCCCAACATCCTTCAGCAAACACAACAGCCAGTCTCACCCACATCTCTCAGTGCAGGCTGAAGGCAGAATGCCAAAGCACCGTTCACAACAGACATGCCCATTATCAAACATCCACATACTGTGGCATGGGTCCTTTGGATTGTCTTTCAAGCCAGTGCCTCGAAGGATCGTTTCACCTTAATCTTCCCTGTATTTTTTAATACATGTCTGTATTGTATGTATCTTTCCAGCCAGTTTGAATGCTGTATTAGTAGCACTGAGTATGCTTATGAAAATGCAAAATTCAGGACCTTATGATAAACTAAATGTAGATTCAAAGTCTTTAAGGGTAGTGTCCATGAATATGCAGGCTAATAAACTCTCCAGTTGATTTTTAAGGACACTAAAGTTTGAGTAGCCCACTCTAGTTCCTGAGGACGCTGAAGAAGATCACACTACACAGGCAGCCAGAGTGAGCCATGGTACATCTCCCTCCTCTTTCTGCCAACCCTTCTCTCCAGCCATCCGAGGTCTCCAGTTCTTGTTTAGAGGTAGAATCATTTTAGGGAAAAACAGATGCATGTGGTCTCTTCCAAGATCGCCTCTTGCCCCTTTCAGAACCTCCTGCTTTGGGCCTGACACCCAAGGGGTCTCCAGAGCCCTACCCTCAGAGGCGGGAGGATGTTGATAGGCTCATCTACCCCAAAACATTAGGACTCCTTCTGAGTACTTTAACTGAGCAAGGAGGAGTCATCTCCTCACTCCCAGTCCAGCCCATCTACCCACAGAGGCAGCTGATTCTCAGTGCAAAGTCCAGCCTCTCTCTCCCCAGCTATGAGGTAAGCCTGGGTCTGTGTTCACCACTCTGTGCTGCACAGCTCCAGCCAGAGGACCCCAGGGCACCTTAAACCCAACAGACCCAAACTGACCTATATCCCTCCATTATCTATAAAGGCAGAATGGAATGAATCTCAAGATTTCGTGAGGTAGGCATTCCTTCTGTTTCTTCATTTAGTCTGTGCCAGTGCTTCTTAAAAATTAGGGCAAAGGCTTGTACATGCAAAATCATGTACAATTTACTTAGGGGACTTAAGGTATCTATTAAGGGTAATTTTGGCTCAGTTGTCTACCACCAAACTAAAGAAACTAACATACAAGTGATATAACATCTTAATACGTATTTCTGTTTGCAGCATTTACCACTCGTGAATGGGTTTTCCCATATTGCTAAATTCTGAATGCAAGCCAAGAGCCAATTTTTTTTCTGGGAATAATCTGGTCCTCTTATCTGCCTATTTTTATATGGGATGTCTTTTTCTTGTTGGTTTATAGGTGCTTTTTACATATCGTGCATATTGGCCAGTTAATTGGCATATATGGTACAATTATTTTCTCCTACTCTATTGATTTTTTTTTTTTTTTTGAGACGGAGTCTCACTCTGTCACCAGGCTAGAGTACAGTGGCGCGATCTCAGCTCACTGCAACCTCCACCTCCTGGGTTCAAGTGATTCTCCTGCCTCAACCTCCCGAGTTGCTGGGACTACAGGCACGCAGCACCATGCCCAGGTTTCACCATGTTGGCCAGGATGGTCTCAATCTCTTGACCTTGTGATCTGCCCAACTCGGCCTCCAAAAGTGCTGGGATTACAGGCATGAGCCACCGCACCTGGCCTGATTAATTTTTAATGTTGCTTGTACCACCTTTCACTATACCAATGTTGTTGTTTTCATTGTTGTTGTTAATGCTACAGACACTGTCCATCTTTTCATTCGTGTGCTCCAACCTTCTAGAACAGTGTTTGGCATATAGAACATTCTCAGTAGACACCTGTGGATTGAAATAAATGAATAAGCAAATCTGTGCTGATGACAGGGACAGGAGACAGGGAAATTCTGGGCAAAAGAGAGTGGTTTTCTGGCGAGGGCCCCACCTTCAAGCCAAAAAGCCTAAAACTGGGGCCTGAAGTGAGAACATACATCCCTATTTTCCCACTTGAATGTTGCCTTTTCCAAAACCCATGGCCCACTTCACCCCTCATCCTGTGCCCATAAAAACCCCAGGCTCAGCCAGCAGAGAGGAGAAGCAGCTGGATGTTGGAGACTACGGTTGGACGTCAGAGAGAGGCAGCTTGACTTTAGGGAGACAGCTTGATGGTGTAGCTTTGAGGACAAGACCGGCTGGGGATGGCCAGACTCCAGGGGAAGATTACCTTCCCACTTTGTTCCCTTTTCAGTTCCCCTTTCCACTGAGAGCCACTTTCATCAGCAATAAAATCCCCTGCATTTACCATCTCTAATTTGTTCGTGCAACCTCATTCCTCCTGGATACCAAACAAGAACTCAGGTGTCGTGAGTGTGGGTGCAAAAGGCTGTCACACTGACCCTTCACTGAGCTGTTAACACTTAAGTCATCTGTGATGGCAAAGCCAAAAGGGCATTGTAACACTCCTTCTGGGGCTTCAGGGGTCACGGGCACCCATCCTAGATGCTGCTGCAGGGCCCACACGGAGTTTTGCTCCTGCTGGCTCCCAAAAGCACTTGCCCTGACTCCTGCACCCACTCACCTGTGCTGCTCCTCCTACAAGGGGTGAAACACAGTGGGACCAAGATAGTGGAGTCTACTTCTTCTGGCACCAAAGCAGCCAGCTAGTTCTAGCACCCATGCACTCCAGCTCCTGCCCATGAAGGGGTCAGGGAAATATCCTGCTTCCCTGATGGGAGATGTCTAAACATCACTAGGGAAATCCTCATGTTTGGAGGTGAAAGTCTGGATGAGGAAGACCTTGCTGGTACAACACTTAAGGCTGCTTTGAGATTTTTATTCTCATGAGCTCATGGGCAGCTACTGTCTACCTCCTCTTTTCACAAAGTCTCAGCCTCCAGGAAAGGTGCAGAGCAAAAAGATGCCCACTGTCTGGCACAACTGCAGTCTTTTCTCACTGAACCACTTACCCATGGCTCCTTCAGCCACTAAGGAGCACAAATGAAATTGCTCAGGTGTCTTGGAAGTGGCAGCATGTCCTCCCTTCCTGCCAGGATCTTGGAAACCTAAAGAATTTGGTTGAAACCACACAAACAACACACACTGCGACTTGAATTCTAAACTTACAAGCAATCATTTTATTCTTTCCCCTCCTCTGGCCAGTCCAGTTTTTCTAACCTGACTGGAAGCTTACTAAGGGAAATAAAGCCCACTACCTTTACACACCCACACCATGCTTAGTTTCCAAGGACTGCTCCAAGGGTATAGTGCTAAGAGCACAGCTTTCAGAGTTATGCAGACACACTTTCACACCCTGGCTCTGCTGCTCTAGAGCTATTTAATCCTGACGTAATCTGGCTTCACTGTGCCTTGGTTTCTTCATCTATAAACCCTATTTTATAGGATGGTTGAGAGGATTAACTAAGTAAATACATGTCTAGTGCTTATGGTCCTGGCTAAGAAAAAAACCCTCAAGACTTTCAGATAATCTGAATACACATCTGTCTTGAGTCTGATCTGAAGGGAAGCTTTCAGTGGTGGTGCAAGAGGATACTTTAAATTAAATCTTCCATTCTAAAAGGAGATATGGTAGCTGAACACATACCTATACCCTCAGGGCTAATTTGGCCATTGTCCTTTTTACTTGAAGAGGTTGTTGTCATAGATCCTACTTCCTGAGGCTTATTTCAGACCAACTGGAAAAAAATAAATGATGTTAGGATTTAACCCAGGCTCAAACAGGAAGGCTGGCCAGACCCAGGGCCACCTGCAGAGTCAAGGGGGTGGGAGCTCTGGCTCAGTCAACAGCTGTTCTAGGCACTCAGATGCTAGAACATCCTGGGTGCTCCCTGCTGCAGGCCTGGACTCGGGTCCTGTAGTTGTTTTTTGCAGTTGTTTCAGCCATTCCCCTGGGCTCCTTGCCCTCAAGGTTTTGGGTAGAGAAAAATCCAGGCCAGATTTTACCAGAGCCTTTTTCTCTCCTAGGTCAGAACAGGATTTTCTCTCAGTTTGATCCATTTTTCATTTAAAAGTTGATATTCAACTTAACACAAGGAAATCTCACCCTAGAGAGAATTAGAAAAATAAGCCACCCAAATCCTATTCAATAGGGTAAATATTGGGATAAGATAAACATCTGAGCTGCTTTCAAAAGACCATTGTATTCAAGCAAACTGCCATTTCCTTACCTTAAGGAAGGCTCTGAATTCAGAAAGCCTGAAGCTCTGAGGAGAGGACCCAGCTATCCTAAAAGAAGGTTATTATTATAGTCACCTTTAGCCAGAGCCAACTAGTGACAGGTTCCAATTGGTTTGTTCATCCATTTAGGAACCCTGCAGGGTTCAGATCTCTATCCCTATTTCACAAAGGCCCATCTCTCACCCCCTTTTCACCAAGACTTTGTGGCTGCCTCCCTCCTATGCCCAATGGATGGACCAGATCAAAGGAGCTGACACCATGTTGGTTCAATTGCCTTGACTTGTGTTGGGGCTCAGAAAATGATATCCCGAAGTATGGCGCTTGAGCATGCTAAGTACTTTGAACTGAAGGAAATTGGAAAGCTTCAGAAGCAAGGACTCTCTGACCTTCTCCTGCTCTCCCATCTCTTACCCCTCTTTATTTTCCCTGCCAAAGCAAGTCATAAAAATCAGAATCCGTCTTCCCTAAGGTGGCTCATAGAAAACTAGAACCGCTTTCCTCAAAAGCAAGCCATAAAAACCTAGAAAGGCCACCCTCTCCCTTCTCCCTTGAAGGCCTTCATTTCAGAGGTTCCTGACTTATACCTCAGGGGAGGGACTGTTACAGAGAAAATCCAAGAAGAATCTGAACAGGCCCTGCTGGGTCTCCGGCTTCATGACCATTAGATCACACCCTTTTGTTCAATCACATTTCTATATAGCTGTCCATTTTTCATGAAACCTAAACATAAAAACAGAGATTTCCCTAGATTTTGGGATCTGCATTTCTGAAGGCTCCCATGTCACATAACACGTGATTAAATACACTTGTTATGCTTTTCTTTGTTAGCCTATCTTTTGTTATGGTGGTGACCCTTAAGATGGGTGACAGATCATACCTTTCCCCCCTACGCTTTGCAGCATGACCTTAGGCTCAGGGTTCCTCCTTTAGCTTCATTCTCTCCATCTCTGTCTTTGTATTTGCCACCTTCTTTCTGGGATGATAAACTGGTCAACAGTAACAGTGCTGGCTGCATTTCACTGAGTAACTTCCCACATGGTTCTAAACCCTTTATATGTGTGTGTATATATATATACATTTGAGGGTTCTAAACCCTTTATATGTGTGTGTGTGTGTGTATATATATATATATATATATATATATATATATATTTGAGATGGAGTCTTGCTCTGTCACCCAGGCTGGAGTGCAAGGCACGATCTTGGCTCACTGCAACCTCCACCTCCCAGATTCAAGTGATTCTCCTGCCTCAGCCTCCCAAGCAGCTGGGACTACAGGTGTATGCCATCACGCCCAGCTAATTTTTGTATTTTTAGTAGAGATGGTGTTTCACCATATTGGCCAGGCTGGTCTCAAACTCATGACCTCGTGATCCACCTGCCTCAGCCTCCCAAAGTGCTGGGATTACAGGCGTGAGCCCCCACGCCCGGCCTATACATAATTTAATCATATAAATGTCTTACTATTAGGTTGGTGCAAAAGTAATTGCAGTTTTTAATATTTAAAAGTAATAGCAAAGACCACAACTGCTTTTGCTCCAACCTAATATTGTTAACCACATTTTTACAGAGGCATAGGAAGTCCAGTAACTTACCTAACTTTAAATCCTGTGTTTTTCCTCAAAATTGAAGGCAGACAATAGATAGGAAGGGCCAGAGAGCAGTCTTGGCTTTTTTAAGCCAAAGACTATGTCCATGAACCCTTCTGCTGATGTTTTCCCAAAGGGCCTGTACAGCTGGTGTTGATCAGTCCTTGCTCCAGACTGAAGGGTGAAAGTCTGGAACAAAGGACTTTGAAAGACTTGAGATGTTAAAAAGGCCATTTGATCTCAGAAAGTCACCAGAATTCCAGAAATTTCCTTAGGATGCAAAGAGCTGCCAAAAAAGAAAGAGGAAAGGGAAAGGGAGGGGAGGGGAGGAAAGAGGAGGGGAGCGGAGGGGAGGGGAGGGGAGGGAAGAGGAAAGGGGAAAATGGAAAGGGGAAAGGAAAAAGGAAAGGAGAAAGGGATGGAGGGAAGGAGAGAGGAAGTGAGGAAGGAAGGAAAGAAAAAGTCTTCTATTGATTCTGGATAACATGGAGGTACTTCATGGAACCACCTGGGTGTTCACAAGCCCCAGCCAAAGGCATTGTCCCAAAGGGGCCACTGGGAAGTGGGGGCTTCTCTATGAAAAGTGAACTAAAGTACAGGCTAAGGAGGTGGAGAGAGAGGTCACAGTTTGGTATTCTTGTTTTGGGGGCTGGGTGGTAGGTTTTGTTTGCACTAGTTGGGTTTTTTAAAGTTTCTCCTGAAGCTTGTGTTTTCAGATGACTATCTCCTGAGCAGTCAAGCAAATGGACAAACACATTAAGGCAAAAACAAACATTTACATAGGCAGGGAAGTCATTTCTCCCAAGTCCCCTAGTTCACAGGACCATATCCATTTAGGAATTAAAACAAGCTGACTTTTTTTTTTCTCAGGAGAGTGGATTCTTTCCAGAATTCCCATACTCTAGAAAGCAGGAGAGGAACAAACTTTAATGACAGTGTCCCTTCTTCCCTTTCCACAAACGACCCAATTCTCAGAGTAATGAATGCACTTTTTACTGTTTGCAGCCTCATCATGATCCAGCAAATGAACCCCAACAATTAGCCTTTTCATTTCCATTAGACCGTGTCCTTGAACTCCAGAAAGCTGCTATAGGAGCCAACCATATATATATTTTTTTTAATAAATGTAGCTGGGCTCTGGCCAGTCATTAAAACTAGGAGATTAATCATTCCTTCCTTCTTCTTTTAAACCCATACAACCCATGTAGACCGAAAATTACAGAAAGTTCAAGCTGATAGGCTTCTTAGGGATCATCTAGTACAGTGTTTTTGAATTGAACCATTAGGGGGTCAGAAAGTCAATATAATGAGTTATAACCAGCATTTTTTTAAAAAAGACAACACAGAGAATTTCGTGTAGTATGAGTAAGTATGGCTTCATGAAACTTATGTTTCAATTATATATATGGTTCTGAGAGTGGCAATGTAAAATTGTGGGCACTTCTTACTATGGGTCCTGGTCTAAAAAGTTTGAAAATGCTAACTCCCTGGTCTTCCAGATGGGAAAAGTGAAGCCCCAAGAGAGGCAGTGACTTACCCAAGGTTCTGTTGCAAATCAGCCCTTCTCCACCCACTTCCTGGCATGCCAATACCCCTGGCTCCCTCCTATCTGTTAGCACACAAATCAGCATGCATCAGGTCCTGCCTGGTGTTGGGTCCATCAGCATTTAGCTCCTTTCAGACAGCAGGCCCTCTAGAAGGCCCAATGATACCCCATCATTTTGTCACCCCACAGCACTGAACACAGTGCAATGCACCTGGCAGATGTTGAATGTCCACCTGGTGAATCACTGAGGTGAGCAGAAGTGGTCTCAGGAGGAAAAAAAGGTAAAAAGAAAAAAAATGTCCAGAGTGAGAAAAGCTTTATAGAAAGGGCTGCCATGTTTGTGAGCTCCCAAACGCTAATGGCAATGATAACAGTGGTTCCAAAGACGGCCGTCTACCAGCTCTTTATTTTCCCCAGGGGCTGGGCTGAGCTCTGTGTATGCAATGCTTCATTCAGTCCTCACAACAAGCTGGTGGAATGCTACTGTCCCAGGGCCTACTGAAGTTTAGAAACAAGGTCATTTAGCTAACCAGGATTCAATCCCAAGTGCTATGGTTTGGATGTGGTTTGTCCCCAGCAAAACTCATGTTGAAATGTATTTGCCAATGTGACTGTGTTGAGAGGTGGTGGGACCTTTCAAAGGCATTTGGGTCATGAGGGATCTGCTCTAATGAAGGAATTAATGCAGTCTCAAGGAGTGCGGGAATGAGTGAGTTCTTGCTCTCTCGGGAATAGATTTGTTACCACACAAGCAGGTTGACATAAAGCAAGGCTACCTCTCCTGTTTGGTCTCTTTGCATACACCCATTTTCCTTTCCACTTTTTACCCATGAGGAACACAAGACCTTCACCAAATGGACTGCCCAGTCTTGAACATCCCAGCCTCTAGAATCAAGAGCCAAATAAACTTCTTTTCTTTGTAAATTACCAGTTTTGGGTATTCTGTGGCAACACAAAATGGACTAAGACAGGAAATCCCAAGCAATCAGGCATCAGACTCCACGCTTTTAACCATTCCAACCCACACCTCCTCCTGACGAATCCCTCACAGAATGTTAACTGTTGCAACAATGATTAAGCACCTAATGAATCTGTTGAAAGAGTGAATGAGTAGATGAAGGCAGAAGGGACGCACTCTGCCTTGCTAAGAAGCTGAAGCCTGAACAGAGAACTGCTATGGGAGAGCAGGTCTAGCCTAGAAGAACAAGCTAGCACACGATAAACATTCTTCAAAAGGGGGTCAGATGCTCCTGGAACAGACAGAATCCAAAGCATTCCCATCCTTCCTTCCATCCTCCTATTGTCACCCTTTGTGCCTCCATTGCTGACAAAACCAAAGACTGCAGCCACGTCCTCAGTCTAGTGGCCTGGAGTATGGATTTGTAACCCAGTAAAGAAGTCTCATGAGGCTATTCCCTAAACCAACGCCTTTCCAAAATTCCTGATTTAAAAAAAAAATGACTTAATGTGAGGTTGAGCTGGGGAAGAGAAAACTAACTCAGCTTTTCATCAGCTTAGACTCCTGGGGTTTTTAAAGGTGGAGTGTCAAATTAAAACATACTGCAAAAATAAAGAAAAAACAGAAAGCCTGTCTCTGAGAGAGAGAACCTTTTCTTCTTATTCTTCACTATCAAGGAGGCAAAGCTGGTTTGATTATTCTTTTTTACTCCCCTTAGAAATTCTCAATATGATTGGCAAGAAATCAGGAATAACAAGATAAAGTGGTGATGTAAATGCCAGTGGAAACAGTAGATCCACTGTGATGACCTTGTCTAAGAAGTCTCAAAGTGGGAAGAAAAGCTGGGATCTGGGCTTTGATGCAGAGCCCTTGCATGTAAAATTTACAGTATCCTTCCTATCGGAAATGCTTAAATACTTTCCCTACAGGTATTTACAATCTGTCTCAACATTTGGCTGACTCCTGGCAATTTTCTGCTTTCATTCACATTAACTACTTGAAGGAAAACTCCAGGGCAGCATTTTGAGTAGCACATTGAATTAAAACAAAGGATAAATTACCAAAGAAACATTGAAGGGTCTGGAATGCAATCATCATCTAAGAAAAAAAAATCTGTATTCTTCACAAATACAAAACAATGGCAAGATATTGACAGGGACCTAGAAAGCTGAGAAAACTAGTCCAGGCAAAACTGCATTTAAAACCACAATACTCCTCTCTTTAAAACTTCCAAAGCTCTGACATTCCATTGTCCTGTCTCCATTCCAATTCAGAACCTCTTTAATAATCACAATAGACACAATCCTTCCTGTGTCTGGCTTAATCTCTCCAATTGCAGTTTAATTTGAGTTTCTCGTGTCTGTGCACAATGGAAGAGAAACACTATTTACTTTCATCATAAAATTTCCCAAGGTTCTGGGATGCTTGCCTGGAAGCAATCTCAAGACTCCTGTTTTATATTGTGAATTTTATTCCCTATACCAATATCCATGTCTGTTTTCACATGAAAGCACTGTTTTCAGCTATCATTGAGTCAAACGGACACACTAGGAAAATACACTGTGCTTATGTAGTCACTGAATGTATCCCTCAGTGCACTGGCCCATGTCTCCCATGAAGAAGCCCAGCTCTGGATGAAGTCTCTGTCCACTTGAATGCTTTCAGCTACAAGTAACAGAATATCTCATTTACATTAACCTAAACAGTGAAGAAAATGTGTTGCTGCACATTAAAAATTCTGGAGATGAGTGGTGCAAGGTTTTTCAGTGCGTCAAAAATGATGCCAAGGACCAGGCACTTGGCAGCTTTCCATTCTGCCAACCTCCTTGTGCCATGCATCCTCCCACAGGAACAAGATGGTCACCGTGGTTTAGGCATTCTGTATCAATGCAATAACATCTGGTGGAAGAAATTGGATGCTTCCTTTCATGAACCACACTTCAAAGGGGGAAGAAACCTTTCCCAAAGCCCCCAAGGAAACTTTCCCTTAAAATCCACTGTCCAGAATTGGATCATACCATGCCTTGGTTGCAAGGGAGGCTAGAAAAATGGAAAATCTGATACTTTTAACTTCTAAAGTAACAGGTGAACTCTGCCACCAAGAAGTAGATGGGATGGGGACCTCACAGCCTGCTGCTAGGCAGGCGACCAAAAGGATCTTCCACAAAGCCCCTCCGTCCCATAGGCTCAGTCCTTGTGACAGGGAGGAGGGAGAGCTAGATACAACCACTTCGAATGAGCAAGACTTTCAAGGGACCCAAGCAAGTAGCCCTAGGAACAGTGGCTGATTTTTGTAAAATTCTTCACCCTCTTTTTCCGTCCCTTCTGTTTTTTGTTGTTTTAAACAAGGTTATAGCATGACGTTATGGGACACATATAGGCAGTAAAATGGCTACTACAGTGAAGACATTTTACTTATTACTTTTTGTGACAAGAGCAGCCAAAACCTACCTATTTAATAAAAATTCCTAACACAGGCCAGGCACGGTGGCTCACACCTGTAATCCCAGCACTTTGGGAGGCTGAGGCGGGTGGATCACCTGAGGTCAGGAGCTCAAGACCAGCCTGGCCAATATGGTGAAACCGCTGTCTCTCCTAAAAACAAAAAATTAGCCAAGCATGGTGCTGTGCTATTTGGGAGGCTGAGACAGGAGACTCACTTGAACCCAGGAGGTAGAGTTTGCAGTGAGCCGAGATCGTGCCACTGCATCCAGCCTGGGGGACACAGCAAATCTCCGTCTAAAAAAAAAAAAAAAAATTCCCTAACAATACAATTTTATTAACATTAGCTCTCTACTATCTCCACTAGGTGTCTGCTACTTTACATTCTTTGACTCGCACCTCCCCATTTCCTGTCTCCCTCTTTCAGTCCTTTCCTGCACACTACTTCTCTCTCCCCATGTCTGTTCTCTACCTGGCACTAGGACCATGAGGTACTCCTGGAACAATTAGGATCCCTTCTTCTGCCATTGGATCAGGGCCCAGCTTCAATGGCACAGCCCTTGCTTCACATCAAGGTCACCAACTCAAATGCCTCCAGGTGCATATTTCTGTGCACACTTAGAAATATTTTCCTTCCATGGAGAGACCAAAACAGGATTCAAAAATAAACAACAAATGACACTTAACCTCAGTGATGAGGACTGACAGGGAATGTAGCAAACTGAAAAGTCACTCTGCCTTCTAATAGGGAGAGTGAAGTTGCCCTCTAGAAATTCAGACACAAGAATACCAGATAATCCTATTTTTCTTTTTTCTTTTTCATTTTTCTTTTTTTTTTTTTTTTTTTTTTTGAGATGGAGTTTCACTCTTGTTGCCCAGGCTGTAGTGCCGTGGCATGATCTCTGCTCATTGCAAACTCCACCTCTAGGGTTCAAGTGATTCTCCTGCCTCAGCCTCCCAAGTAGCTGGAATTACAGGCATGTGCCACCAGGCCTGACTAATTTTTGTATTTTTAGTAGAGACGGGGTTTCACCATGTTGGCCAGGCTGGTTTCAAACTCCTGACCTCAGGTGATCCACCAGCTTCAGCCTCCCAAAGTGCTGGGATTACAGGCGTGAGCCACCGCGCCTGACCAGATAATCCTATTTTTCTACAGAAGTTAGAAATCTCGATTATTTTTTTCAAAAAAAATTTCAAATGTTGGCTCAGTTTTTTTTAATGTGTAAGTCAAACACAATACGCACCTCTCTGCTTCAAAATATCCCCCACTATGTCCCCATCAAAGCATATGCCTCTCCCTAGTGGACTTGCTAGGTCTAGCAGGGCCATCTCTTAATGTTATGGCTTTTCCTGATGACTGTCCCTCACTATGACCTAGTTCTTCATCCTGGGATAATTTTAGTCCATATTATTATTTCTGGCCACCTAAGGACTCTCAAGACTTTGACATCCTTATTGACATCACATCAGGCCTCTTGACCCTATAGTCCCTGGATCATGGCCTCATTTCACATTAGTATTTCTGGTCTGCTTTCCTGCTAAGCAGCCACCCAGCCTGTCCTTCCTAATAGCATCTTTCCACTTTGTCACCATGGTGACAGCTCTTCACCATCACCAAGACCTCTCCAGACTTGACCCCTCTGCCTTCCCTGTGTGCAGCTACTGGCAATGCAGACAGCAGAAGCACTCTGTTCTCTGTACTTCTGTAACTACCCTCCTGGTTCAAAGTCCGGGCCCTAGTCCTGGACCCCCTTGCCTGGCTCTGTACTGTCTGGTCCTGATCCCGGGCTGGAGACATTGTTGAACATCACTGACACTGTGGACTTGGTCCACTATTAATTCATGGCTTCTCACTTCCACTGAGCCCTTGCCACCTCTTGCTACTACTACCATCCCACAGTGGCTCCTCCAAATATTGGACCCTCTCCTAATCCCCAGGCCACCCAGAGTCTGCCACTGTCAGTGAACAATGAGGCTGAAGATGCAAATGATGTGCACAGGATTGTCTACTCACAGCCTGCATGTCCTGAGCACTCTGCAGTGTCCCATTTAATTGGCTCTTCAAATAAGACATTATCATCCCCACGTATAGATGTGGAATCTGACAGTCATTGGAAATACGTTAATTGCTCACCATCAAGTGGAAGTATCTGAGGCAAGGAGTACATCAATGGTCACTGGTGCCAAAGCCTCACCTTTTCCTTCTTACCTACTGAACTGGCTTGGCCAATCTCCTTCTCCCCTTTCTGGACTCTCTATCTCTGCTCCCCACCCCCATTCTTTCTCCCTTCCCCTGTGTCTCAGAGGAAAATTGATTTCTCCTTCCTGGGGCTAACAGCCATACTATGCCCATCATTGCTTCATCTGTGTTCCCCTCCCATATTCTCTTGGTTCTTAATTCTTCCATTTCTACCTGCCTACTCAACACTTCCCTGAGTCCCTTCCCACTGACTGCTTTCGCTCCACCCACGGTCAAGAACCGAGATCCCTGTGCTAGAAAACCTTCACATTCTCCTCTCTACTACCCACTTACGTTTCCTCTGCTTTCATCATCATCTACTAGGCAGTCCCTAAACCCATTCAAGCTAAGGTGTGAATGGATGATATCCCTTCTAAAAGCTACACTTGTTCTATGAAAGCCTTTGGAACTTTACCTACAGAAAGAACAAGTTTAGAAGAAGAAAAGTTCAGAAACAATGAATTTGAGTTGGGTGATAACAGACTAAATGGATGCGGCCTTCACGTCTCTCGTATTATGGAGAGAGTGGGGGATCCCCGGCTGGATCTCACACACAAAGGACTCATTCCAGTTTCTTCCCAGACATGCTGCAGATGTTGATCCTCACAACCCATTTGAGGCAGGTATTATGGGCCCTGCCTTGCAGTTTAAGAAACTAAGTTCCAGAAAGATTAAGAATCTTGCCCAGAGTCACACAGCGAAGTAGTAACATAGACTGTGATTTAAACCAAGTCACCTGATTCTACAGGCCCAATCTTTTCATAAAGTGACACAATGTCATTGGGAAGGTCAAGGTCCTATGACTGTAAGTGCTAAACCAGACCCGCAAGACAAAGCACTAAAACCCACACTCACCACTTCTGAGTTCTACAAGTAACCGCTAGCCCCCTGCCTCCCCACACTACCCTCAGAAGACAAATAGCTGACATTAAAGGGCATGGCGTAGCTCATGGTCTCCTTGGATTTCCATCTCATTCCCAGATACAAACCCTTCCAGGTAGTACCTCAATCTTTAATTACCAGAAGCTGGAAAGACCCAGGGGCAGTGGCCCAAGAACGCCATGGTTAGTATGATTCAATCTGAGAGAAGACAGAGGCCTTACAGGTTGTGTAGGCCATAAAGACCGATGTGAAATGTTTGTTCTGAGATATTATTAGGACATATTTTAACATGGACCTAGCTTCTTAAAAATCCTACCTGTTCAAGGGCTGACAAGGGACCCCAGGGTTCATTTAACCCCTGTGCTGATTAGGATTATCTGGCACTAGTCCAAAATGCACTGAGGGACCTTTTTTTTAATGACCAGGTAGCAATTTAGCAGAACTTGCCTTTACAGAACCTGAAAAACACGGAAAGTCAAAAATGTTCTTAGCATCAGTACATATGTTTTCATACTAAAAGCAGAAGCAGATCAGACAAGGTGTTGGAGCAATGTTCCTATTGCAAGTCTTTGCAGATAACATCTTCAGATAACACTAAGAAACCCAGGACGCAATCACTGAAATAATTGTTGCCACAAAGCCTCGGGGCTATTAAGAAAGGAAGAAGGAAGAAAAGACTCTCCACCGTACCAGCAAACCTTCAAGGCTCGCCAGCTGCAGGGTTTTAAACCTTCAAGGCTCGCCCGCTGCAGGGTTTTCCAGCGCGCAGATTCAGAGCTCATTGCACAATGAGCTTTGTGTGAAGCTCATTGTTAAACAGGGCAGCTACTCCAGCAAAGGAACCACTGTCGGAATTCCAGCCTCCAGTGAAAGGGTTATCAGCAGCTATTGTTTTAATGTTTCTCAATTTGCACTGTTTAGGGGAGGAAATGGCCCTCTCCTTTATGGCACCAATTCATTAAAACATATTGGCCTCTTTCCCCGGGATCCGGAATAATTTGCCATTTATGAAATGTCCTCTCTTCATACAATCTGTGCAAATATTAAGTTAGACATTTGAAGTTCATGACCCCTTTATGTTCCCAGCTCTCCCTCTCCCACTATTTGCTGAGCTATAGGGCAGGAAAAACCCCTGTGAAGCGCCGTGCTGGAGGATCCAGGCTTGCCTATCTTCCCCTCCCAAACAAACGGGGTCTCACTGTTAGAATTAAGAACGGCCCATCCTGCACCACTCCCCTCCCCCGCTTCCACAATCCTGCTCTTCTCTATCCCCTTATTAAGGAAACAATGCGGCGAATACACCAGGATATTCTGGCGCGGACAGTGATCTCTAGCAATAAATTACTTCCTCACTTAGTGGCTTTTATGGGTCAGGGAAACCATATGGCCCATGCAGCTGACTGTAGGTCAAACCCAGCAAATACAATGTTCATACATCTCACCCTGATCACATCAAAAGACTGTGGGGGGGGGGGGGTGCCCAATACTAAAGTTTTTCAGCCCCCCACACCCCAAATGCATGCAGTTGACTCTCAGTGACCAAGCTTCCTCCTTTCCTCGCTTAGTTGTCATCCCTATTGCCCCCCCATCTCAGCGCTTGGCTTGCCCTATCTGGTTCTCCCTCTGCCAGCATCTTTCAGGCACAGCCTGCTGCAGGGAATTTTCCTTCGGGATTTATTGCCCTGACTGAGGTACTTCTCCATATCTTTATCTTGCCTTCTCCTCATCTTGGTGACAGGAATGACACAGCATATGTTTCCTCTAGCACACATTTACCAAATTGGGCAGGGAGAGCCTGGCCCAGTTTACTTAGCCCCCATTCCCACTCTTTCACTGTGGGGGCCTCAGGGCCACCCTTTTGTGACACAACACTGACTAGGATATTGCTTCCCAGCCCACTGCTACTTCGAGGGTTCTGAAGCGGTGCTTCTCAAACTGGGGTTACAGATCCTCAGTCAGCAGCAGCTAGAGGCAGGAGGGATCAGGAGGTGCATGAAGCCACAGGATAAACCAGCCACTTCCTAGGAAGTGTCAGTTGGAAGAAGAGGAATGGAAGAAATGTAACCAGTAGGTAAATTAAAACATCTTCGGCCAGGCACGGTGGCTCACGCCTGTAATCCCAGCACTTTGGGAAGCCAAGGTGGGCGGATCAACTGAGGTCAGGAGTTTGAGACCAGCCTGACCAACATGGTGAAACCCCATCTCACTAAAAATACAAGATTAGCAGGACGTGGTGGCACATGCCTGTAATCCCAGCTACTCGGGAGGCTGAGGCAGGAGAATCGCTTGAACTCGGGAAGCTGAGGTTGCAGTGAGCCAAGATAGCCCTGTTGCACTACAGCCTGGGCAACAAGAGCAAAACTCCGTCTCAAAGGAAAAAAAACAAAAACAAAACATCTTCACAGTCAGGTGCAGTGGCTCACACCTGTGATCCCAGCACTTTGGGAGGCCAAGGCAGGGGGATCCTTTGAGCCCAGGGATTTGAGAATAGCCTGAGCAACATAGCGAGACCTCATCTCTGCTAAAAATAAAAAGTAAAAAATGAAAATATTAACCAGGCATGGTGGTGCACGCCTGTAGTCCCAGCTACTGGGGCGGCTGGGGTGGGAAGATCGCTTGAGCCTGGGAGACAGAGGTTGCGGTGAGCCACGCACTCCAGCCTGCATGACAGAGCAAGACCCTGTCTCAAAAAATAAATAAATAAAAACATCTTTGTGTTAAAATAGGTCTGAATTTACCATAGACTGGAATGCAAAAATTTGTGTAAGTTTACACAAACTGACTTTTCATTTGCAGAAGGCCACACTAGGTCATTACTCTCCTCCAACTCCCACCTTCAAGATGAGTTTCCCTCTTTTGTTCCCAGAAGTACATTGATGAAAAGTGTGAGTGCTGGGCTAGGCAGTGATTCCCCATGCTATTTACAAAGATAATGACAGTTATTACTATCTCCTCTGAGGTGATTTTTCTCAAGCAATGTTATTATCACATTTTGGGGGATGAATTAATAACAATAATTAAGCACCCGTTATGTACCTTTTCAAGGAAGGGATTATTATTCCATTTTACATTTTACAGATGAGTAAATTGAGACTCAAGAAAAGTTAAGCAATTTCCCCCAAAGTCTTTAGTTAGTAAGTGGAAGAAGCAGAATATGAACCATTTTTATCTGACCCCCCAAACTACTTTTTGTTGCAGTAGGGAAAAAAAAAAAAATACATACACACACAGTCAAACTTAAAAAAAAAAAAAAAAAAAAAAGGAGTCTTGGACATCCAAAAAGTAAACTGCAATCTAGGTTGGGCATGGTGGCTCACACCTATAATCCCAGCATGTTGGGAAGCTGATACAGGAGGATTACGTGGGTCCAGGAGGTCGAGGTTGCAGTGAACTATGATCACACCACTGCACTCCAGCCTGTGTGATGGAGAAAGACTCTGTCTCTTAAAAAACATAAAAACTATAATCTACTATTTATTGGGCACCTACCATGCCCATTATTATTATGAATTATTGTAAACACTTCATAGATCTCATTTAGTCACAACCACCTTGGGAAGAACGTACTCATATTATACCCACTTTACTGATAAGAAAACTAAGTCAGAGTTACATTTCACGAGGCAAGGAACCATATCTGTCTTCTCTGCTGTTTTATTGTTGCCTTGCCCTGGCATGTAGTAGGCAATAATTCGGCAAATCATTTGTATGTTATAGTCACATTATATCTAATTTAATATCAATAAGGCCAATGTGGGATAGGTCAACCATAATGAATCTTGTTCATAATTTCACCCCTAGTATCTAGCATAGTTTTGGCACATAGTATATATAAGTTGAATAAACAAATATATATATATATAATATACAAACATATTTGCATAGTATTTAATTCACTATTAATGTATTTACTATGTGGTGTTAACCTGCTTAGTATTAGGTATACGTATAAGCTGATATATTGCTCAGGACTCTTTGGGTTGCAAATGACAGAAATTAAGCTTAAACTAGCTCAAGATAAAAGAAAAAAAGGATGAAGGAAGGAAAGAAGGAAGAAATTGGCGCACATAACTAGAAAGTCCAGAGGTAGACTTCAAGTAGGGCTGTATCCCAGGGCTCCACCAATAACATCAAAGTCAAGACCATTTAAATGCAGTTTTAAGTTCAACTTTTCTTGTTTTTTTTGAGACAGAGACTTGCTCTGTAGCCCAGGCTGGAGTGCAGTTTCACGATCTCGGCTCACTGCAACCTCCGCCTCCTGGGTTCAAGGGATTCTTCTATCTCAGCCTCCTGAGTAGCTGGGACTACAGACACACCACCACGCCCTGCTAATTTTTGTATTTTTTTTAGTAGAGACGGGGTTTCACCATATTGGCCAGGCTGGCCTCAAACTCCTGACCTCGTGATCTGCCCACCTCAACCTCCCAAAGTGCTGGGATTTCAGGCATGAGCCACCACGCCCAGCCCTCAACTTTTCTTTCATGGACTCTTGGGTAGTTGCAAGATGCTATAGGTTATCATCCTTACAGCTAATACAGGGAAAAGAGAGTGGCTCTTTCTGTTTAGTTCCTGCACAACTCCCAGGAAGAACTCAGATTATACCAGCTAGAGTCACATGTTCATCCCTGAACTAATCACTGAGGCTAGGGAACAGTGCTCTGATTAGAGGCTATTTGCCTTTCTTTGGAAAGGAGATCAGTCACATTTATTCCCAAACTACATGAAACTACACGGAATGGGCTCCCTCTCAAAAAAGGAGATTTGGTTATTAGATGAAGTGGGGAAGGGAAACCACGTTGGGCAAAAGCTCTAGCTACCACAATTCTCTCTGGCAAGTAAAGGCTTCACTTTCCCTCATGAGTTCTGAGGCTCCAGGGCTGAAACTTCCAAGCCTGCAGATTCCTTCCCCCTAGTCTTTTCCTCCTTCAGCCAGTTCTGGGGCTCTGGGATGCAACCCTGAGGAGTAAAGCACTTTCCTTCTGGCAAGTTCCATTGTAGTCCCCGCCCATCCCCAGGCACACCCCCACAGATGGGGCTGAGCTCTTCCGTTGGTATGCAATGTGGCGTGTCATGCAATTGTGCAGCAGGAGAGGGGGACCCATCCTTCCAGCCTGAGGCCATGCCCTCCAACCCATGGACTCATCTCTCCCCATCACACAGGTGCTCCATCCGCCCTATTCTCACGCTGGATGTGTGTGGCTTCCTATTCAGATGCCATTTTTCAACTGTTTATAACAGGCCTTTCCCTGTCACATGCTTAGTGTAAATCTAAGTATGCTAAGCTCATCAATCATGGTTCCATAGTGGAAATAAGAGATGGTCTCAATTCTCACTCATCATCACGAAATTGGTAATGTGTGCAGAGAAGTCAGGTCCATTTATGAGAGGCTATGATCTGTAACAGACTAAATGACACATTTCCAGTTGCTCCTGCAGGGTGGACAGGCTGGGGGGATGGGCAGAGCCATTGAATCCAGGTCAGCACTGGGTCCTCTTCCCCACACTTGGATTCTGACAACCACAATAACACTGGGCACCTCAACTGCACAACTTTTAAGTAGGACAAAGAAGTCTCGATTTTACATTCAGTGATATGAGACCCTCCAAAATTACTTCCAAATCTCTGATAAAGAACATGGTACATTGCTTATCAGAGTTTACAGTCATGACCTAAAATGCTCAAAAGGTTAGTATAGTACATGCCATCCAAGGGCTGCAAACTGGTGGTCTCCTGGTTAAATATAATTCACAGACATGCATGGTTGGGTTCTGATAGTGCTTACAAATAAGGAAATTTCGTCTTTAAAAAATCCAGAGTTCTCACTTATTTTGAAATGCAAAACATCTACCCAACCAGGGCTGTAGTCCAGCATATCAACCCTGAGCTGAGGCTGAAGCCGAGGTTGTTCCCCTTAGGCAGGTGTAACTCACCAGTTCTCCACAGTCCCCACCACTCCCTGTTGTCTTCCACTTACATTACCCACTGCCTCCTCACAGGCATTAGCATCTGCAACTCCTGACTGTCCAGGCCTTTCATTTCACAGACGAATCAAAAAAGGTCCAAAGGGGTAGAAAGACTTGCCCCATTCAGAATGATATTCTGTTTGTTGTTTTTCCTTTAGGGGAAAGGGGTTTCATAATATGCTATCTTTTCTTCTCTTTAAAAATTATCATACAATAAATTATCATACAATAAAATTGACTTGGGTGGGTATATAGTTTTACAAATTTTAAAACATATATAGATTCAGGTAGTCATCACCACAATCAGGACACAGAACATCCAACACCAAAAAGGCTGTCCCTAGCTGCCCCTTTAGAGTTACTCCTTCCTGCCATCCCTAACCCCTGGCAACCGCTGATCTGTTCTCCATCATGACAGTTTCATCTTGCAAGCCTGTTCTAAAAATGGAGTCATACCTTATGCAAACCTTTTAAGACAGGCTTCCTTCATTTGGCACAATGTCTTAGCTTCATTTGAGGCATTGTGTGTATCCATTATCCCTGCTTATTGTCGAGTGTTGTTCTTCTGTATAGATGTATCATCATTTGTGAAGGAATGAAGGAAGGAAGGAAGGAAGAAGGAAGGAGGGAGGGAGGGAGGGAGGAGGGAGGGAGGGAGGGGCCCTCTAGCACTTGCATATTTCTGTGATGTAAATAGTCCTGTCATGATGGATTTCTTCATTTGAAGTTCAGAGGGATTTTTTTTTTTTCAGAGGTGAAGCACTGGGGAGCCAGAGATGGCTCAAACTGGATTGAGAGAGGTGATTGTTAAAGTTTCAGAAATTGTGCCAGCTGGTTGTTTAAACACAGCTGGTTATTAAACACAGCCATTACTAAACTAAATAAAAGGCCGTACATACTCAAAAGTCCTCACTTGCTCATTGTTACTGCATTTTGCTATTGTCTAAGCTTGTGAGGTTATTTGATCTGCTGCGTGTATGGGGGAAGTACTATATAAGGACACGCAAGTGCATATCTCTTCCCAGCTTCGAGTTCAGTGACCTCATGTTGGTGACAATAAATCCATCATGACAGGACCATTTATACCACAGAAATCGGCAAGTACTAGAGGGCCCCTCCCTCCCTACCCCTCTCTCCCTCCCTCCCTCTCTCCCTCCCTCCCTTCCTTCTTTCCTTCCTTCCTTCCTTCCTTCCTTCCTTCCTTCCTTCCTTCCTTCCTTCCTTCCTTCCTTATTTCTACCAGTCATCAAACATTTACTAGCATGGCACCAGTGGGGAAAGTTAGAGCCTAGGTCCTCCCAATAGAAGAGGCCCCACCACTGTCCTCATTTGGGCCACTGCATCCCCTCAGCTTGTCTTTTGGATTCAGATTGGGTCAAAGCATGTCTCCTTTTTGGGAGAAAGTGGGTGGCTACACAAAGTGAAAAGCTGGCATACTACACTTGATCTAAAAGCTGCCAGAAGCAGTGTGGTGCAGTGGGAACTGCCCTGAGCTGGCACGAAAATGTCAGGGTATTGCTCTGCCTTCTCCATAGAGGCTGTCTCCCCACAAGGACCTGGAGCATGATATTTTTTTTCCTATCTCTCCATCTTTTCCCTCAACATAAACCCTAGGAAGCCCTCTGTGGAAGCCAAAGCTACTCCATCTTGGATGCTAATCCGCCATGTTAACTTCTGATTAATCCCAATTTGGGGAAGGCCTCTAAGATTTCCAGTTTATCTATTGTTCCTTGTGTAGGAGTGGTACTTCCCAAAAGTCCTACTCTTAGGTCAAAACAAACTTGATGTTATGGTACTCACCATAAACCCAGCCTTTAAGCAATTGTCCTATGCATTCTTTCCCTATGATATTTGAGCCTTGGGTCTAGGGGGTAATGTCACAGAGATCCACCATCTTGTCTTGGCACTGCCACCAGAGACAACACATGGCTTCTGTTCCTAAGTCCCTATTAAATGTGTCTTTCTGAGGAACTGCATTTGTCTGCCTCTTTCTTTTTTTTTTTTTTTTTTTTTTTTGAGATGGAGTGTCGCTCTGTTGCCTAGGCTGGAGTGCAGTGGCGCGATCTCTGCTCACTGCAAGCTCTGCCTCCCGGGTTCACGCCATTCTCCTGCCTCAGCCTCTCCGAGTAGCTGGGACTACAGGCGCCCGCCACCACGCCCGGCTAATTTTTTGTATTTTTAGTAGAGACAGGGTTTCACCGTGGTCTCGATCTCCTGACCTCGTGATCCGCTTGCCTCAGCCTCCCAAAGTGCTGGGATTACAAGCGTGAGCCACCGTGCCTGGCCTTGTCTGCCTCTTTCTTCAGCCTGTCAGCTTCCTCAGACTTCAGGGGTAGGTTTGCATAGGCCTGCCTACCACAGAGCACCCTCCTACTTGAACCCCACTTCTAATGGCTGGCCTCCTCCATGAAAGGAGGGGACTAGGTGGAACCAGTGTCCAGATGGTGATCAGCAGAACTCTAGGTTCAAAGGCTCACCTCCAGGGATCACCAGGTAGAGACAACAGGAATGAGGGGAGGGGGCAGGAGGCTCTGGACCCCCTACCTCCTACTTCAACTAAAGCCACCTCACTTGTGTGCTTCACTTTAATGTTTTATAGATGAGAAATCAAGGTAAGATTTCCTTTGAAAAAAGGTTCCTGTTGCTAAAATAAAAACTTTCTGAACACCAGTGACTAATCCTGAAGAATCCCGCATCTGGAAGACAGTGAAAGCCTCCTGACGGCTCTCCCAGCTTCGGGTCCTGCCTACTTCTTCCCACCTTGCTCCCCGTGGCTCCCACTCCCGGACACACAGCAGTCACAGCATTAAAATGCAAATCAGATCGTGGCGCTTTTCTCCTCCACACTCTTCAACAGCTTTCTGTAGCAGTCAGAATGAAATCTGAAGTCTTTAACGTGTCCTATAAAGTTCTACAGGGCCTGGTCCCTGGCCCCTGTCTAACCTCATGGTCTCTCTGTCTGACCTCCATCTTCCCTCCACGCCAATCACAGCTGACCTCTGTTGTTCCTCACAGGCTCAAGCACATTCTCACCCATTCCTCTGAGTGTCCACATGGTTTGCTCCCTCAAAGATCTAGCCAAATGTCACCATTAGCTATCCCCCACCCCCCACCAAAATCCTCCTATCAAAACTAGTATCTTTCTCACTTGAGCCCAGAAGGTAGAGGCTTCAGTGAGCTATGATCACGCCACTGCACTCCAGCCTGGGTGACAGAGTGAGACCCTGTCTCTTAAAAGAAAAAAAAAAGAAAAAGAAAGAAAACTAATATCTTTCTCTATAACTCTCTCTCCCCCTTAACCTAAAATATGGGTGTTTCTTGCTTTAAAAACTAAGCCATATTCAACATAGATGAACCTGAAGTTACATTAAGTGAAATGTTCAGGCACAGAAAGATAAATACTGCATGTTCTCACTCGTATGCGGGAGCTTTTGAAAAATGAGCTCATAGAAATAGAGCTCTAATAATTGTGATTATTAGAGGCTGGGAAGGGTAGAGGGGAGGGAAGATAGGAAGAGGCTGGTTGAGGGATTCAAAATTACAGCCAGATTGCAGGAATGAGTTCTAGCATTCTATACACTGCAGGATGACCATGACTAACAACAATCTAGTGTACATTTTCAAATAACTAGAAGAGAGGATTTTAAATGTTCACAGCACAAAGAAATGTTCAATGTTCCAGGTGATAGATATGCTATTACCTTGATTTGATCATTACACATTATATACATGTATTGAAATATCACTCTGTATCCCACAAATATATACAATTATTACATGTCAACTAAAAAATAGAAAGAAAAAGCAATGTTCTAAATAGGAAAATATATTATTAAAATAAATGATGATATGGTGCTTTTTGGAAAGTAAGCTGTGTTCACTTTAGGAAATGTAGACAATTTTAGAAATTAAAATTTAAAAATGAAAATAATCTATTACCACAAACCAAGATAAATGACTAACATTTTGCTATATTTCTTTCTTTATTATTATTTTTTAATAAAATTTTTATTTTGTAGAGACAGGGTCTTGCTATGCTGCCCAGGCTGGTCTCCAATTTCTGAGCTCAGCAATTCCCCTGCCTCGGCCTCCCAAAGTGCTGGGATTACAGGCATGAGTCACTGCACACAACCTATATTTCTTTCCGGTGTTTTCCTTTCTCTTGATTTCTCTTTTTAAATGTTAATCATGCAGAGTTTACACAATCAACTATATCTACAAAGTTCATTATGAGAAGCAGCAATCTCCTACCCCTTCCATTTTTCCTATCCAGAGCCAACTACATTCAATGACTTTTTTTTTAATTTTCGTGGGTACACGGTAGGCATATTTCTATGGGGTACCTAAGATATTTTGATAACAGGCACACAATGCATAATAATCTCATCATGGAAAATGGAGTATCCATCCCCTCAGGTATTTATCCTTTGTTATAAACGATTCATTTATACTCTTTTAGTTATTTTAAAATGTACAATTACATTAATATTGACTATAGTCCCCCCTGTTGTGCTATCATATACGAGGTCTTATTCATTCTTTCCTATTCATTTTTTACCCATTAACTATCCCCACCTCGTTCCTATCCCCTACTGCCCTTCTCAGCCTCTGGTAACCATCCTTCTACTCTCTCTATCCATGAGTTCAATTGTTTTGATTTTTAGATCCCACAAATAAGTGAGAACATGTGATCTTTGTCTGTGCCTGGCTTATTTCACTTAGCTTAATGACCTCCAGTTCTATTCGTGTTGCTGAAAAGACAGGGTTTCATTCCTTTTATGGCTGAATAGTACTCCATTGTGTATATGTACCACGTTTTCTTCATTCATTCATATGTTGATGGACACTTAGGTTGCTTCCAAATCTTGGCAATTGTGAACAGTGCTGCAATAAACATGGGTGTGTGGATATCTCCTTGATACACTGATTTTCTTTGTCTTGGGAATATACCCAGCAGTGGGATTAGTGGCTCATATGGTAGCTCTATTTTTAGTTTTAGTTTTGTTTTGGTTTGGTTTGGGTTTTTGTTTTTGTTTTTTGTTTGTTTGTTTTTGAGACAGGGTCTTGCTCTGTTGCCCAGGCTGGAGTGCAACGGTATGATCTCGGCTCACTGTAACCTCCACTTCCCAGGCTCAAGGGATCCTCCTACTTCAGCCTCTTGAACAGCTTGGACTTACAGATGCATGCCATCATGCCTAGCTAATTTTTTGTAATTTTTTTAGAGACAGAGGTTTCTCCATGTTGTCCAGGTTCATCTTGAACTCCTGGACTCAAGGTGGATCTGGCCACCTCGGCCTCCCAAAGTGCTGGGATTATAAGTGTGAGCCACCACATCCAACCTATTTTTAGTTTTTTGAGGAACCTCCAAACTGTTCTCCATGGTGGTTGTAATTTACATTCCCACCAACACTGGACAAGGGTTCCCTTTTCTTCACATCCTCACCAGCATTTGTTATTGCCTGTCTTTGGATAAAAGCCATTTTAACTGGGGTGAGATAACATCTCATTATAGTTTCGATTTGCATTTCTCTGATGATCAATGATGTTGAGCACATTTTCATATGCCTATTTGCCATTACATTCAATGACTTTAACTGATATTCTTCTTATTGTTATTATTGCCTCCAAGTCTCTAAACAAGAGAAAAAAGCAGTAACATTTAGGAATTATCTACTGATTTGTCAGTATGGAAACTGAGGGTCGTGATTCTCTTTCTTCTTTCTGCCCCATCACACATGCACACACTTTCCATTCCTCTGTCCTCCTCATATATAGCATTTTTGAATAAGTTAACATTCAGTGTTACATAATTATGCCTATGCAAATGCAATCAATGAACCATATAGAATTCCATTATTACTTTTCCTTTCCAATTATTTCTGTTTTGCTGGAGTTACTAATTTTACTGTTTCCTATTTGCTCAGAGTTCAATGTTCGTATCAGCAATGAAACCCAAATTTCACTATCTCCCCAAGTCTTCTCAACAGATATCATACTTACTACATCCCCCATCATTTCAATTTCTTGCAGTGCTCTCCCAACTACACCTTCTGATATGGTGCAATCTAGAATGGTCACCCAATATGTCTGGTACATTGCTAACATCCTGGAATCTCTCTTCACCATCATCCTAAGGCTATACTGTTTCCTGACTCTAGCATATTTATTTTTCTTGGTTTACTCCAAGCATAAGCTCCAATAGCTTCCTGAGAAAGATGGAAGACATATTTTTTGAGACACTGCACATCTGAAAATACTTTTCTTCTATGCTCATAGCTGATTTATAATTTGGCTGGAAGTAGAATCTTAGGCCTGAAAACATTTTCCTTCAGAGTTTCAAAGGCCTTACTCCATTGAATTTCTGCTCCCAAAGTTTCTATTGAGAACTGAAACCATTCTAATTAATGATCCTTTGTAAGTGGCATAGTTCTGCCCTCTGCAAGGTTTTAAGCTCTTTCTTTAGTTCTATGTTCTGAAAGTACATTATGAGATGAACATAGGACTATTTTCACCCATTGTGTAATTGTGATGAGTACATGGTGCCTGCTTTTCAGTCTGGAAACTCATATTTTCCCTTTCTGGGAATTTTTCTTGAATTCTTTATTTGACCGTCCCCTTCTCTTTTGTTCTCTTTTCTCTTTCTGAAAACCTTATTATTTAGACCTCCTGGACTGTTCCTCTCATTTTCTCATCTTTTCTCTCCTACGTTTCCATCTCTTTGTCTTTTCACTCTACTCTGGGGAAAGCTTCTTCAACTTTCCAATTCCTCTACTGAGTTTTTCACTTTTGCTGTTACATTTTTAATTTCCAACTGCTCCTTTTAGTTCTCTGAATATTACTTTTTTTAGCATCCAGTACTTATTTCATTGTTGCAATATCTCTTTTTTTACCTCTCTGGACATTTAATGATAATTTTCTCTCTCCCTCCCTCTTTAAATTTTCTTCTCTTTACACAATCTGTTTCTTCCAAGTTGCTTTTTTTTCTGTATATTTGGTTTTTGTTTAGTCTTTCCTGTTAGAACCTTTGTGCAGATGTCTAGTAATCCTTGGCCATCTGCTCATCTGAGGAACAGGGAACTAAAATGCTGACTGGTGATTGGTAGCTCTGAATACCCAGGTGGGACTTCTTGAGTGAAGAGTTTCACTATATGACATGGTCACACTGCACCACTTGGTTGGAAAACCCCAATATTCTCATCTTTGGATCTTTCTCTCTTGATATGGTCAGACTCTTCAGAGAGACTTCTCCAGTCTCCTGCTGAAGGTTCCAGGCCTGGATGCCATCTTTCTTGGGGCATCCAGTCTGCATACACTCACTTAATCCCCTTGTTTGTGTTCAGTCCTCCATTCTCAGCTGGGCCTGATGCCATCTCCAAAGAATAAAGCTCCAGTCTCTGCAGGGGTGCAGGGAAAGAAGAGACTGTCCGGAGAGCTGACTGCTTCTTCAACAAACTCTCAGCTGATCCTCTTTATTTCCTGCTCCCTTCACACACACATACACACACACACACACACTCCACTCCAGATTCACCTGATGCCACCAATTCCTGTATTTTGGAATGTGATTAGTGTCAACCTGGTTTACACTAATCACCTTTCTCTTCTGCCCACTTAAGATGTAGTTTTCTCAAGTTTTCCTTCCTGCTCCCACCTTTGTTACTGTTGACTTCTCTCCCCTTTTCCTTATCCATGAGTATTGCCTTCAAAAAGTACCTTTAATGGCATTCTGTGATGCGTCAAGAAGGAGCAAAAGTAGATGTGTGTTTTCACTCTGACATCTGTGTCCAGCAGTCCATATTCTATGTCTACTTAATGTCTGTCTTGCCCTTCTAGAATATGAGCTCCAGGAAGGCAGAGATTTGTATGTTTTGGTCACCTCCATATCCTCAGCAACTAGAAGAGTGCTCCCGGCACATAGTAGAGCTCAGTAGTTGTTGAAAAGTAAATGAATAAATTTCAGAAGGAAAGAAATTTCCTTCAGTCTACTTTTATTTTGTGATTTATTTCATCTTCATTTTCCAAGTTCATTATGACTTTTTTTCTTTTGAGCTATGTCCCTTTCACCCAAAAGACCTCCCACTTCACTATTTTCCAAACTTTATTTTTTCCTGGCAGCTTTTTCTTTTTCTTGGCCTGCTCTTAACATTTCCTCTCTCTTTCTGCTACCTGGCATTGTCTTCAGTCTTGTTTTCCATGAGGGTGGTTGATTTTTCACCCAGTAAAGCACACCCCTACATTTGTAGGCACTAGGGGAACACAAAAAGAGGAGACTTGGTCCCTAGATCCTCTGGAAAAATATAACTTAACTCTTTTTTAAAAATCAAGATTTCTATTGAAGGCTCTAAATCAAGCTAGGTGAAGAAAAAAAAAATGAAAAGGACAACCAAATTACCAGAGTGCCTGGAGCAGGTGGGTTAATAAGACAAGATCTGGGAAAAAGGGAATTTGAGGGATTACTGGAAGGGAAAGAGAACTAAGCTTCCAGACAAAGAAAAGCCAAATTAATATAGTGCTCACATTCACCCTTATCCTTCCATGTCTGTTAGTAAAAACCAGGGCTAAAATGGAAAAGAAGAAAATTGTTCATTTTTTTCTTTCATTAAGAAAATGTTTATTGAATTTTCTCATATGTTCCAGCAGTAGGTGAGCAAATCAAATCTTTTCCAATGACAGAGCCTAGTGGGAGATTCAGACCATAAACCAGAAAACAAACAAAATAAATATTTACAAACAGTAGCAGGTGCTATGAGGGAAGGAAGTAGGATTCAGTAACAGAAAATAACAGAGGGGATTCTTTAGATGGGAGTGGGCAGTGATGGCTCCTCTGAGAAAATATGATAAATCTATCTTTTTGGATGCATTCCCAATATTTATTTCCCACTTCTTCTGCCAAAAGTACTGTCTATCCTCTGGGAGTTAAACCCTCCCCAAAGCCCCCATGTTGTTTGGTCATGCACAATTCCATCATCAGCTCTGGGGGAGGGGGAGTGTCCTGATTGGCTTAAGCAAATTTAGTGCCTCCCCCTGGAGTGTCCCGCTCCTAAAGGGATTGGTTTAGCTGTGGCATGTGATACAGTTTAGGCCAATGAGCTAGAATGAATCCCTGGACTTCAGCAGGAACTACCAGAAAGGTCTCTCTTTTTCTCTGGAGATTATGAGATCATTCAAGGCAGAAATGAAGCCTGTCTTGAGGCCAGCACTATTTCAGGATTTGTTAGATATATGAGTCGGTAGATTTCCTTTATTATTTAGGGTATTTCAAGTGGGAGTTTCTCATTTGCCATCAAAACAAAATCATTGCAACTGCCAAAGGAATGGCTTTGTTTTTTTTTTTTTCTGAGACGGAGTCTCGCTCTGTCGCCCAGGATGCAGTGCAGTGGCGCGGTCTCTACTCTGCAAGCTCCGCCCCCCAGGTTCATGCCATTCTCCTGCCTCAGCCTCCCGAGTAGCTGGGACTACAGGCGCCCGCCACCACACCCGGCTAATTTTTTGTATTTTTAGTAGAGGCGAGGTTTCACCGCGTTAGCCAGATGGTCTCGATATCCTGACCTCGTGATCCGCCAGCCTTGGCCTCCCAAGGTGCTGGGATTACAGGCGTGAGCCACTGTGCCCGGCCAGGAATGGCATTTAAGCTAAAGACTGAGAAAGCGCTAACCAGGACAGAAGAGGAAGTAGGAGTATTCCTGGTGCAGGAACCAGCCCTGAGAAAGCCTGAGGGGAGAAAAATCCTAGTGTGTCAGGGAACTAAGAAGAGGCCCCGGTGTGGGAACAACAGCAAACGAGAGAGAGCTGTGGCCAGATTGGCAGGCAGGGGCCAGCACATGCCTTGTGGGTCATGGGAAGGAATTTGGATGTTTGGATTTTATTCTAAGGAAATAGGAAGCCCCACTCTGATTCGTGTTTCAGAATGATGTGGTTGCTGAGTGGAGAAAGGATTGGATAGAGGTAAGAATGGAGGAGGGATAACAAAAGGGGGGCTCTGTGGTTATCCAAACAAGAGAAGACAGTTGATTGAGCTAGGGTAGGGGTAGTGAAATGGAACATAAAAAGAAACTGGATAGTTTTGTGGTCATTTATTTGTTCTTTCATTTATTCAGCCACAGGTATGAAGAGTTTAGATACCATCGTATAAAACTGAGAACCTAAATTTGAAAGTACACTTTCCCTATCCACAAGGAGATTTCTGTTTAGAGGAAAAGTGCCAGGCAAAAAAATATAACAAAACAAAAAGTGCTGTGATGGAGATAACAAGAAGATGCAGTAGGGACGTAGAGAATGAACCACTATGTTGGCCTGGGAAAATCAGCTATGGCTTCTTGGAAATAGAGACTTGGGGCCAGGCACGTGGCTCACACCTGTAATCCCAGCAGTTTGGGAGGTCAAGGCAGGCGGATCACTTGATGTCAGGAATTCAAGACCAGCCTGGCCAACATGGTGAAACCCTGTCTCTACTAAAAATACAAAAATTAGCCTGGTGTAGTGGCATGAGCGTGTAATCCCTTCTACTGCGGAGGCTGAAGCAGGAGAACCGCTTGAACGTGGGAGGTGGAGGTTGCAGTGAGCCAAGATTGTGCCACTCCACTCCAGTCTGGGCGTCAGAGTGAGACCCCTTCTCAAAAAAAGGAAGGAAGGAAGGAGAGAGAAAGAAAAAGAAAGAAAGAAGGAAGGAAGGAAGGAAGGAAGGAAGGAAGGAAGGAAGGAAGGAAGGAAGGGAAGGAAAAAGAAAGAGAAAGGAAGGAAGGAAGGAAAGAAGAAAGAAAGAAAGAAAGAAAGAAAGAAAGAAAGAAAGAAAGAAAGAAAGAAAGGAAGGAAGAAAGAAAAAGAAAGAAAGAAAGAAAAAGAAGGAAAGAAAGAAAGAAAGAAAGAAAGAAAGAAAGAAAGAAAGGAGTAGAGACTTGGGTTTGTAAGAGTCTGTCAGGTGGGCAAGAAGAGTATATGCTTGGCAGGGTGGAATGCCTCAGTAGAAAGACATAGAGGCTTAAAGGAGTTTGTGCTCAGGGAACAAATAGTCAGATATTTCCAGAACTGCAGTTGCAAGGAAGGACCGTGGCAGAAACATAGTCCTCACCAAACATTCCCTGGCATTTCCCAGCCCTCTTGCAGTTAGATGATAAACTCTGGCTGATAAAATTCTTTTCAGGATAAGCACAGAAGAGTTCATTCCCTACTTGAGCGCTATCTTCTTGTCTCTTCCTCCTCCATGGCAAGGAGGAAATCTGGTGAAAATGGAAAAATTGTGTGGTCAAAGCAGCCTGGATCTCTGAGTCACTACATAAAGAATAGTTCCTCTGGAAAGTCAGCCAGACTTGCAGTGGACTTTTTATAAATATGAAATAAATCTTTTTTGTGTAAGGCCACTGAGATTTTGGACCTGTTTGTTAATATTGTCATAAACCAGCCTGGCTAATATACAGAGTGATGAAGATAAGACTAGACAGGAGGGCAAGAGTCAGAACACAAAAATGACTTGCCTGTCACATGTCCAGGTAGAAGATTGAACTTTATCCTATAGGGATTTAAGAGTCACCGAAGAGTAGAGAAGAGAGTGACATTATCAGGCCATTCTGGCAGTAGTGGGAGGGAGAGAAAAGAAGGAGGAATGGGAAGGAAGGAGGGAGGGAAGGAAGGAGAGGGAGGGAAAGGAGGAAGTTTTGACTCCCTTAAATGCCTGTCTCCTTCGTTCTTAACCACTATGGATTCAACCACTGTCAGCGACAAGAGGACCAGAAAGATAATCTGAAGGAGAAAGTTTACTGGAGTCAAGGCAAAATGGAAAAGCATTGGCCCATGAGTCAGAGAAGCCAGGAGGCCAGATCTCGTCCCTCTGACTTGGAGAAGTTCATTGTATCTCTCTGGACTTCAGTTTCCTCATCTGTAAAATGAGATCATTAGATTTTAAAATCTCCAAGGTCTCTTTCTATTTTAATGTTCTTTAACTCTCAAGATGAAAACAGAGGAACGAGGAAGGGAAAGAAGTAGGTAAGGAGTCCAGGTAGGACCAACAAAGGGAAAAAAGGAAGAAGGGGAAGTGGAAAAGACCAGGGTGTGATTGCTCAAAATGAGATCCTTGAATGCTTAGGTTACCCCCAGCAACGCATCAGTTCATCTAGGCCGACATTCATTTACATGGTGTGTATTTTGTCTCAGATAACATATGTCACTGTTTTCATTTACTGAATTTGTATCTTTAGTTGTTAATGTTGTGATTATCTCTAATTTACAAAAATGTATCAGTGGATCAAAAGTGATGATGATGAAAAGCGTAACATAAATATTATAACTCAAGATGATAAAATCTTACTATAAAGAGAGAACAGGTTCAAGGACCAACAAAGAGCAGTGAAGCAGTATTTGCTGGAAGAAGTAAGAACATGACTGTGATGATCTTATACAAGCTAACAAAAATGTAAGACTGTGAGTCAAGAATAGAGGAAGTATGACCAGAAAACTCTGAAAATTGTGTTGTATCAGACGGTAATACGTTTGCCCCTAGACCTCCAGGGTGGCATCTGTAATAAAAATATTTTTCAATAACAGCAGGGAGCCACAAAAGCTTCATTGTCATTTTCCAACAAAGTATAGTGACTTCTATAGTGACTTCTCTGATGGAGCAATAAAGTTTTGCCAGAACAAGTGCAAGCATTACAAGCGCTTCCCAATACAAAATTGAAGAATTTTGTTGCTAAAAGTAATGGAAAACACAACACTACAGAGACATCGTAAGGTAAGTATATGCCGTGCTGTTGCCAAAGAGCTTGTGAAACCAGCTACAGAGGTAATGATAAATACTATGTTTGGAGAAGAATCAGAACTACCAACAAAATTTCTTTATCAAAGAACATTGGTAGATGTTGCATAATATCAATGGTATGCAATGTGGGAGAAAGGTAGTATTGTGTCTGTGCAGAGATTACCCTTTACATGTGGACAAAATTCAGTTCTGGTGGAGCACATATATGAAAGAGAAACAGTTGATGATTTTCTCCCTCAAGACTCTTCTTTTATATATAAAAAAAGCTTCATTGAGATATAATTGAATGATACAAACCATACAACTCATCCACTTAAAGTACACAAGTCAATGTTTTTGGTATATTACATTATTAATTTTTTTAAATTGTGGTAAAATATAAAACATAAATAACATAATTTTCCATTTTAAGCATACAATTCAGTGGCATTCATTATATTTGCAATGTTATGCAACCATCACCACTATCTTCTGCAAGACTCTTTAGTTTCTAAGATATTATTTACCTCATTATTTATCACTGAAAATCTATGCTCTAAGAGAAGATTTTCATCTGGTCAACACTTACCTCATGAGCCATGATATAAAGTGGGAAAGTACATTGGCATCAGTTTTGGTGAAGTTCCAACTCTGTGTGCATTAAGGAAGTCATTCCCTGTGAATTGAAGAGGGCATATTTGAACACCAATCGATTCACTGCTTCCCTCAAAAAAATCACTTGGCTGTCGAAAACATGCCTTTTGGTTTGATTCCATTTTGAAGGCATTCCTTAGGAAGCAGTCTCTGAGGTGGAGACTAGTATATAAGATGTGTATTAGAGAATAGGCTCAGGATCAATACCTGTTAAAGGGAGAGAAAGGAAGCAAGATTGGGCAGGGGAGATGCAAGATTGAGAGAAGGCGAGCTGCGGTACATCCCAACAAAGTCCTCAGCCAATCTTCCAGGGAGCTATGGATCTACGGAAAAGCTCTTCAGAGTTTAACTGAATAGAGGTGAGGGGACCAAATCTATATGCCCCATTATTGGTCAGTTATTGGATGTAGATTGTCCCTTGGTCAAGGAAGTTTATCAGCCAAGGCAATCCCCTAAAAGGACTGAGAGCCATCTTTCCAGCAGCATTCCCAGCAGCAAGAGGAATTTGTCCTTCAGTCCTAATGGAAGATCTGAAAGTGCATCACATATCCAGTCCACTCTGCCCCTTGCATTGCTCAGATTCCACTCCTCTAGGAGGATTCCCAGAGAAAACTTAGGAAAGGAAGGTTAATGAGATGGGATAGTCCCTGTCACTATAGCTCATCTCCAGGCTGCAACTAATACTCATCATTTCCCACCTGTTACAACCCCTTCTAGATTCCCCTCACCCTAGGCCAGTTGTTCACACTGGCTTACCTGGTGGCATGACCCAGACCCTTATAGCAGTCTGAGTGCCTGGTCACCATGCCCTTCTCAGGCCAGAGTAGCTGAACTTGTCCATCTACTGTCTGAGTTGCGCAAGGGGATTCAAAGAGTTATCCAAGTGGATCGCCTGGGTGCCACATTCCTCCTTGACCTCATTGTGTAGAAGTGGGTAGAAGTAGCCCTACCTCTCTCTGATGATCAGAGTCAACTACCTGTGCCAAGATGGTGACTCCTCTTCTCGTCTGCTGATTTCTTGGCTCAAGGAACCCTGCAGTGTGAAGGCAGCAGTCATAGCTTATACTACAATGGGATTCTTGCTTCATACCCTGGCAGAAGTATTCATGATCCCCTTTGGGAGCCAAGATCTCTCAATCATAAGTCCCAGAATTCTGGGGATGAGAAGCACAAATTTATATCCTATTGTGCCCATGCACAACCCCTGTCTTCCTCCCAGCCTCCATCCCTACCACAATGGCTGCTTTATTCATGACCCACTGGAGCAGCACTGGGCAGTTGATGACAGAGGTTGGCTGATATTAACTGGCCAAGTCATTTTGTCCACGTGGTTGTTTAGTGCCTCTGCCATGGTGGATGCTCTCTAGTAGGCTCTAACATGAAAACCAAAAATATTCCCCCTTCTTTCTTACTCCCATAATGTCCATCTACATGTGTCTACCCCAGACTTCCTTGTTGCTGATGTTCCAGTCTTTCTTCTCCCAGGTCCCTGAACAGCCAGCCAAGCCATTTGCCACTGATGTTGAGTTAGTATATATTCTAACCTCTGAACCACCTCTGCTTCCACACAAAGGTGTACCACTCAAAGCCCTGCCCATTGGGAGCATATTCCTTCATTACATCCTTCAAGGTCACCCCAAGAAGGGCTGTTGTGCAACCACCATGATTTTCAGCTTAAACACACATACCAAGTCAAGCCATTCACAAACCAAGCTCAGGGTTTTTTCCTCTTCCATCAGCTGGTCATAAAGGATCCATTTGCAATCACAGAAGTGAGCTGACAGAGGGACACTGGTGCAGTCATAGTGGGTGACATGGGGCTCTGGGTGCCCTGACTCTACAGCTGTTTTGTGCCCCCTGGTCCTATTCATGCTTAGCCCTGGATGAACCACTTTCATGTTATTACATACTGTTATTGGGCCTTCCCAACCATATGAACCTGGCAGAATTCAGCCCATTTGGGGCAATTCTTGGTGTGCCATGTATTAAGCACACAGTCTCTAGTAGAGCCCACAAGCTATTTTTCAAAAGGGATATAATTTTCACTGCAGATGGCATTTCCTTGTTCTAGAAACCTATCGGTCTATACTATAATTCTCCATTGGGTCTGCCATAAACTCTACAAGGCATCTTTTCCTACCACTGATACCTCCAATACTATAGAGTCTTCCTGATCATACAGTATAACCCAAACCTGTACCTGATGCAGAGCCCTTTTCTGCTCTGGGCAACAGTCAGAACTGGCATCCTTCCATGTTACCAGCTACATGGACTAGATCAGCACTCCCAGATACCGAATATACTGCTTCCACAACCAGAAGTAGCCTACCAAGAGTTGTGTATTGTGCTTCATTCTTTGTGGTGGAGGTACATGATGCACTCATTTGTCCTTTTACTTTTGAGGGAATATCCCGGCAGGTCCCAGAACAGGAACCCCTAAATATGTTACTGATGTGATAGATCCCTGAATTTTGTAGGGTTTGTCTCCCACCCTCTGGAGTATATGTGTCTTACCAAGGTATCCATAGTACTGAACATTTTTTGCACATCCAATCTGATTAACATGATTTCATTGATATAATGGACCAAAGTGATATTCCTTGGGATGGCCAGTTAGTTCAGACTATCATATGACAGAGGACAGGGGAATTAACATAGCCCTGGGACAAAACTGAAAATGGATACTCTTGTCCTTTCCAAGTCAGAGCACTCTTTTCCAATAGAGTTGGAAAGGAAAGTGCTAGCCAGACCAGTGACCACATATCAGATATCTAAGGCCATGGTATTCTGCTCAAAAAAGAAGTTGCAGTTGGGGCTACTATTTGGTTAAGTTTGCAATGGTCTGCTATCACCTTTCAGGATCCATCTGCTGTCTTCAGGTGTCAGATTAGCGTATTAAATGTAGTTATGGGCGGAGTGTGGTGGCTCACGCCTGTAATCCCAGCACTTCGGGAGGCCGAGGCAGGCAGATTATGAGGCCAAGAGATCGAGACCGTCCTGACTAACACGGTGAAACCCCATCTCTACTAAAAATACAAAAAAATTAGCTGGGCGTGGTGGTGGGCGCCTGTAGTCCCAGCTACTCAGAGAGGCTGAGGCAGGAGAATGGCATGAACCCGGGAGGCGAAGCTGGCAGTGAGCCGAGACCGCGCCACTGCACTCCAGCCTGGGTGACAGAGCGAGACTCCGTCTCAAAAAAAATATGATGGAGACTCCTACCCTGCATCTTTAAGAGTAGTGCTAATATCTGCCATTCCCCCAGCCCTAGAGTGCAATATTATTTTTAATTTGCTATCTTGCCAGTGGGTAGGATGGAAAGAAGCCACTTTGATGGCTTCCACTTGACCTTGCCCACTACTTTCGCTTGACCTCTTACCCCACAGGCCAATTTCCCCATTGTGGGGGTTGTACCAACTACCAAGTATATTTACTCCAGTTATACTTCCAGGAACCAGGGAAATGACCACCAGGTGGGTCTGCAGATCCAATGAACCCACTGTGAACCAGACCTGAGCCAGGACTTTATTCATTACCTTACCTCCCTACACCCCCACTCTAAGAGGGGGCCTATGATGATGGTTTAGGTCTTCAGTGTCCTAAAGTCTCTCACACTGAGTCCAGCAGTTCTCAAAAATGTTTGGGTCTTCCCCTTCCCACAACATAAAGTTTCAGAATATACAGTCATATATTCCTTTGGGGGAAGGACTGGGAGACTCATTTATAAACAGACTTACAATAGTGTCTCAGGATACTTCCTCCTGGAGACATGAACTCTCCTTCAGTCAGTGGGTTCCTGGTCCAAAGACTAACTCAGGTCCAGAAATTGGGCAAGGGATCATGAATTTTACTGTGGCAACATCACTCAGTCTCCTGGTCATCCACCCATGATTTCTCTTGAGTAGTACTTTCATTGGCTGGCCACCTATATTGCCCTTAGGGACACTGAGTTCTATTAACTATCTTCATAACCATCTACAGGTCAGGCCCTCTTGGATGCCATTTGACCTCGTTGCTTATTACAATAGTTGTACCTACCTGGCTAGTGACAGGTAATGCTGCCACCTGGCCTCTTATGGGTTTGGATTCCTATGATCCCTATTGTTATCTGTGAACTCAGTTCTGTAACAGCATCTCCCTATTGTCAGGCCCAGGATACAGGGGAGCCACACCACTGAGCTTCTTAGCAATGCTGGTGCACCCCTCTCCAGCACATTCCTTATTGGAGTGGTCAGTGATGTGTCTTCCTGGCCCTTCTGTAGAACATAGTCATCTTGCAGGTTTTTCACCCTTATGTAGTATATCCTCTCTCATATGCTCACTTCACTGAGCCTCTTAATTCCTTCTCCCACCAACTGCCACAAAAATTTTGTCATCTTGGCCTCAATTAGTATTGACCACCACATTTTCATGCTTCCAGGAGCCATCCTACCAATGTGTTTGTACCATTCCCTGGGAGTTCTTCCCAGAGTGTTAAACCCTATATTCCAGGAGAGAACTCCCATATCAATAAACTCTCTATTATCAAATGTATGATCTGCCCTCATCAGTCCCACATCCTCAGAATCCAGTCCTCTCCTGGGTCTTGCTGGTCCTGCAGTTCTTTGGGGAGCATAGCCCCTTCCCTCTCTGGGAAGGACCTGCACGTCCTCAGCTTATGTTATGATTTAGCCCTAATCATTGACCTAGTGGACAAAAGAAAGGAGAGGGGAGATCCTGCCAGGAAGGAGCACATGTCCTGCAGGAGAAACCTCAATATCATCTTTAAGCTAGAAGGGAACACCATTCTTGATAGGGAGATATAGGCCACTTCTTCAGGTTCAGAAGGTTCAGGTGAATCTCAGTATTCAAGATTTTTGGATGCATCAACCCAGAAGTCCCTATCCTGTATCTAAAAGGCTATTCTTTCCCAACTAAGGCCATAACCTTGTAATAGTAGACCAGCCTCAGTTGAGACTTTAGCCTTCCTTGCAGCTCAGCAACTCTTCTACTTAAATCCTGAGCCTGATCCTTGGCTCTTTCTCCCACTGAAGGAGATAAAAGCCACTTCATATGCTACCAAAAAGACTGTCTGGATTTTAAACTTAAATTTTAATTGCCAGTTAGTCATGCTCAGCTTTTCATAATCTTTTTCCAGAGCAAAGTTGAGTTACAGCCACCAAATTCCACTCTCCTTAAAGTTCCCATTTCCACCATATTTCTCAAAAGTCTAAACATTGCAAGAGCTATCACATTCTCTTCCATGTTTGTGCCATCCAAGTCCACTACTGTCAAAAGTTTTTTTGTGTGTTTTTGTGGGGTTTCTTGAGACAGGGTCTCACTCGGTTGCCCAGGCTGGAGTGCAGTGGCGTGGTCACTGCTCACTGCAGCCTTGACCTCCCAAGCTAAAGTGATGCTTCTGCCTCAGTGCCCCAAGTAGCTGGGAATACAGGCATGTGCCACCATGCCTGGCTGATTTTTGTGTTTTTTGTAGGGATGAGGTCTTTCCATGTTGCCCAGGTCTGGAACCCCGGGGCTCAAGTGATCCTCCCGCCTCAGCCTCCAAAAGTGCTGGGATTACAGGCATGAGCCACCATGCCTGGCCGGCAAAAGTTTTAGTAGCTATACTGCCACACTGAGCCAGGGGCTCTCTGTGCTTCACCTACCACCAATGACGGGAGCCTCATTACCACCAGACAGCTCATGACCTAGACCTAAAATCCCATTCCAGTGAGTGCTTGATCCTATCTTTTCTGGGGCCAGGTATCACAGGTTGGGTTCCACAACATGCGGGATGTGTTTTAGGGCTTATTCTTGGATTAACACCTATGGAAAGGAGGGAAAGGAAGCAGGATTGGTCAGAGGGAAAATTTGAGCTGTGATCAGGTCCTAAGCTAGCCCTGTGGGGAGGAGTTCCTGAGCAGGGATGACCCTTCAGAGGTGCTCTGAGTTGGGCTGAGGGGGCTGGGCCTCTCTGCTGCACAATGATCAGTCAGCCCCTGGAAGGAGGTGTGACCTTGGCTGAGGCACTTTTCTTCAGCCCAGGCATCCCCAGAGAGCACTGACAGCTGAGAGCTGTCTTCCAGCAGCATGTCCAGCAACTTGAGGGTGGGGGAGAATACATTTTTAATTACTGGAGGGGGATCAGGGCAGTGGACATCACAGCACCCACCACCACAAAGGAAATGGTGACAACTAGGAACATGAGGAAATTGCAGTCACTGATAGATAGTGACATATTTTGGCTATTCACAAGGAAGGAGGTTTTGAAATGAGAGATGAGATAAAAAATAATTTCTTCATGGTCATTTCTATGGTTTCACGTGACTTGCTATAAGGGCATATCTCACTGATATAGTCAGTATCTTGTACACACTGAACCTGCATGGCCATGGAAAGGATAAGATAAAGGGATTTTTTAAAGGCTAAACTATGGTGTAAACAGCTCAAAAATACAAAATAAAAAATTGATTTGTTCCCAGCATTTAATGGTTTTTCACACTTGTTGGAGAGGAAAACCTATTATGTATTATTTTATGTATTTAAAAACACACCTAAATGTGGCAATATAACATAAATAAATACTTTCAGAGCCAAATGGAACCCAAGAATAGACTAAGAATCCATTTGCTTTTATCTCCTGATGTGCAGCATCCAGTCATCCCCCATTTGATGTGATAAGCTCATCCTCTGAGCACCTGACAAAGCACTGAACATGGTCTTTAGAGAGAGCCCTTGCCATAATTTCTGGATCTGTGTGAGACTAAACTATCCAGAACCAAATATATGTGCCTTTCCTCAAACCTTCATAATTGCAAGATACGATTTTCTAATTTAATAAAAATAGGAAAAGAAATTAAAATACTAAAAAGATGAAAAGAAACAATAAGTATAGAAAATGACCTAGTGCAGACCCTGATCAATGAATCAAGTGAATGACGCAAAGAGATTATGGATGTCTTCATGAGAGACTGCCAGCAATATTGTCCACCCCATTGCAACGGAACAATTACCACTTAATTTTTAACTTATTTTTCTCTTATGACAGATACAACTTGTAATCAATTTGTTACAATTTACCTAAACTGGTGGAGAGGGCTCTGGCACCACATACACACACAAACACACCCACACACTTGCACACACACACCACTCTACACAACAACCAGGGCAAATATGTTTTCACCTCTAATCTCTATTGAGGTTTCCCTATAGGATATGTATTTTCAACTGAAAAAATATGTAGGTTCTGTTGTTAAAATCAAGATTGAAGACCACAACACTAAATTACCTGGAGCTCTATTGTTAGGCTATAAATTTATCTATTCTGTCCATTTCTATCACATTATCCTGTATTATTGTCTCTGTAGCTCTTTATTGCCACTTTCACATCCACATATTTACTTGTTTATTGCATGCCTCCCCCACTAAAAGATAAAGCTCTTTGAGTACAAGAACCATGTCTCTTTATCACCACATTTCCATCACCTAGAACAATGTTAGGCACATGGTTCTTATTTACTAAATATTTGTTGAATAAGTGGATGAATGAAGCCTTTACTTATCCATCTATCCATCTATTTATTTATCCATCGTGTACCTACTCATCCATCATATGAGAAAGCCTGCATACTAGTGAGTTCATTTTATTATCTACTTAGTTTTATTATCTGAATATGGTTTACAGAATAAATACAGTATGTGAAATAATATTCTAAAAAAGTCCTAAGGTGAAAGTCCATAGGCCCAACAAACTGGTAACTCAAGAAGTCACCTTCCACCTCCATTTCCCCGATCCTCCCAAGTAGTGATGACAGTAGGACAGCCAGCAAAAGAAAGAAAGAGGACCTGAAGCAGGCATTGCTGGGAACTTATTTGGTCGAACCTATTATGCTTTATGCTGCCTTCCTATTTTAATACCTCCTCCCAAATACCTTGTTAACCCAGCCTAAATCACCCCTTTGTAGAATACAGTACATACATTATGCTCAATAATAACTTCTTTGTTCTGCCCTCCCCCTTCCCAGTATAGTTCCATTTACTATCTAACCTTACTCAGGCATTTTCAACCATCTTTTCATGTTCCTCCACACACATTTTCTAAAAAGCCAGCTGTGCAATTTAGACCATCCCTGGAGATTATTGACCAGGTTGGGTTTGCATTTATGAGCACATAACTGAAGCTGACATGGCCCTTACCAGAATTAATGGCTCTTGGAACAAGTTGCCTTCACAGCATTTTACAAACAGCTTCATAATACATCTGAAAGCAAGGCAGGTTTTAATTAATGGCATTAATAGCTAAGTAATCAAAAGCGAAAAAAAGTGGCTGGACCAATAGGAGCAAAGAGTGGAAGGTAAACTTGGAGTCTGTGCAGGTTCAAAGTTTCCACCTGTCTTTGTCCCCAGTGATGATGGGGAGTGTTTTGTTAGCACTCACCAGGAATTACTTAATGCTGTCAAACTTGGTTTCTATGCGCACGATATCATTTTGAAACACCCGGTGCTTCCTTCCTCCCACCCTCTCTCTTTAGTTTCTCCTCTTATTTAATTATGGTTGCTCTATTTTATAGGCAAGGCAGCTGTCTGAGTGGGGAAGAGGTGCAGCATTCACATTCATGGTTTACAGTTTGCTAAATGTAAGCCTGCCTAATCCTTTCGTATCATTGGATTACTCTCCTCCAGCAAATTTTCCCAGCTTTCATCATGAGAATGGGCTCCCTGCCAAGAAAGCACTCATCCCAGCTCAGGTCCACCTGGCCCTTCCTGATTTTAGACTCCTCAATTCGAGGCCATTAAAAGGCTTTCAGACTATGTGCACAATCATTTCTGCAAGTCACATACAAAGTCTTTGTTTCATAGAATCCTAACCTGTATGCAGGATTCTGTTCTGAATTATTTTTAAAAAGAGAGACAGAACGCCTTTGATCACTGGGCCAGTTTTCTTTTAATATCATCTAGTTATACAAAATAAATTTATGGTTTATTTAAATGTAAAATTTGAACAATAACCAAGGTCAGATCCAAGGATTTAGGGAAGACTGTACACCTATTAGAACTAATGCCCCTCTACAGGTGGTTGCATTTGAAAGACAGGCAAAAAAAAGCCATCCTGAAATTCCTACACATTTCATAAACTCTACATCAATTAAAGTTTTAGCCGATTATAAAAAAAACTTCATGGTTATTTGCTGCCTAATTCCCTCCACAAGCCGAGAGAAGGGGACCTTCTTGGATTTCAAAAGGAAAGGATTCTCTGTGACTGCAAAACAGAACAAGGGGTTTGATTCACACACACACACACCCCCCTCTGTCAATCAAGTCTAATATTCTGAGTATGTGTAAACTCTCTGGTGGAGCCAGGACAATAGCACCTTGCCATTCAATCACTGATTTTGATCCCGCCTCAGCTAAACTTTAACAACTGTAAGCAAGCGATTGGAGCGGGGTGGGAGGCGGTGTTGAAAGAGCCCCTTTCAGACTCAGGTACCCAGACTCCAGGGATTTACAGACCTAAGGGTCACATTCATTGCACAGACAGACACCCCGAATTTCACCTTGAACACTAAGTCTGTTTAAAGTATTATGAAAACAAAAGCTTCCTCTGTACCTTTTCTACTTTTACACAAAACCTCCCGGAGCCTGAGTGAATGAAGCATTTGCTATGTTGAATGTGCACTCAAGAGAAATACGCTAGTGGCTTTCCATCACACTATTTTATTGATCTACTTAAACCTAGCATATCAAAAGTGTCAAGATAGAAGAATGCGTTTTTGGTGGTTCAAGGCCTCCCTTTCTTCACACCCTCTGGCCTTTACATTGCTTCCCAGAGCCGTCACAGGAGGAGGCAGGGGGCACCCTTACCCTGTGCCCCCACCCATATAAGAGATAATGTTGGGGGAAAGGGCTCTGCCAGCCTTGCCTTCACTACTCCCCTTCCTCCAATCTTCCAGAAGATGGGGCAGGAATATCTTACAACCCAACCTCCAAAGGTAGAACCTCAAAATAATAAAACAGAAAAAAAAAAAAAAAAAGATGGCACCTTTAGTTTAAATAAACTAGTCCAGGCTGAGTACTATGGTTCACATCTGATCCTAGTACTTTGGAAGGCCGAGGTAAGTATATGATTGCTTGACCTCAGGAGTTTGAGACCAGCCTGGCCAACATGGTGAAACCCTGTCTCTACGAAAAATACAAAAATTAACCAGGCGTAGTGGCTTGCACCTGTAGTCCCAACCACTTGGGGGGCTGAGGTGGGAAGATCGCTTGAGCCCAGGAGGTGGAGGTTGCAGTGAGCCAAGATCATGCCACTGCACTCCAGCCTGGGTGACAGAGTGAAACCCTATCTAAATAAATAAATAAATTAATTAATTAATTAATAAAAATAAAGTAGTCCAGAAGAGCATGGAACTTTGAGGACAAGAGTTAGAAAATGCCATGCTATTTGGTGGCTGACAATATATCTTATCTTAAAAACAAGTTCCTTCGAGACAAGGGACCATATTTTTTTATGAAGAGAAGAGGGTGACATCTAACAAATGGTCTATGCTGATAAGAAGCTCAACTGGAACTCAGCTTTCATTCATAGAGGTCTGTTTGGCTTGAAATGCGCTGATACTCCCAAATTTCACTTTGCATTTCCGGGTTCTTCAAACCCTCAGATACAGTATTGAAAGTCAAAGTGAAACCCTCCACGAAGAAAACCACACTGATTTTTACCTGCTTTAATGTCGATATTTTGACAAATTCTGACAATAAATCAGACCAGCTCACTCCTCACTCACCTTTTGGGGCAGACTGTCTCCGACTTAGGATGGCTTGACTTATGACTTTGTGACAATGAAAAGGCAATATGCATTCAGTAGAAACCATACTTTGAATTTTGAATTTTGATCTTTTCCTGGGCTGGCAATATGCAATATGAGACTCTTTTCATGATGCAGGGCACCAGCAGTGAGCCACAGCTCCCAGTCAGCCAGGCAATCAGCAGGACCACTGACCGATGCTCTACAGTGGACCAAGTGGTCAGTGTTTTTTTTGGATATTGTGTTTTGTGTTTTCAAATACCATCATGTCTACAAAAAGTCCATCTGTGTCTCCTGCTTCCAGTGACAAGAGGAGGAAGGCAATTACTCTTGAGATGAAACTCAAGAGAATTTTCCAGCATGAAGGCAGCAAGCCAGGAGTGGCCATCAACCATTTTATCCTTTAAATGTATTTTTGACTTCCATTATTTTCAGCATACTTGGGTTTTCATCAGGATGTAACCCCATTGTAAGTCAAGGAGCATCTATATATAAAATACTTCCATTAAGTGTCACCAAATTTGACTTGTCTCAAAAAGTGTCCACCAATGAGAAGATTTTAAATAAAATCAAAAGCCTTCATGCTTATCTAAAAATGTTTTTAAGGAACCCTGACTGAATGTCTCAATCAAGCCAAATAGTTAATGGTTAAGAGAGGGAAAACGAGGCACTTGTCAATATTAACCTATTGTGGATGCTTTCTGAAAACTTAAATGCCCTGAGTCCCTCAAAACAAAGACCCAAAGTAACTATGCACATTTCTCCATTAGTACACATACAATAACACAGTCAAAAAAATAGAGAGAAACTGCCCCAAGGAGTGAGGACATACAGGAGGGAAGAAAAATGTTGGAAAAGCCTGGGCAACACTGGGAGATCCCATCTCTAAAAAAAAAAATTTTTTTTTAATTAGCTAGGTGTGGTGTTGTGCACCTGTGGTGCCAGCTACTTGGAAGGCTGAGGTGGAATGATCGCTTGGCCCAGGAGATTGAGGCTGCAATGAGCTATGATCATGCCATGGCACTCAAGGAAAGGAAAGGAAAGGAAAGGAAAGGAAAGGAAAGGAAAGGAAAGGAAAGGAAAGGAAAGGAAGAAAAGAAAAGAAAAGAAAAGAAAAGAAAAGAAAAGAAAAGAAAAGAAAAGAAAAGAAAAGAAAAATGTTGGAGGGGATAAAAGTTCCAAGGATGGGTTTCTTTTAATCCTTTATTGGAACAGGTAGAATTTTCACCTGTTACTGGAATTGGTATGACTTAAAATGCTCATCTGGTTAGTAATATTCAAATCAGACCTGGGTCAAAATTGCCCTGTCCAACTTGCCTGGGGCTGAATTTGGTTAGTTCAGTTTACTGGGGGGCCATCTTCATCGCACCTGGACATCATCCTTTGGTGCTCTTCTGTCACCCTGAGGGATAAGGGTTAGCCTAGGTTCCTTGAGCCTCAGCATTGCTTAGAGTGAAAGAGAAGAACTAGGAAGAAAGCCAACATGCTGGGAATGGACAAGTTAAGGACCAAGGTCATGGTCACAGAGCCAGAGCTGCGTGAGGTGGGAAGGAGTCAGTCAAGAAGGTTGGGGCAAAGAAGGGGGAAGTTGTGGGGGAGGTGGGACAGTTCCTAGAAGACTGTCTGAACTATCCACTGTTATCAGCAGGAGGATGGCACCCTAGTCTTGCTGGTGAGTGGTTCTGGGACTTAGAATGCAGCAACCCAGAACATGGCACTTGGGCAGGCTGAGTACTTTGAATTAAAGGAGATTGGAAGGCCTCAGAAACAAAGTCTTTCTGACCTTCTCCTCCCTTCCTGTTTTCCACCTCTCTTCGTTTCTCCCCCAAAGAGAGCCATACAAACTAGAATTCTCCTTCCCCAAGGCGGATCATAGAAAATAGAACCCCTCTCCCTCAAAGCAAGCCATAAAACCAGAAAGATCACGCTCTCCCTTCTCCTTTGAAGGCCTTCATTCCAGAGAGGTCCTGCCCCCATACCTGGGAGGAGGGAATGCTGCACAGAGAGGCCAAGAAGAATTTGAACAGACAGCCTCCCTGGATATCCCCCTCAGTCTATCACCATTACACCATACCCTTTCTCCAATCACATTTCTACCCGCTGTCCATTCTTCATTAAACCTAAGCATAAAAACAGCTTTCTCTAGGTCTTTGAGTCTTCATTTCTGAAGGCTTTCATGTCATATAAACTTTGATTAATACATTTGCTATGTTTTTCTCTTGCTAACCTGTCTTTTGTTATAGCAGTGTTGGCTGTAACCCTTATGATGGGTAGGAAAGGGGTTACACCCTACCACCCCTACAGAGGTTATGCTGCTCATGACAGAATGTAACTCATCTAAAGCTTGAACTCAAAACTTGACAACCTTAAGGCCTTTTTGTGGCAATGAGAGCATTTGAATGTGTTGCAATTCTCTTTTTTAGAAAGAAATGATAACCCTGGGCTTTAGTTTGCTGTCTTCACTGATACGCTTCAAAAAGTGGGAATTCCATGAAGGTGAGGATGAGAAGAAACAAGCAGCTTGCTTACCCCACTATACTGCACCGCCCTATTTGTCATCAACCACCTGGTGGTGATCTCCTGCTGGGCAGTGGCTTCTGTCTCTCTGTCCTCAGGTGTGATATGAAATGTCTCCCAGTGCCTGGCACTTGGTAGACAGTCAATAAAAGTGCTCAGTTCAATGACTAAGAGGGGGAATGGTCATATGATTTGATCCTTTCAATCTGGAGAGTTTTCAGATGTGTTTGAAGCATTTGTCCCCAGAGTCAGTTATGTCCAGGAAGCTCCCTGAGTGCTGCCTTAGGCTCAATTTGCCCCCTCTAGAAGGAAAGCAGCTGTTTCTTTACTGGAAGCATACAAGGAAGTGTCTTAGGGGCACCCCATCTTCCCGCCTTTTTGCCTCTGTAACAGCCATTTCTCCTTACCTCAAAAAATATAGTACGTGTGTTTTCAAGCTGCAAAGAAACCGTTGAAAATTAAACCACAGAACAGCATTTTAATGAGAACAGATTACCTAACACCCCACTGTGGTTTCAGATGGCCTTGTGCCAACCTTCCAAACTGTTGCCAGAAGCCCAGAGTTACAAAAAAAAAAGGGAGGGTGGGGAGTTGTGGGGAGAGGGGAAAAGAGTGATTAGCATCCCCTCAGTGAGGGTAGCTTTCTTAGATGGTTTCCAAAATGATCTCTCTAGAAGGTCATAGGTTATTGGTGCCTGCAGTTGAAGAAAAGTTTCTTCCTGTTTTGAAAAATTTAAGAGAGACAAAAAGGGGGAGGCACCCTTGAGTTAGTACATGATGTCCTGAACGAGGTGTTTTCAGCACCAAAGTTCTGCTGTAAGTGTCTGTACCCACTGTCTAGCTCATCAACTTGCCTTCTGCGCACATACTTGCTATTTCTGTAGCTAGGTTACAAGACCGCAGGTGTAGATGCTGCCGGATGGAAGCTCTGCATGCCCACAGAGCAAAGCCCAAGCAAACACTGTTCCTCCCTGGCTGGTAGCTTGCACTGGGGGCTCCTGGTAGTGGGCACAGAGGCGCTAAAGCTCACATGGGCTCATTCCTCAGGGACTTTCTTTCCTTAGTCTCCAACTAACCCAACACTTAATGTATTCAGGGCTGCGGTTTCATTTCCACATTGGGTTTCCAGATTTAACCCCTGAACTGACTTCTGCAGTTGTCTTCCCACCAGTTCAACAACAACCAGATGGCCTGCAAGGCCACAGGAAAAAGTAGATGACAGAGCTAGAAGATGCTGGAGTAGAATCCCTTCATTCCACTGATGAGGAAATCAGGCCCAGAGGAAGTTTAGAGATTCACCCAAAATCACACACCCACTCAGCAGTGGAGACAAAAATACAACCACTATCCTGATTTCCAGCCTGTGGCACTGCCCTAACCGTATGGCTTCCCATTCCTTTCAGTAACACAGTAGCTTTTACCTCTTGCACACAAAGTGACAGACCCACAATGGGCCCTCCTTAAATGCTACTTTCCTTCCTTGCAAACTATACCATACTGTGCTAAAACCTGAGAAGGATAAGTGGAAAAGTACCACACTCTCTGGCTCTCAAAGAGTTATAGCACTTTAAAGGTAACAAACAGCATGCCCACATCGGGCATAGAAACAACACAAGCTGATGCAAAACAGACTGCCAGAAGATGCTTCATACCATGAGTGCAAGGAAAAGCAAAAGGCCTCACTTTACCCCCTTCACCTGGTTAACTCCCATTTACTTGTTTTGTCTTAGTTTTGAGGTCATCTCTTTTGGAAAGCCTTCCACGTTTGGTTTAGGTTGAACTATAAGAGCAGGTGCACTTGTCTGGATCCTCATGAGCTCCATGAGGACAGGTTCCTGGTTGGCCTTGTGCACTGCCTTTATCCCTATGTCTAGTGCCTGGGACAGAGTGCTCAGCAAGCATTTGGGGAAGGAGGGAACTGAATATCCATCAGGAAGCTTTTACCCAGCACATGGGATGGACAATGGGCTCTAAGAGGAAAAGGATTCCTATCAATGCAGAAGGTGGTGCAGAAATGAGTGGATAATAACCCCCATAGAAAAATCACTCCTGGCCCAGGCGTGGTGGCTCACGCCTGTAATTCCAGCACTTTGGGAGGCAGCCAAGGTGGGAGGATGGCTTGAGCCCAGGAGTTCGAGACACCCTGGGCAACATCTCGAGACCTTGTCTCCAAAAAAATAAAAAGTTAGACGGGCATGGTGGCCTGTGTCTGTAGTCCTAACTACTCAAGAGACTAAGGTGGGACGATCACTTGACTCAGGAGGCAGAGGCTGCAGTGAGCCATGATTATGCCTCTGCATTCCAGCCTTGACAACAGAGCAACACCCTGTCTCAAAAAAGAAAAGAAAGGAAAGAAAAATCACTGCTGCAATCTGTGTGAAGAGAGATCAGGGAGGAGACCACCATGGATATAGCAATGGCCTTTTGTAAAAAGGAGCCGTAAGGTAATATTCGGTAAATCAAGTAAGGCCAGACACTGGGAGGTCAGGAATGCTAAGAGGATGATGGCAACGAGAAGGATGATGGTTTAAAAAACAAATTAGGAGAGAAAAATCCAAGCCACTAGAAAGCTGCACATAGCAAACCACTCAGCTCAGTGTTAGAGTCTGACTTTGGTGAATGTTTTCCTATCCTTGAAAAGAGTGTTTTCGGGCTTCCCTTTGGTAGCGGGTACCCCGCCCCGCACCCCCGCACCCTCAACTTTGAAGTGTTGACTCTCTTTCTCAACACCTGAAAAGACAGGCTGAGTTTCACCTTGGGAAAATGCAAAATAGTCAGCTGCAGTGAAGAAAAAATGATTTGCAACCTCAGTCACAGATTTCTTTGAAACACTGTTGTAAAGGGAATTCTGAAAGGACCACTGACTCATTTCAGACAGTGAGCCAGGGTGAATGTTTAATGTGGTGAGTCGGTGACCGAGGAAACCACTTCTCTTTTGGAGCTGTTCATTCTGACTCTTCTTATCTGTGTGCCTTTACCAAACAAACAAGTATCATCTCTCACTTGGGGACACCTGGTAGGCATTTGCAAAAAGACAGGAGTTCCAAGAAGAGCTAAAATTATCAACAGCAGAGACAGCTCAGTTTCTGCTATCTACGGGTTCACCCACAGGGATATCATAATCAAGAAGCAAAGTGATCAATTTGGGAAGTGAGGGGTGAAGGAACAAAGATTCATAAAGAACAATGAGATTGGAGGTATAAAATATGCCCTGCTGCCCATACCCAAAATGGAAAGTGCCACTTGGTAGGTGGCCATGTGCTGCACAAAACATAGCAGACAGTTAATGTCAACTGGAACCACTGTAGCAAGACATTAACTTAGAGGAAACGCCAGGAAACTGAGAGGTTGGAAGAAAGAAGAGGTGTATTCCTATGGACAGCTAGCTGCAAGGTCGTCCTAGTCTGTTGCTGGTACATTCTACTTCAACCTAGAGCTGACAGGGTAGAAAAGTATGACTCATCTCTAAATAAGATCCCTGGACAGACTCATGGAAGTTCTGCTGCTCCCCAGAGAAGATCACCTGGTGGTCATAGGTTTAAAGACCTTACGAGGCTGGCCCATGGGCGGAGATGCCATTGTGCAGGGCAGCAAGGCCCACTTAGGTAAGAATATACCACATGATTGGCCTCACTGTAGAGGCCATCCCTCGCTTGGAAGCCATCTGGATTTGAACTTCTAAGTGACATCTTAAACAGCCCGAGTCCCAGTGATCATTAAGATCCCTGTGACCAAAAGAAGAATCTCTCCTGATCACATGTGCACTCCTCAGGGACCAGGCAGGAGACATGGGGGCTGGGCTGCTGCCTTGTAAGCAGCCTTTTGTTACCCCCTCACACTGGAGCAACTGTAAGAAATGGGTGGCTGCTGGCTGAGTGCAGTGGCTCACACCTGCAATCACAGCACTTTGGGAGACTGAGGCAGGAGGATTGCTTGAGGCCAGGAGTTCAAGACCAGCCTGGGCAACAGAGTGAGACCCCATCTCTACAATAACAACAACAAAAATTAGCTGGGCATGGTGGCACACACCTGTAGTCCCAGCTACTTAGGAGGATGAGACAGGAGGGTTGCTTGAACCCAGGAGTTAAAGGCTGCAATAAGCCATACTCACAGTACTGCACTCTAGCCTGGGTGACAGAGTAAGATCCAAGAAAAAAAAAAGAAAAGAAGAGAAGAGAAGACAAGAAAAGAAAAGAGAAAAGAAAAGTGGCTGCCACCTCCCTGCTCACCATCAGCTTCTGGGGGAACCCAGTGAGGCACCCATCTGCTATGGGTACGAGAGAGAACATCAAGCATCTGGCTTTCCTGATCTTAATGTCTCTTCACATTAAGAATGAGGTGAGCTTCTGATTCTCTTGTCCTGCTCCTTCCCCCATAGTCTCTACATGGGTTTTTATCCTCTAGAGGGTAGCACCCCCACCCCAGGACTGGTACTGAGCAGGTGTACCACCAGTGTTGATGATATTGATGACTAGACTCACAGCAGGAGGCAGGCACTATTATTATCTCCACTTCACAGATGAAGAAACTGAGGCCCTAATCCATCAAGTAACTTGCCAAAGCCCCTCTGCTAGTGAGCCCAGGTCTCTTAGGATGAAGGGAGGAACTAAGTGTGTCAGAAGCTCTTAAACAGCGCTGCCCCCGCCCTGATTCCAGCAGCATCAGTCTCCTGCCGCTGGGCTCCCACCTCCTTGTGTTTGCAGTCTCACTTGTGGGTTCGAGGTCATAACTCTCTGTCACTCCTCAAGTGCTCGTCACACCTACTGTTCCCTGGTTTCATTTGTACATTGGGGTTCCAACTGTCAGTCCCCAGCCGGCACACAGGTTTCACTTCCCTGAACCCTAATTCACTCATTTTTAAAATAGGGATCTATCTACCAGAGTGGGTGTGAGAAATAAGAAACGGGGTATAAATATAAAGCCTGCAGGAGCCCCACCATGACGCTGTTCACGCCTTAGTGAGCACTTCACAAACAAAAAGCACCGTGATGAGGTATTTGTGTCCTTTCATAACAATCTTCTCTCTCAACTCTGGCTGACATCAGAATCACCTCGAGCATTATTTGAAAAGGCGAATGCTCAAAGCCCCGCCCCAACCCTGCCAAATCAGAAACAACCAAGGTGGAGGTCCTGGAATCTGAATTTACTTTATAGTAAACAGGGCTACCTGTTATGCAGGGACCAGGGCCAAGCTAATGTTCATCCCACAGGGAGGTTCCATAAGGGATTCCTGCCGAGACTGGAAGGTAGGTTTAGATGACCTGAAAGCTCCTCCACAAATAACAACCCCCTTATGTAGTTGGTTCTCGGTTGATAGCTCCCTGCTGCAAGCAGTGTGGTGATCAGTGTACAGAGAAATATTTTTTCCATCCTATTCCACACTGGTCGTGTCCCAAGCTCCACTCTCTGGCAGCCCAAGTAGGAGTAGATAGGCTCTGGGCACCAGACAAAAACTATATTCCCTTTAGGGCTGCCTTTCCTCTGCGGAACATGAAGATCACTTTTAACAACCACAAAGTTTCATGAACCACCAGATGAAAGCCGATCGTGCTGGTGGTGTGGTAATGTCTATTGACGAACAACATTCATTTTTAGCTTTTTTTTTTTTTTTTTTTTTTTTTTTTGATACAGGATCTGACTCTCTCACCCAGGCTGGAGTGCAGTGGTGCAATCTTGATTCACTGCAACCTCCGTGTCCCAGGTTCAAGCTAATCTCGTGCCTCGGCCTCCTGGGTAACTGGGATTACAGGCGCCTGCCACCACACCCAGCTATTTTTTGTATTTTTAGTAGAGATGGGGTTTCACCATGTTGGCCAGGCTGGTCTCAAACTCCTGACCTCAGGTGATTTACCCACCTCAGCCTCCCAAAGTGCTGGGATTACAGGCATGAGCCACCATGCCTGGCCCGAACAACATTCTTAAACACACACACACACACACACACACACACACACACACAAAACTCCTATGAATTCAAGACACTTCCAAACCAATTCCACATTTTATGAATCACAATAGCATCCACATGCATTTCAAAAATCGTAGCACATTATATATTCAATCTACAGGAAGATTTGGCACTTGGGGGTATTTAGACCCTTCACAATAACTTCCCTTGGGGTCCACTGCTCACAGATTGAGAACCAGCCTGCACCACCTGACAGAGTCAAAGGTCAGTGATCAGCCCACCTTACCCCCCTACATTCCCCTTTCCAGTAAATCACCCAAAAACCCAACTGTGGAAGAGCATGTTTGAGATGAGCCACTGGTAAGTAACCGAAGGGCCAGAAACACAATTTGAGGCCAAGAAGGAAAGAGAAAATGGGTCTGAAAACAAACAAATGGGTGAGAAGGAGAAAGCTGAGGTGTAGAGACCAGGCAGAAATCTATTTGGATAGCTCAGGTGGAAAGTTTTAAAAGTCTGGGCTAGCCACACAGTGGTGGGAATTGCAAGGCTGCTAATGGATAGAAGAGATCTTGGAGAACCAGCATATGATGACTCACTGATGTGAGAAAGAAGGAGGAGGTGAAGGAAGCCTGGAATTTCAGCTAAGATGTGAAGAATGGAGCCACACTCTGAGAACCTAGATATAACAACAAGTTATATTTAGGGCCAGCCTGGAACTGCACTCTAAGAACCAAAGTTGGACACTCAAAAGTAGACCAGGACACTTGGCAAAGCAACAGTTACAAGGGACCAAAGGTCTTGAAGCAAAGGGTGCCTATTTTCCTTAAGAATGACTGTGATAAAATTTACAGATAAAGGCATAAGTCTAGAGCAAGTTATTTTCAATGTTCTGCTAAAAATTATATTTGCAGTTAAGGAGTCCTGAAATTATTTAAACTTCGGGTACCTTGGTATGACATTCCAACAATGTGCCCAACCAGGAAGTGGGTGCTGTAGTGGTAATGTGGACTGCTGTAAAGCTCAGCTTCAGAGGCCATCTCTCCTGCAAAACTTTCCCAGGGCACACTGGGTTGGAACAACTTGTTTCTCATCTGAACTACTGAGCCCCAGCCCTGCTCATTCTGATACTATTGGTCTGATGGTGGACACCATCAACTCCTTATTTTCTGTGTAATTCATCTTTAACCATAAAAGTTACACATGATTGTATTGGAACTATTATTACATCACAGATGTTGATTTGAACTCGTATTTAAGCTTTTGTGACATTTGCTTCTTTCCTTCTGCCTTTCCTCCCATAGAAAAAAGTCCCCAGCATTAACTGATACCCACGTACTTATTTCTTTGATCTAACAAATGTCCTTCCCCCTAAAATCCAGATTTGGCCTTACCCAGGTAGTGACCTTAGAAATGTAAGGAAAGGATCTCAAAGCCTGCATTTTTTTTTTGTCTGCCAAGTTTTGCCACCTCTGATCGTTGTTGTTTGAGATGTGAAAGGAGATGAAGTCACTTCGATGACATAAGTAACAGGATATCATCGTGCTACACAAAAGCCCACAAGTCAGATGCAGGTGGTGGCTGAGAAACCAACATACAAACTTTGAAAAATACAAGGGTAAGCCTTCAGACTTTCTCTCAACAGCATCCCCTCCCCTCTGAAATAGTCTCTCCCCTTGACCTCCATTCTTCACATCTTAGCTGAAATTCCAGTCTCCCTTCATCTCCCCCTTCTTTCTCAGCCCCACATCAATAAGTCACCAGATGCTGGTTCTCCAAGATCTCTTCCATCCATTAGCAGCCTTGCAATTGCCACCATGTGTGGCTAGCCCAGACCTTTACAACCTTCCACCTGAGCTATCCAGATAGATTTCTGTCTGGTCTCTCCACCTTAGCTTTCTTGTTCCAATCCATTTGACACTACTATAGATTAATTATTCTAAAGCCAAGCTCTGAGCATATTATTCTGCAACCCCAAATCATCACAGTTTTCCTGTTACTTGATAGAATAAAGTCCAGACCTCTTAGCCTTGTCTATAAAACCTTCTATGCTCTGGCCTAATGTACCCCTGCAGACAGAACTCCAGCCTATATTCTAGTCAAACTAGCTGATCCCTGTTTGCAGCTCCAACCTTTCATTCATGCCTTCTTACTTGAGTCAGGCTGTCCTCCTTTCTGCTGAATACCTTCCAATCAATACCTACCCATTCTTCACATGCCTCTCCTATGTGAAAGGCCTCCTCTTTCCCTGCTGGGCCTTGTTTGTTCTTCACTTGCACTGCCCACCCTGCTCTGGCTTATATCACAGTTTTTTATGTCCCTATTTTATCTCCTACACTGGACTTAGGTGTCTTGAGGCTAAGGACTGTATGCTATTCATCTAGTGTCTCTCCCAGCACCTAGCAGAGTTCTGCATATTGTAGGCACTCAAAATAGTTTGTGGAAAGAAGGGAAGGAAGGGAGGAAGAGAAGGAAAGATAGGAGGATGGAAGGAAGGGGGAGAATGAAGAGACCTCAGAAATAAAAGAGAAGGAAACCAAAAGGGGCAAGAGGGAGCAGGAAGAGAAGCCACTGTAGGAGAAAGCAGGTCATGAAGATACACGGAAAAAATAAAATGCTATGGGACAGATCCAGGGCCGTGTGAGAGTATAGGTACCAGATTTGCAAGGGAGAAGAACTGAGGAAACTTGCTGGCATCATGAGAACACTCAACACCAGCCTTGGTTTTCTTCAGTGGCAGACTCAATCACCTTATCTCCCCCATCTTTCACAGCAGAGCTGGGGTCTTTAGGCTGAAAATTGGTTCCTGTGCTTTATGAAACCAGAATGGGTAGATGCTCACCTTCATCTTATACTTAATCTAGATTTAATTAAAACATTTTATCTTTATGATAATTAACTCTTTTTTTTTTTTTTAAGACAGAGTCTCATTCTGCTCATTCCGTTACCCAGGCTGGAGTGCAGTGGTGCAATCTCGGCTCACTGCAACCTCTGCCTCCTGAGTTCAAGCAATTCTTGTGCCTCAGCCTCCAGAGTAGCTGGAATTACAGGCACACGCCACCATGCCTGTCTAATTTTTGTATTTTTAGTAGAGATGGGGTTTCCCCATGTTGGCCAGGTTGGTCTCAAACTCCTGACCTCAAGTGACCCACCTGCCTTGGCCTCTCAAAGTGCTGGGATTACAGGTGTGAGCCACTGCGCCTGGCCTGATAATTAACTTTTAATTAATGTTATTCCAGTTTACAAAATAGCCTTATAGATTACCCTAGACAGTTCTCACAGCATTCCTGCTACATACATAGTTAATGGGATTCCCTGATAGCTGCCTCGCAGCGTGTGGTGAGCTCCTTGTCTTACGCTGCTGTCTCATTTGCTGCTCACTGACATCTCCATTACTCCCTTAACACCAAGTCACGCTCAGAGAGATCCATCTACTCCAGTTTCCAGAGCACAGCCTGCTGCTTTACACGTCCAAGTCTTTGCCCAGATGATTCCCTGGGTAGAATTTTTTTTTGAGTCCTTCAACCTCTTCACCTCCAGAAGCCAGGTTTTCTGGGGAGAGAACCAGAGTAGCACCACCCAAGGGACTCTTTGGGGTCCTCCCCTGGGTAGTGGGGGGGATCCATCACCAGGCAGCCTAAGCCTGGCATGCTGGGGCTGCCTCAGCTTCTATGGAAAATTCTGGAAGATGACACAGGGGGACCAGGGAGATTACAGGGCCTGTGCTACTGCCTCGGGCTGGTGAAAAAACACAGACGCATCTGCCCCCAGCGCACCCCACCCCAGCAACACACAGAAGGGAGAGCTTGCACAGTAGAACCCACTTCCCTCGTTAGCTTGCTCGCTAGGAGAAGCAGAGGAGAGCTGTTTATACTTACAGCAAAGTGGGACAGCAGGAGGGTGGGAGAGAAACTTCAGACCTCGTACTGGCTGAGTTTTGCTTATTTCTGATTCTTAGGGATGCTTCACACTCCCCCATTTTCAATTCTTTCTTCTGCAGAATTAATTCAAGACAACCTATTCTGTTCAGAGGCGGCACAAAGGTATGGGCCAGGAGACTGCAGACAACAGGTCAGAAAACCAGAGCATTCTAAGATTCTCTCTGATTGAAGGTGGGGATAAAACAGATTTTCAAGAAGAAAATGAAGCATACAGTTTGAAAAAATATAGATTGAATAACGTACTTTTTCACCTTTGGAAAACAACTTCATGTTTTCACAATACAAACTACTGAAAGTAAGTAGAGTTCAACAAACATCTCTTGATTGTTGGAGAATAGTCAGAAGAAATATCTTCTGTATATTTGTGCTTCCAAGAAAGAGACTGATGAAGTCTCCTGGGACCTGCTAGAAAGCAGGATCAATTAAATGTTTAGGTTTAGCATAAACAGGCACAGGAGGTCTTTGCCTTCTGGGACCAGGGAGCCCCTCTCACTTTCGGGGCCAGTCGGGTGACCCGCAGCACCTGAACTCGTAGGTAGAAACCTAAAGAGAAATCCATGGCAGTGCCTAAGTAGGATTTCCCCTTTCTAGAATTGAGGGTGGGGAACAGCAGCAGGCATATGACAGAGGAGAGAGAAGGCAAAACAAAACATTCAGCGGCACAAGAGAACTGGGCTTTCTGGGGTAGTTGGTTGTGATCTCATGTGTGCATGCTCTTGTGTGCACACATGTGTGAGAAAAGTTGGCAGAGGAGGCTTTGGTTGAAGGAGGGAGGGTGGTTCTTTTTTTAGCCTGGAAAATTGCCACACTGGGACAAAAACCTTAGCATACCCCAGACGGGTGAAAGGCAATAGGAAACAAAAAAGCCCCCTCAGAAAAGTAACCAGCTGCCTGAACCCTAACCCTGAAGTGAAAATCTACCTGGCCAAGAACAAAAATCCTCTTCAGTCTGGAGAAGCCTAATCTAAACCTGCATGGGAGCGATGCTCGCCAATGGAGTTAGAATGCCTGCCATTTATCACCCAAGATAAAACTCTCAGCAATCCCCTCATGCAAATGGAACCCTGTTTGTGGAAAGGATTAATCCAAATTGTTCCGCGTTGTTCAAAGTGTCTCTGTGGAGTTCGTTCTGTCTCCCCTGCCCCAAACAAGCAATAAATTATCCACAGGTGAGCCGATTTCCCAACCAAAAAGAGACAATGTGGGCAGAAGCGGACTTTTGATGCCCACTCCCCGCAAGGGGCTGCCCAACCTGGGCTCAAAATAGCAAGCAGGCCACGGAGGGCGGCCCTGGGCACATAGGACAGGAGTAAACACAGCCAGGAGATTATGCTGCAGCTGGTTAACCACAAGGATAAACAAGTGGACAAAGTAGGGAGAAACCCAAAGCACTCCACTTCAGTATTTTTAAATGACACTGAAAGCAATTTCATGGCTTCCATTTAAAAAGAAGTTGCTCAGACACAGAACATCCCCAATTTACAAAGATTCCAGGAAACAGCCTGAGCTTGTGATTGGAGGGGGTGACAGGGGTGAAGAGATGATATGGAAATGCTTTCTCCAGGCAGCTACTGGCACCTGTTAAAAAGAAGCCCATTCAGACACACATCTTCAGACAAATTTTCAAGTATTCATTTTAACCTGCTTTTGCCTAACATAAAACCAAGCAAAGATGGGGTTAATTGCCTTCTTTATTAACCCGCTTCCAGAGCTGCTGCTTCCCCACATTTTCTCGCCAAGGCAAGTATTATCTGAAAGTCTCAGGAGGCCTTAAAAAGTCCAGCACTAAATCTTCTGAGTCACTTAATCCCCAGCTCTTCTATGTTTGGAGATAATTTCCTTTATGAAAAGAAACTCTAACCTGGCCAGATACCCTTCTCAGACTTGCTAATGGAACAAAGAAGCCTCTCATTAGACTCATCCCTGTGGCTGCAGAAATAAGGGATGTCTCGGAAAGCACAGCTTTTGCTTTAGCCTCAGGATGGTTTTAGCTGCCGCGGTCCTTGGCTTCCTCTCATGGCGTCTCATCCAGTCAAGCTCTAGCTAAGTTAGACTTAGAGGCTAGAAAACAGGAGAGACAGGTGACTAGCCAAAAAAAAAAAAAAGAAAAGAAAAAAAAAAAGGACCGTCTAGTGATCAGGCTTGCCCGGCAGCGGGATCTGCTCCTTTCCAAAGGGTGGGCTGCCCATCCCAGGAGTGTCCAGAGACAAGACCACCTGCTGAAAAGGAGCTCCTTCCAATGCATGGAAGATAAAGAGAACAAATGGCATTAAGGACCCCTTTCAACCCCAAATCTGAGACTGCAAAGACAGGAAGGGCTTTCAAGGCATGTATGAGAAATTCTTTATGACTTCTTTTTCCTTCCCTCATTGCATAGATCTCTCTTCTGACCACAATTAAAAGTAAGAACACTTCACACTTTATTTAAGACTCCACTTCCCTCTACATCATTTCAGTGGGTAATGGTGGAGAAAGCCATTTGTCTGGTTAAGCAAAGCACTCTACCAACAAGAAAGACATTTCAGCAGCAGAGATAGGAACCTATATTAGTAATAGGCTATGTTTATTAAGCACTTACTATGTGCCCTACACTGTACTAAAGTCTTTACATAGATATCATAGTAATCTTCCCAATAATCCAAAAAGTAGAATGTTATTGTTAGCCGGATATTAAAACAAATGATATTACAACAAAGGCCACTGTCTGAGCAGACTCCAGTGCTGTGCTCTGAACCACAAAGCTAATCTGTCCGGCTTGCAATCCTCCTTTCTGCTGTTGTTCCCTCTGTTTAAAGAGAAGAAGGAAGAATTTTCTTCTCCCTGAAAGACGTTGTCCTATAATAACTGAAAGAAAAGACAGGCCCAGCGCTCATGCATCAAGACAGTGAAGAAGGCATAGGGCCTGGGGATGGCAAAAGGGTTGAGGAATGTAAGGATCACACAAAGCTTGTCAATTCTCTTCAGGGTCCCTGACATTAACCTGAGTGCGGTTAGGTGCCGCAAGGGAGGACTGACCTGGAAATCCCAAGTGACTAATTTCAGTCTCAGAGAGACAAATTATGACAGAGACCACCCCAAAAGGATTCTGCAGCCAGTTTTTGTCCATGTGTGTCTGTTCCATCCTCCCAAGTCTCCTGACTGCCTAACCCTATCCTTTCTTTTTATTCTTTTTTTCTTTTTTGAAACAGAGTGACACTCTGGCACGCAGGCTGGAGTGCAGTGGGGCGATCTCAACTCACTGCAGCCTCTGCCTCCCAAGCTCAAGTGATCTCCCTGCCTCAGCATCCTGAGTAGCTGGGACTACAGGCGTGCACCACCACACCCGGCTAATTTTTTTGTACTTTTTTGGTAGAGGCAGGGTTTCACCATGTTGCCCATGCTGGTCTCAAACTCCTGAGCTCAGATGATCCGATCGGCCTTCCTCAGCCTCCCAAAGTGCTGGGATTACAGGTGTGAGCCACAATACCTAGTCTCATACTTTCTTTTGATGGCTATCATCAACACCTTAGGTCAGTGTAAACTGGAAGACTGGAAGCTAGTAGAGTTTTTGTGTTTGTTTGTTTTGAACCAACATTTTTAAGTTGAGAGATTTCATATTAAAAAATCAGGACTTTCACTTTCTCTTTAAAAAAAGTTGAATAGGCTGGGCGCACTGGCTCATACCTGTAATCCCAGCACTTTGGGAGGCTGAGATGGGCGGATCACAAGGTCAGGAGATCGAGACCATCCTGGCTACCACGGTGAAACCCCGTCTCTACTAAAAATACAAAAAGAATTAGCCGGGCGTGGTGGTGGGTGCCTATAGTCCCAGCTACTTGGGAGGCTGAGGCAGGAGAATGGGGTGAACCCAGGAGGCGGAGCTTGCAATGAGCTGAGATTGTGCCACTGCACTCCAGCCTGGGCAACAGAGCGAGACTCCGTCTCGAAAAAAAAAAACATAACGTGAATAATATGGCCCAAATTCCCTCAAAGGGCAATGGAGGGTAGTGGTTGCTGCTTTAGGACAGGGCATGCAACCTTTGGTTCTCCACAGTCCCCACCAGTCCCTATTGCCTCACTCATTTACAATACTTGCAGGTTTTTAGATGTTGTCACTGGTGTCTTAGACCTACAAGTAGCTCTAAGATCATTCCCAAGTTATTTTTTTTAAGGAGACTATTTCTCAAGGGGCATGTAATTCTAACAAAAGTTACAAATCTCAAAGACACAGCTTTGATAGCTGACAGATAGCTTTAGATTTAGAAAACTCAAGCAAAACGTTGTATGGATTCCCCTACACACACACACACACACACACACACACACACACACACACACAAGTAATTCCCACCCTGTTCTTTTGCTAATATAATATTCTTGGAAGAATGACCTCAGAAAGATCTCAAAGCCCATCTGTGTGGGCGATCAGATCACCACATTTCTGGGAGCACCAAGGCTCTGCCATGGGATGCCCAGTTCTCTTTATAAAACTTGACAGTCCACAGGGCTCTAGGCGCTTCCTCTTTTTATATAGCTGTCTGAGGTCACCACCAATAAATTACTGGTTTAAGGAAAACAATGACAAGCCTTTTCCATGGAGGACAGGGTTCACTCATTCAATTATTTCCTAAAGCAGTGCCCTCCTTCCCAGTTTGACACCATAATTTTTGAGGCAATAGCACCAAGCCTGTTTGTTGCTGTTCTTTACACCCATAAAGCCACACAAGCTCCTGCCACAGGAGCACAGCAAACTTTGTGAACAATCATCCTCCTGGCAGTGGAACTAGTGGAGTAATGATCATTGCACTGTTAATTAAGTGTCTGTTTTGTTTAAATGACTTACCAGGATGGCTCTAAATTGCCTATATTTGTTTACTAGTCTAGTTTATTCTCTTTGTGTAGGAAATTTGTTGACTAGTCTTGACTGCTATAAAGCATTGATGGAAATCACTAATCATCCCATTTTAGTGAAGGCAGACCTTTTCAACATTCAAGATATAATTTAAATCTAGAGTAAAAATGGCTCTCCCCCAAAAAACAGTAATAATTTCCTAAATTGGTAAAGAGCTGTGGGATGGAAGGTTTGGGTTTGTTTTCAAAGTCACTTTTCATCTGTAGGTGTTGGAGACAGAAGGATTTAGGGAAGGAGGAGAGGGCGGGGTGTGGTTAGGCAAGGGACAATTTGTTCCACCTAACACCAGCTTGGAAATAGTTGACATTTGATAGCATTGTCTCTGAGATTTGTAACCCTGCGTTAGAATTACTTGCACCTTGAGAAATAGTCTCCGTTGTTGTTGTTGTTTTTTAACCACTTGGGAAAACATTAACTTTCTCTAAGTATCCCTTACTACTATCAAGGAAGTTTGTACTTTTTTCCTCTTTCAGAAACAAAAGCGATCAATCTTTTTAGAGACAGGAGAGGGGCCAGCGAAGGAACCAGAAGACCCTGTGTATTCTGAAGGCCTTTAATGCCTCCTGCCATCCACCTCCTCCTGGCACCTCCTCCTTTCTCTAACCTCCTGCCATCCACCACTGAGAAAAGGTCTGTTCCTAAGCTTTCTGCCTAGCTAACATGGAGCCAATTTAGGGACAGAGTACAGCTTTTCATCACACACACACAGATACACACACTCACACACAAATCAACCAGCTGCAGAGCGAGCAACAGGAGGTCGCAGGATGCTTGCCACTGTGTCACTGGATTTGTAAGCATCCCCTCCAAACTGTGGCCAAGGCTAGTTATTCCCTGGGCTAAAGCCAACCTGAGAAGTTGGGGACCCTGCCAAATCCCTGACAGCCCCTAAGCCTGACTTTGTTGCCAGAGCCACACAGGAAAGTCACTCATTCTTTTAAGAAAGGTTCAGTAAAAGATTAAGGAGCCAAGTATTTGTTCAGCAATGGGCTAGCTGGATAGAGGATATCTGGGCATTCACTTCAAGGAACCTAAAATATTGGGGAGATAGGAGTATGACATATACTCAAAGTTGAGTAACATCACAAGGGATGCCACTCAAAGCAGTATGTACATAAATGCCAAATGACCTGGGCTTCAGAGCCAGGCAGACTGGGTGCAGATCCTCATTCCAGGGTCACAGGCCAGTTCCTCATCTTTCCAGACCCTAATTTCTTTACCACATAATAGAGGTAATGGCACCTGCCTTTTAGAGTTATTGAGGGGATTATATGAGGTCAGTTGCACATAACAAGCGCTCAGTAAATGCTTGAGTTTTGTTTGCTTTTTAAAGAACATCATAGAATAGTTGAGAATAAGGTTTAGGTAGCCCAGTGGAAATAGAAGTTTAAGATTAGCCCATTGGAAAACAAGCCTTCCTTGAAAAGGGGAAAGGACTATTGTGAAAAAAGTCTCACATCTAGTAGATACTTTAGAAGTAGAAACATACATGACGGGAGGCCTTCTGATTCCTTTTTTGTCATACAATTTGTTGGCTTTTTTATGAATATGAAAATGATTCATGTCTATTACAGAAAATCTGGAAAGCATAGAAAAACCCCAGGAAGAAAGCAAAAATCAAATATAATTCTGCACCAAGGAAAACGCCTATAAACATTTTGGTTTTCCTCCCTATATTTTCCAAATGCATATTTTAACATAACTGAGATAACACTGTATACACAATTCTGAATCCTGCTTTCTGCACTTAATGTTTCATAAGTATTTTCCCATGTCACTAAAAATTCTTCACAAATAACATTCGTGATGTCCATATGGAATTTCAGATGTGGATGAACCAAAATCTTGTCAACTATTCCACTAACAGTGGTTATTTAGGGATGTTCAGACATTTCACTATTTAAAAAAAAAATGCTTCCACAAATACCTTTGTGGCATAAGTTTTTATGAGTGGAATTACTGTTCTGAAGTTCCTGCTGAATAGAAAATGCTTTCCAGTGAGGCTGTCCCAAGCCACATTCCCACCAGTGACAAGCGAGAGACAGCTGGTCTTTTCAAATCCGGAGACCAAATATTATCTTGGAAAAAAATGGATTTTTGCCTAATTTGGTAGTCACCAAATAGCATCTCATTGTTCTTTTAATTATCTGCTTCCTTTTAGTAGAGATCCCTAAAAAGATCTGAAAGGAGTCTTCAGATAAAGGAAGGAGCTTTCTTTTGTCTGCCTACAATCAACAAATATTTATTATGCAAACCATTTTGCTCCGAGTTTTCTCCTCTTTCCCTTTTTGGACAGATTTGGGAGATTTCACCTTTCAGGTTTTAGACATCGTGCAGCGAGTTTTGAGGTACGGTGCAGCTTACGGTCCAGGATAAAACATACTGATTCTGCCACTACCAGGCTTTGTGGAAAGCAAGCCATGAAAATGCTCTGAAATTCCAGACCTTCAGTAGATAGGATCTACCGTGTCTATAAAAATATGAAGATCCTTAAGTTTCATTAAAGATTAGAAAAAAGTAAAAGTGTTTTTACGGTTTTATTTTGATTTTTCTTACCGTTATCGTTTATTATAAAGGATATTATAAAGGATACAGATGAAGAGATACATAATGCAAGGCCTGTGAGAAGGGGCGTGGAGCTTCCGAAACCTCTTCCAGCCACCACCCTCCAAGAACCTGGAGTTTCTTTTTTTTTTTTTTAATTCTACAAATGTAATATTAGAATTGATTTTATCTGGCCATTAGTGTGTGTCCTAACGTGTTCGTTTCTGAGAGTCCCATCTCCCGGCCCGGATATCATCTTTCCTGTGTCAGTGAAAGTGCAGAGTAGATGAGAACCTTCAACCACCAACATTAGGGAGGGGTCCCAGACAAAGGGGGAAAGTCTTGCTCTGTAGAGAAAAGGTTCCCTGCCTCCGAACTACCTCTGGAACACTCCAGACTGAAATGTTTCCTCTTTTGATATAGAAAAGAGGGGTCGTGCGTAGGGTGCACTCTGGGCAATTCTTCTCCTCGGGACCGTTTCGGGGTGGGGGGCCTCTGGGGTCCGTGTCGCGGCGCACGCACCTCGGTCCCAGCTATCTCCGCAGCTGCCACCCCGCCTGCGGACGCAGTTTCTCGGCCCCGCCCCACACTCCCTCCCCCGCCCCACCCAGTCTCCGCGCCGGCGGGAAGTGGCGCGAGGGGGAAAGCACTGTCTGCGCGCCCACTGCAGACCTCAGCCAGTCTGGGATCGCTTTAAACGTCTGACCCCCACCCCCACTCCGCCCCGCCCAGTTCTTCAACCTAATTTCTGATTCGTGCCAAAGCTCGTCCTCTGCTCAAAATCGTGGAAGACGCCGAGTATGGGGACCGAAGACCTGGGTTCAAGCCCGGCTTGGAATCCCTGCCCATCCCTGGCATTTCATCTCTCCGGGCTTATTTGCTGGTTCCTCCGCATGCGGGCCTTGTCTGGTTCACGCTGGATCCCCAACGCCTAGAACAGTGCGTGGGACGCAGTTCGTCCTTCTATAAATATCTGACTAAATGCATCTCTGTGATGGCAATACCCACACGGTGTTGTGAGAATGAATGAGTGATTCTGTGCACGTTCCTAGTAATCTGTTACAAAAAGTACTGCTCGCTAAATTACTCTTATAATAAAGCATACTTTTAAGATAATAAAGCACTATTCGCGAATTGGTTACCGCTATTATGAAATTACTGAGCAATATACATCTACATCTGATCAGTCTCCAGAATTATGCCAAATCCTACCTTCTTCTGAAAGTATCTCCTAATTATCTGCACCTGACCCTAGTGATGCTGTGAATGTGCACGTATAGCTACATCCTCCGAAGGAAGGATCTTTACTCATTTTACCTTCCGAATGGGCTGCGTGTGCTGAAAGCGCGGGGAATGGCGTTGGAAGCTTGGCCCTACTTCCAACATTGCCGCCTACTGGTTGGGTTACTCCGGCAAGTCACTTCCCCTCCCTGGGCCTCAGTGTCTCTACTGTAGCATTCCCAGGTCTGGAATTCCATCCACTTTAGCAAGGATGGACGCGCCACACAGAGACGCGTCCCTAGCCCGCGCTTCCCACCTGTCTTTAGGCCCATCCTGCTTTCCTCAAACTTAGGAAACGCCTCTGGGAGGTCCTGTCCGGCTCCGGACTCACTACCGACCACCCGCGAACAACAGGGTCCCCTGGGCTTCCCAAGCCGCGCATCCCTCCGCCCTGCCCCTGCGCCCGCCTTCCTCGCGTCTGCCCCTCTCCCCCACCCCGCCTTCTCCCTCCGCGCCCCAGCTGCGCATGCGCCGCGCTCGGAGCGTGTTTTATAAGTCCGGCCCCGGCAAGAAACTTCAATTTGTTGGCTGCGGCAGCAGGTAGCAAAGTGACCGCAAGGGCCTGAGTGCTCCAGTAGCCACCGCGTCCGGAGAACCAGCGGTTACCATGGAGGGGATCAGTGTAAGTCCAGTTTCAACCTGCTTTGTCATAAATGTACAAACGTTTGAACTTAGAGCTCAGCCCCTCTCCGAGCGGGCAGAAGCGGCCAGGACATTGGAGGTATCCGTGCTCCAAGAAGGGGTCATGGAAAGGAGTTTTCTTGACCATGCCTATATGGTGCGGGGGGGTCGGGGGGAGCAGGATTGGAATCTTTTTCTCTGTGAGTCGAGGAGAAACGACTGGAAAGAGCGTTCCAGTGGCTGCATGTGTCTCCCCCTTGAGTCCCGCTGCGCGCGGCGGCTTGCACGCTGTTTGCAAACAGAAGAACATTCTGTGCATAAGTGCAGAGAAGGCGTGCGCTCTGCCTCGGGACTCAGACCACCGGTCTCTTCCTTGGGGAAGCGGGGATTTCTTGGAGGGAGTTACATTCTCTGAATTTAGAGGCGGAGGGTGGCGTGCCTGGGCTGAGTTCCCAGGAGGAGATTGCGCCCGCTTTAACTTCGGGGATAAGCGCCTGGTGACTGTTCTTGACGTTGGGTGCGTGTTTGTTAAACTCTGTGCGGCCGACGGAGCTGTGCCAGTCTCCCAGCACAGTAGGCAGAGGGCGGGAAAGGCGGGTGGACCCACCGCGCCGATCCTCTGAGGGGATCGAGTGGTGGCAGCAGCTAGGAGTTGATCCGCCCGCGCGCTTTGGGTTTGAGGGGGGGGAAACCTTCCCGCCGTCCGAAGCGCGCCTCTTCCCCACGGCCGCGAGTGGGTCCTGCAGTTCGAGAGTTTGGGATCGTGCAGAGGTCAGCGGAGTGGTTTGACCTCCCCTTTGACACCGCGCAGCTGCCAGCCCTGAGATATGCGCTCCGGGGACAGGAGCGGGTACGGGGCGGGGGGCGGGGGCGGTTAGGACCGCACCTGGGCTGCCCGGTCGCCGCCGCGAAGACGGGCAGGTGCAAGTGGGGAAACCGTTTGGCTCTCTCCGAGTCCAGTTGTGATGTTTAACCGTCGGTGGTTTCCAGAAGCCTTTTGAAACCCTCTTGCTAGGGAGTTTTTGGTTTCCTGCAGCGGCGCGCAATTCAAAGACGCTCGCGGCGGAGCCGCCCAGTCTCTCCCCAGCACCGTGTGGGACAGAGCCTGGCGCGTCGCCCAGTGGAGCCCCTGTAGCGCTGTTTGCGGGCGATTGGCGTGGGTGTGGTGGGCAGCCGCGGCGGCCTGGGGCTGGACGACCCGGCCCCCCGCGTGCCCACCGCCTGGAGGCTTCCAGCTGCCCACCTCCGGCCGGCTTAACTGGATCAGTGGCGGGGTAATGGGAAGCCACCCGGGAGAGTGAGGAAATGAAACTTGGGGCGAGGACCACGGATGCAGACCCCGTTACCTTCTCCACCCAGGAAAATGCCCCGCTCCCTAACGTCCCAAACGCGCCAAGTGATAAACACGAGGATGGCAAAAGAGACCCACGCCCCGGAGGAGCGCCCGCTTGGGGGAGGATGTGCCGTTTGTTCATTTTCTGACAGTCCCGCCCAATATACCCCAAGCACTGAAGGGCCTTCGTTTTAAGACTGCATTCTCTTTACCCACTACATGTTGCTTGAAGCCCAGAATGGTTTGTGTTTAGGCAGGCGTGGGAAAATTAAGTTTTTGCGCCTTAGGAGAATGAGTCTTTGCAACGCCCCCGCCCTCCCCCCGTGCTCCTCCCTCCCTTCTTCCCTCCCTTGGCGAAAAACTTCTTACAAAAAGTTAATCACAGCCCCTCCTCGCAGCACCCACCCCACCCCCCACGCCGCCTGGGAGTGGCCTCTTTGTGTGTATTTTTTTTTTCCTCCTAAGGAAGGTTTTTTTCTTCCCTCTAGTGGGCGGGGCAGAGGAGTTAGCCAAGATGTGACTTTGAAATCCTCGGCATCTCAGCGCCCTTTTGTTCTAAACAAAGAATTTTGTAATTGGTTCTACCAAAGAAGGATATAATGAAGTCACTATGGGAAAAGATGGGGAGGAGAGTTGTAGGATTCTACATTAATTCTCTTGTGCCCTTAGCCCAGTACTTCAGAATTTCCTGAAGAAAGCAAGCCTGAATTGGTTTTTTACATTGCTTTAAAAAAATTTTTTAACTGGGTTAATGGTTGCTGAATTGGAAGTGAATGTCCATTCCTTTGCCTCTTTTGCAGATATACACTTCAGATAACTACACGGAGGAAATGGGCTCAGGGGACTATGACTCCATAAAGGAACCCTGCTTCCGTGAAGAAAATGCTAATTTCAATAAGATCTTCCTGCCCACCATCTACTCCATCATCTTCTTGACTGGCATTGTGGGCAATGGATTGGTCATCCTGGTCATGGGTTACCAGAAGAAACTGAGAAGCATGACGGACAAGTACAGGCTGCACTTGTCAGTGGCCGACCTCCTCTTTGTCATCACGCTTCCCTTCTGGGCAGTTGATGCCGTGGCAAACTGGTACTTTGGGAACTTCCTATGCAAGGCAGTCCATGTCATCTACACAGTCAACCTCTACAGCAGTGTCCTCATCCTGGCCTTCATCAGTCTGGACCGCTACCTGGCCATCGTCCACGCCACCAACAGTCAGAGGCCAAGGAAGCTGTTGGCTGAAAAGGTGGTCTATGTTGGCGTCTGGATCCCTGCCCTCCTGCTGACTATTCCCGACTTCATCTTTGCCAACGTCAGTGAGGCAGATGACAGATATATCTGTGACCGCTTTTACCCCAATGACTTGTGGGTGGTTGTGTTCCAGTTTCAGCACATCATGGTTGGCCTTATCCTGCCTGGTATCGTCATCCTGTCCTGCTATTGCATCATCATCTCCAAGCTGTCACACTCCAAGGGCCACCAGAAGCGCAAGGCCCTCAAGACCACAGTCATCCTCATTCTGGCTTTCTTCGCCTGCTGGCTGCCTTACTACATTGGGATCAGCATCGACTCCTTCATCCTCCTGGAAATCATCAAGCAAGGGTGTGAGTTTGAGAACACTGTGCACAAGTGGATTTCCATCACCGAGGCCCTAGCTTTCTTCCACTGTTGTCTGAACCCCATCCTCTATGCTTTCCTTGGAGCCAAATTTAAAACCTCTGCCCAGCACGCACTCACCTCTGTGAGCAGAGGGTCCAGCCTCAAGATCCTCTCCAAAGGAAAGCGAGGTGGACATTCATCTGTTTCCACTGAGTCTGAGTCTTCAAGTTTTCACTCCAGCTAACACAGATGTAAAAGACTTTTTTTATACGATAAAGAACTTTTTTTAAAGTTACACATTTTTCAGATATAAAAGACTGACCAATATTGTACAGTTTTTATTGCTTGTTGGATTTTTGTCTTGTGTTTCTTTAGTTTTTTGTGAAGTTTAATTGACTTATTTATATAAATTTTTTTTGTTTCATATTGATGTGTGTCTAGGCAGGACCTGTGGCCAAGTTCTTAGTTGCTGTATGTCTGGTGGTAGGACTGTAGAAAAGGGAACTGAACATTCCAGAGCGTGTAGTGAATCACGTAAAGCTAGAAATAATCCCCAGCTGTTTATGCATAAATAATCTTTCCATTCCCGTGGAACATTTTTCCTGTTCTTAAGACGTGATTTTGCTGTAGAAGATGGCACTTATAACCAAAGCCCAAAGTGGTATAGAAATGCTGGTTTGCCAGTTTTCAGGAGTGGGTTGATTTCAGCACCTACAGTGTACAGTCTTGTATTAAGTTGTTAATAAAAGTACATGTTAAACTTACTTAGTGTTATGTTCTGATTTCTGTTGACATTCTCTTGGCTGGTAGAAGACAAAAATAATAATAGATATGTTTATGGTATGCAAAGCACTATCCTAGGTATTTCATTGTAATATTTTACTTACCCCTTATCACAACTCTGATAGATTCTGCTTCTGTTACTAATTACATTTTATAGAAGAGGAAACGGACGCACAGAAAGCCTAAGTAACTTGGTCAAAGGCATGTAGTAAGTAGCAAAGCCTGTATTTTAAACCAGGTAACATGACTTACGAATCTGAAGCTTTAACCATTTTAAATTCAAATGGAAGTTTAGAAATGGCCAGCCAGCACCGATTTGTATGAAAGATCATCTTTCAGAGGATAAGCATGTATAAAGAAGAAAAGGTATGCAATCGTGTTTGGATTTTACTCCACCATCCACTTGTGAAACTCAGGTCTGTGCAATGTCAGACAGTGTGTGCTTTCCTCATCCAGTCTCCTCAGTGTAGATAACCATCACTCCCTTTTCACAGACAAGAGAACTGAGATTCAGAGACTTTCCATACATTGCACTTTCAAGGGGGCAGAGCCAAGAACTAATTCTGTTTATTGTTCCAGCTCTTGCTTTTAACTCTTACCTACTACTGTCCTTCAGAACACCTGGGCATAAGTCAACTGAACTGCTAATAAAGAAAGCCAAAAGTGAATGTTTTCTTCATAAAATTAACCATGACCAAAATACTCCTCTTGTAATATCTTCTATGCAAATCTCAACACTTTTATTCTTAAACTATTGCAACATGTAGCACCACCTCAAGGACTCAGCCAAGCAGCTAGAAGTTAATATTGATATTTATCAGAGTCAGAAGGAAGGTCTACTGAAGCAAGCTCCCTGTTGCTCACATTTTGCACAAGATTTTGGAGACTTATGTAACCACCCGTTGCTATTAACACGACCATTGTGCAAGCCCCAGGCTCTTGAGTAAATTTCAGCTTTGGTTTCTATTTAAAGGTAATTTCTAAACTGGCCATACCTACCTCACATTGGAACACAAACAGGGTACTCCAGGCATGCACTCAGATAATAAGTAGGATATAATTACGGCAATATTTGGTCTACTTTTAGTAATTGTTTCTGGCACAGAAAATCCATTTTGGAGGAAAAATTGCAATGCCTTATCTTTCTGAGGCAAATCACATTTGTTCAAGGCAAATTATATATCCTGTGAAGGGAAATAACTTAATTACTTAAAATAGAATCCAATTTGGCTGTACATTTTTGCTGCCGTCTATGGATCTGGGGTAATTCAAAGTGGTATTCGTATTCCACTTGAGGACACAATTAGATTTCAGATAGGAAATTATCTTGAGGTTTCTTCGTTTTCCCTGGGAAGCCTAATTGGATCGCCCTTCAGTTAAGCATAGTTTTACATGCACTCTCTCAAAGGCTTAGTCTTAAAGCCACGACCACTGAGACAGACTTCACTTGAACCCTCTCTATAAATATTTATTCTCCGGGAGACAATAGAAGAAATCCTTGGAAGGCATGCTTTTTCTTTCTCATCTTGGCTTGAAACCTCCTTACCCCAGATTCCTCTCCTTTACCGTGGAGTCACAACAAAAGGAACTGAGCCAAAACAAAATTCCCAGTGTCACCAGTCTTAATGGATATTTCATTCTCCCTTGGAACAAAGGTGGAATAGCTTTTTTTCTAAAAGAAAAACGAGCCTTGGCTCTCTCCCTGCCCCAAAAGTGTGCCCCCCACCCCCATCATTCTCTGTCCCAACCCTGCCATGTTAGAGCGTCTCCAAAGCATTCCCTGTGTCGTGGTTTGTCTGACAATGCGGGGAAACCCAGTCTGCTGGCCAGCCCTTGCATGAAGTAGCAGATTGTTCCCTCTCCTCATCCCTTATGAATGGGGCCCTTGAAGGTCAGTCATGTAGATTCAGTTGTATAATAGAAGCTAAAATATTTAAATTGTATGCATGCTGCCAGTAACAGCATACATCTGACATCTAACTTATTAATAACATTAAGCCTGTAACTAGGGGGGAAAGTGAATGTTTTTTCTTGCAAAGCCTTTGTTTTCCTAAAATGACACTTGAAAATTAATCTCCCCCTACTGCAAGCTTCCCAGCCCCCTTTTACAATTATGCTTAAATTAAAATAATGATTCTGGGATACTCTTTTGGGGAGATACCCTACAGGCTTCATTTTAATAATTGAACTAAGTGTTTGTGACTTTCTCCTAGATATTGTCAAATATTAAATAAAGGCTCCATAAACAATTGAGCTGTCTTATTCCCAGATAATACCCATTTAGGAGGGGCAAAGATCCCTGGAGACAAAATTTAGATTACTTTGGAAAAGAATCAAGGCATCCCCGACACCTAGAAATGCAGAAATGCAACCCTGCAGCCTGGCAGTGAAGGAATTTGCTCCACCCACGGTGAGGAAGTCTCACCCATGGCTGCCAGTGTGACTTAGCCAGTCAGTGCTGGAGAGATCCACAAGCAGTCAGACAGACAGCATTCCCGTGGACACAGCCTCAGAGGGAGGCTGGTGCCTTAGGGGCCGATAAAATAGTTGAAATGAATTCTTTAAACACAATGGTCATCAACTGGGGGCAATTTGCCCACCAGGGAACATTTGGTAAGGTCTGGAAACATTTGGGGTCATCATACTGAGGAAGTAGGGGGCGCAGGGAGGAGTAGTAGATGAGGTGCTAGTGGCATCTAGTGGGGAGGGGCCAGGGATGTTGCTAAACATCCTACAATACAGGACAGCCCCCACAACAAAATGATCTGGCCCAAAATGTCAGTAATGCTCAAAGTTGAGAATCCCTTTTTTAAGGTGATAGTAATAATCAAAATAAGGATATAGCCAACCAGTATAATTCTCTGAAATAGCATGAATCCATAAAAAGCTTGGTATTTGCTACGGTCTGAATGTTTGTGTCCTCTCAAAATTCTCATGTTGAAATCCTAACCCTCAAGGTGATGGTATTAAGAGATAGGGTCTTCGGGAGGTGATTAGGTCATAAGCATGCAGCCCTCACAATTTGTAGTGCCTTTATAAAAGAGATCCCAGAAATCTAGCTAGCCCCTTCTGTCGAATAAGGAAACAGCTAGAAGGTGCCATCTATGAACCAGAAAGTGGGCCTTCACCAGACACAAAATTTGCTGGTGTCTTGATCTTGGACTCCCAAGCCTTCAGAACTGTGAGAAATAAGTTTCTGTTATTTACATGCCAGCCAGTCTATGGTATTTCATTATAGTAGCCAGAACCGACTAAGACAGTATCACTGGACAGGGTTCCAGAGTGAATCTCACTTCAATGCACTCTACTCATTCCCACCTTACCGAACCCCCACAATTATCTTCTACATTTATTTCAGTGTTACTTTGTCATCGTGACATCTTTCTCTTTGCCTGTTTTCTTCTTTCACTGGAGTATTAGCTTCTCAAGGGCAGGGACTCTGTCATTTCTTCTCTGTTCCCTGATGGACTGCCACAGGCTGTGCTAGGAAGCCATCCTACAAAGAAAAATAAATGGTAAATTGCTGGGGATTCTAATTATCATCAAATATCTGTCTCTCTAAAGCCAACGACATTTACTCATTTAATCCTCACCACTGCCTGTGACTCAGTTTGGAACACTTCCCATTCTTCTCCTTTTATTTAAAAAATGAGTGATGAGGTACCAGCCTATTGTTTCATTGTCTGAAACTGGCTTGGATTAATTTAAATCAATTTTATCAAGTCCAACAATTAAAATCTTCTAAAACCTTCTGAAAATCCTTCTTTCAACTGAAAATGCAAGCTGGCTGCAGGCTGAGTTGAGGGATCCCCAATGTGAAGAAGTCACAGAAGGGACGGAGTTTTTCAAAATCAAACAAACAAAGGTGCTCAACCAAACTACACCAGGTGCTGTGTGTTTATCTGGCAGAGCAAGTCCACTACTAAGTTGATTTACATATTACAGTTCAATTAACCAGAACCCAACTCATCAACACTCTTAATTAAAGGGAATTACTTCCTCGTATTTGACTCTGTCTGAAGAAAAGTAATGTATACTGAAATTCCAGGCACTCTCATATGTAAGATGCAAGAGTCCCAGCAATATTACTAGCTCCATTTTCAGGCAAGGGCACAGGCAAAGTTTAACTACAAATAAAGGGGTTAATGTTCTTTCCACTACACACACTATAAATGTGAAAACAGGACAACCAATTTCTAGAAGATGTCCTCACATCCTCAATATACTCAGTCCAAACTTCCCTATCTTTTCTATTTCTAGGTCAAGTCCTATGTGATAGCAATAACAGTTAACATTGACCTTGAGGGCTTACTACACACCAAGGGGCTTTGACTAGTTAATCTTCACAACAGCCCTGCACAGTAAGTATTATTATTTGCCTATTTTACAGATGGGGAAACTGAAGCATAGAACAAAGCTTAAAATTGACCCAACATCACGTTTTATAAGTGGTAAAGCCTGGGTTTGAACCCAAGTCATCCAACACCAGAGTGTGCCTTCCTAAGCACTACAGGAACTTTATTATTTGCCTTGATGTTAGCCAATATTCAGGAACATAACTATGAAGTCAAAAACATCCTTCATGCTCTTCAGTTGAAGACTGGACACTCACCTGATTGTCCTTTTGTAAGTGACAAAGCAGACACTGACAGTCTAGAAAGATTTGCACTATTTGTGGTTGAAATAAAATGGGTTTCAAGTTAACTTGATACACTGTGCCTGGCGTATAGTAGGAGCTTCATAATATTTTGTGGAATAAGCAAATGAATCAACACCCATAAATTCCTATTCCTGGGAGCACACAAAATTCTCTTAAGTTTTTTTTGTTGTTGTTGTTGGTTTTTTTTTTTGAGATAGGGTCTCACTCTGACAGTCAGGCTGGAGTGCAGTGGCGCAAACATGGTTCACTGCAGCCTCGACCTCCTGGGCTCAAGCAATTCTCCCACCTCAGCCTCCGGTGTAGTTGGGACCACAGGTGTGCACCACCAGGCTCGGGTGTTGTGTTTTGTTTTGTTTTGTTTTGTGAGACGGGAGTCTCAGCATCTTACCCAGACTGGTCTCAAACTCCTGTACTCAAGTGATCCTCCCGCCTCAGCCTCCCAAAACGCTGGAATTACAGCCATGAGCCACCACACCTGGCCTTAAGTATTCTGATTAATGTTCCTGTGTATGACTTGACTTCCTTCCTTCGTTCCTTCATTCTTTCACAGTCCTTCACTTACTGAATCATTTACTGGGCAACACTCTGGACCAGGCAAGTATGAAAGCTGCTTATGGTAGAGTGGAAGATGTAGCCCTTTGATATTCTAGACATGCTGGAAAATTAGCTAAAGACCTCTCAGACTTTCCAATGTCCAACATTTTAAGAAATCCAAGATTCCACCCACCCACCCAATTTTCCCGTTATTTAATACCCCCCAGTCTTGCTCCCACTCATTCCCCATTTAAGGGGTATCATATCCCAGCCTACCTCACGAGCTGGGTGAGAGGCCCCCAATCCTGATCTTCCTTCCTGCTTTACCAGCCCAAGGGAAGCTGTTTACGTCATGAAGATAAGAGAAAAAGTCCTGCCAAGCCATAGGATATGGGAAAAAGCCCTGGTGGTAGTTTTTTGGCCTTCTGTTCACAGAAGACAACTTGTTAGCCTCCTGGGATTGAAGAAGGAAATCAAGACCATCATCTTGGACCACATCCCACTTCCTTTGGCAAGCCTACTCTGTCTCTATCAGTCCAAGTGAGCTTTTCCATCCTAAATTCTTAGCACATGAAGTCTGAGACATGGGAAGATCCCACACATAAAAGGCTTTTGAAAAGTTAAAAGAAGCTATTGTAAATGGCATTATCTTCTTTTTAAATTTATAAACATTGTTTTCTCAACTAATTCAATGTTTTAAGCACCAAGACCTTTGCAGTCTAATGTAGTTAATTAATAGATACTTCATTTGATTAAAAAGCAATCAGATTCCATAAGGCTACGCCAATGTTGGCTAAAATTATATAAGGTTAGTTCAGTTGTTTAGAACTTGAGGTTTCCAAAGCCAAAATCAAGTCTGCCAGTCCCCCTGGGGCCATTTTTAAAGTAAGCTCTACCTGAATCTAAGTTCTGTGAATGTAAAGACTAGGTAGGTCTGTTTTGTTCATAGCTGTATTTCCAGTGTCTAGAACATTGGTCCCAAGCTTTTTCTGTAAAGGGCCAGGTAGCAAATACATTAGGCTATCTAGAGGGCCCTGTAGTTTCCAGCACAACCACTCAACTCTGCCATGGTAACAAGAAAATGCATAAAAAAGTGAGTGTGGCTGTTGTGCCCCAATAAAATTGTATCTGTGGACACTGAAACTTGAATTTCATGAAATTTTCATGTGTCATGAGATATTCTCCTTTTGACTTTTTTTCAATCACTAAAACATGTAAAAACCATTCTTTGCTTCTTTGCTATTAAAAACAAAAACAGGTGGCAGGCCAGATCTGACCTGCAGGCTGTGGTTTACCAACCCCTGGTCTAGAATATGCTTAAGCGATAGTAGAAATTTGATAAAAATGAACAAGTGAAACTCGAAATATAGGAAAGTTTACTCTTTAAGCTTCAGGCACTGAAAGCCCCAGAGAACTAGTGACTTTATTCACATAAATGTGATACCTACCACTTACAAGGCACCTTTACTATTGACAAAATGCTTTCACAGGTAACCCTCAATGTGGGTCTGGGTACTGGTTTGCCATATTGCTTGGCAAAATCTTGCTTCTTTACTGGGTCTTTTATTTTAGAAAGAACAATCTGAGGTAAGAGAGTTGCTTTTTTTAATCCACCTTTGTGCAGCTGTGTCACTTTGATCTCCCAGAGTGCTGATAAAGGTGGCATCTCCTTCTCTTATAACTCCCTGAAGCTACAGCAGTGACGTCTCACTAATGAAAGTTGTTGAGGTGCGCTGACTAACCTTCATCTGGTGTGAGCAACATCAGCTTTGCTCCTCCAAAGTGATAATCACCAATCACAACTTTTGGCAGTGACTCCACAGACAGTCCGTAAATAGGACAAAAGAAAAAGCCATAAGCCAGGGCAATGAATAGTGTTTCATGGCCACAAGCTGAGCCACAAAAGTCCAAGAAAAATCAATGGTGCAGAAAGCGTTTTTGGACCTGACCCCAGCTCTTGGGAGAAGGAGGATAATTCTGCTATTTCCTTTTAGCCTTCAGGTACCTCGTGGGAATATCAAAATTAATCTCCAAGGGGCTGCTCTGTTCTGTCTCTTACTAGAAACATCTCCAAGCAAATTCATTACTTTATAGAACACTCTTCCCAAGGTAAGAGGCCCAACTTCTGTCTCAGATGAAAAGAATGTGAGAAGACGCTGAGGAAACTGCCAAGTGCTTTCTGTGTAAATGTGAATTTTCTGCTATATCTGGATGATGGCACAAAAGCGGCTGCTCAGTTCCCATGGTCCAGAGTAAAGGAGGACAAGGCGTCCAGGCTAAGATGGCCCTGGAAAAAAATCCCTGGCCAGATGGAAACCCCAGCGTATGGAGTGGAAAAGAAGACAGATGTGTGGAAATAGTAAATAAAATCAGAAAGGACTCAAAGTACCCCTTCACAAAAGAGGAAATAAAACTGATAAACAAAAATATGAGGAAATGTTCAACCTCACTAGCAACCAAATAAATGAAAATCAAAACAACAATACACTGTTTCTTACTTACCAAACTAGCACACATTTTTTAAATAATAACGTCCCAAGGGCCAGAGTACAGACAGCCAAGCACCTCTGAGCCCGGCTGGTCAGACAGAAGCTGGCCAGACCTTTCCAAAGCCAAGGGCAAATGTCTCCAGAGCCGCTATGCTCATCCCCTTTGATACAGAGAGACCATTTCTAGACATCTAGACATTTCAGGAAACATATCCTAAATCTTAAAAATATTCTGTGTACAAAGTTGAGTATTACATTTGTAATAACAACAAAAAAAAACTGCCATTTGCCTAAATATCTGACAGCAAAATGAGAATGAAACAAACTATGGTGAATCTACAGAATGAAATATTATCCAGCTTCTTAATCAATGTTTAAAAAGAAAATGTTTTTAAACATTCCTCCCTTCCCCACACCTTTTAAAACAAGCCACCATGCACGGCCAATTGGCTTGTTTTAAAAAGTATACAGAAGGGAGGAAAGTTTATTAGAAAATATTTATGATGTGTGAAATGAAAGAAGCAGGTTTAATATTCTTTGCATATTTTTTAAAAAAGATAAAATGTTGTCAGCAGTAGTTAAGTAATAAGCTTTGGGGCAATTGTAAAATATTTTTTTCTTTTGATTTCTCCCTATTTTCCAAACTTACTATAATGAATAATGAAAAGATAATTGGCTTCGGTTTGTTATTGTTGTTTGTTTGTTTTTTGAGACAGAATCTCGCTGTGTTGCCCAGGCTGGAGTGCAGTGGCACCATCTCAGCTCACTGCAACCTCTGCCTCCTGGGTTCAAGCAATTATCATGCCTCAGCCTCCCAAGTAGCTGGGATTACAGGCATGCGCCACCACGCCCAGCTATTTTTTTATTTTTAGTAGAGATAGGGTTTCACCATGTTGGTCAGGCTGATCTCGAACTCCTGACCTCAAATGATCCGCCCGCCTTGGCCTCCCAAAGTGCTGGGATTACAGGCGTGAATCGATTGGGTTGTTTTAAAAGGTGTAGGGAAGGGAGGAAAGAAGTGTACGATCCCCACGCTCCTTCCTAGGCTATAAATACTCCAAGAAAGAAGCCTCATCTCTTCCTTTTCTTTTTTAATCAACTCAGGACCCAGCCAGGTACTAGATAAATGATTGTTGAGTTGAACTGAAATAGGCATTTGTAGGTTATTTAAAGAAAAAATCAGACATACATATTACCCACAAGGTACTTAGAATATAGTAGAGTCATGTACTGCATAACAATGTTTTGATCAAGGACAGGCTGCATATATGATAGTGGTCCCATAAAATTATAATACCATGCATTTACTGTACCTTTTCTATGTTTATATGGGTTAAGATACAAAAATACCCTTGTGCTACAGTTGCCTATGGTATTCAGTACAGTACCACACTGTAAGCTTTATAGCCCAGGAGCAATAGGCTGTACAGCCTAGGTATGTAGTAGGCTGCACCATCTAGCTTTGTGTAAGTACACTCTGTGATGTTTGCACAATGATGAAATCACCTCACCACACATTTTCCAGAACACATCCTGGTCACTGAACAATACATGACTATAGTAGGGTTTACTAGTAGCAGAAATCCTAACATTATATTCCCAGTAGTGCCTTTGATGCAGTCTAGCATTTCTGAAATGAAGGTCATCATCTCAAGGAAGCATTCTAGAGAATTCCCAAAGTACAGGAGAATGCAATTCAGGGCTGTATGGGAGCAGCCACAGGCCAGACTGAACTTATGGCAAGTGAGCATATTTCAAATCAATACATATTCATGGCACCATCTTCATAAGACCGGCCCGTTAAGGCTTTAGTAGAAGCAATACAGATCTGCGGTTTCTCAAAGCACTTCTCCCAGAGACGTCAAGTCTTTCAAAATCTACAGGAAAGTAAATATACTAGAAAGTCCTAACGGAAATCTCTGAAAGGGTTAGGCATTCACACATGACGGCAATAATGTGGGGGCCTGAAATGGGAACAATGTGTAAGTGGTCAACCCTAAATATTCCATTTTTGTATTGTATTAGAAAGGAAATGTCATGTTGGGGAAGAACTTCCTTCATTCGAATAAGCCCTCAGAATATAGCCGCACACAACAATGGTGGTTTGCAGCATGTCACATATGCAAGGTTCCAAGGTGGGAAAAGCCAGCAAAAAAGACTAATGCTCACTTTGTGGAGAGCATTCTGCAAGTCTGTTACTTTTATTACTTGAGATAGGCTCAGGAATCAGATCCAAAACAGGGACTGGAAAGGAAAAGCTAACATTGTGCCTATAGTTAAAATGAAATTAATATATTGGCCAGGTGCAGTGGCTCACACCTGTAATCCCAGTACTTTGAGAGGCCGAGGCGGGTGGATCACCTGAAGTCAGGAGTTCGAGACCAGCCTGGCCAACATGGCGAAACCCTGTCTCTACTAAAAATACAAAAATTAGCCAGGCATGCTGGCATGCACCTGTAATCCCAGCTACTTGGGAGGCTGAGGCAGGAGAATTGCTGGAACCCGGGAGGCAGAGGTTGCGGTGAGCTGACATTGCACCACTGCACTCAAGCCTGGGTGACAGAGTGAGACTCCAGTTCAAATAAATAAATAAATAAAATTAATATATTAGTAAGTAAAAAGTTAACAATTTTTATTATTATCCTCAAAAACAAATTGTCCAAATGTGACTATAAATTATCCTAAAAAGTATATGTTTTAATGATAAAGGTATTACCTATTTTGATTGAGATTTTAAATCCACATGGTAAAGACCTTTCTATTCATAGTTTCAAGTGTATGGTCTTTTATGAGTTGAAATTTGTTTCTTTGTTACAATGTATGACTTACCTGGTCAAGCATCACAAGTCTACCTAGGAATTATCAAGAGATTTTGGTCTTATACTTCATTATACTTACAGATACACTTATATAACTTTTTGGCTATAAATTAAACATTAAAGGAAGGATATTAATTATTTGCTTTATTTCATATAATTTTTATTTTTTGTTTTATTGTATTTTATTTCTATTTCCATTAGCATCCAACACAAGTTAAAATACTTTAAGCTGGGCACAGTGGTGCATGCCTGTAGTCCCAGCTACTCAAGAGGCTGAGGCAAGAGGATTGCTTGAGCCCAGCAGTCTGAGACCAGCCTGGGCAACATAGCAAGACCCCATCTCAAAAAAAAATCTTTACACAAAAGAGTTGCTTACTGGCAGTTCTGTTATGGGCTGACTTGCCCCCACCATGTCTGCCCTGTAAAATTCATTTGTTGAAGCCCTAACCCCCCAGTACCTCAGAATGTGACTGTATTAGGAAATAGTGTTTTTAAAGAGATAAGTAAGGTGGAATGAGATCACTGGGATGAGCCCTAATCTGACATAACTGGTGTTCTTATAAGAAGAGAAAATTAGGGCACAGACACATACAGAAGGAGACCATGTGAAGACATGAGGGGAACATGGCCATCTACAAGCCAAAGAGAACAGCCTCAGAAGAAATCAACTCTGCTGACACCTTGATCTTGGACTTCTATGCTCTAAAACTATGATACAATGAACTTCTGTTGTTTAAACCCCCCAGTCTGTGGTACTTCATTATGGCAGCCCGAGCAAACTAATACAGCCTCCATCTAAAATGCTGTTATAGTATGTCTTTTTCTTGCCTCTTCTGTTCAACATAAGCAGGAATAAAAACAAACAAATCTTGTTGTTGAGATATACATTCATTCATTCATTCAACAAATATTTATTGAGCATCTACTATGTGTCAAGTGTTGGGATAGGACAGTAACAAACACAGTGTCAGGCCCCATGAGCTTACAGGCTAGTCACACAGGAATTACTTTTTTTCTAGAATTATTCTTTATTTCAGAAATAGGCCTTATAAATTGGCCTATAAACTAAAATTTTCATAGGGAATGAACTGGGAAAGGAAAATTGACAATAAAACAAAATAATTAAATTTCTAACATTTTAAGGTCACATGAGTATATTGCTGGGAAGCCCTCTGCATCCGTTGTATCTTTTGGGAAGCAGATGCTGAGATAGAGTTAGGAGTATAAGAGGTTTATGAGAGGGTATCAGGTATGAAGATGGAAAGGGAAAGAAAGCAGACTAGGAAGAGAAAGCCTTCAGACTGTGATCTTGGGGAGAAAGCAGGATTGGGAAGAGAAAGCCTCAGACCACAGTGCAGATCCAACAAAGTCTTGGCCAACCCAATTGAGAGCTCCCAAGGAAAGGGTACCTGTTAGAAAAGTCCTGTGTTGGGCAGAAACGGCCCTGGGATTTCAACCATGCTCCATCATTGGCTGGGGGCTGCCTGGGAAGAGCAAGCACAGATGCCTCTGCCAGAAGGAGGTGCCCCCAGCTACAGATTGTTGATTAATTGGGCCCATGGAAAGTTCTTTCTTAATGGGAGATCTGAGCAGCACCTCCTCAATGGTCACAGCCTCCAAAAGGTGATATAAGGACCTGGTTTTCTAGAGATTTTTTTCTAAGTCAGTACAATCTATTCCTTTACACTTAAAACATAGGAACATCTCCCAGCAAGTGCTTTAACAGCCAAAATCAAGGTCTCTAAAGAAATGTATTTTTAACACCTGATATAACTTTAACTTGCCAAATATTTATACGGCAGAAATAAAATTTATATTGTACATTTTTGTTAAAGTGTGATATGTCTCTATAGGCAAAAGTAGTGTTTGCCCGAAAAATAAAATTGTGCTTTTGAATGCAACTTTAGGGTTTGGAAACTAAAGAAGTCAAATATTAGGAGTTTGAGCTTTTACTCATTCATTCATTCCATTACCACATTTCAAGTGCTATGCTAGGTGCTTAACACAGCAAAACATACATAGCCCCTGCTCATATGAAACTTAGGAGAAATAAACGTTAAATAACCTGGGGAATAAACACACATTTAAAAAATGAGCATAGGGCTCTGAAAGAAAAGAGAAACTGATCTGAACTGATTTAGACTGGGGTGGGCCAGGGGTCAAGGAAATGTTAACTGCGCTGGCATCTGAGGAATGAGTGTGTGTTTGGAGAGGGTAAGGGGTGCAGGAAATGACAGCATGGAGGACATGTGCAAAGGCCCTGTGGCAGGAAGAAGTCAGTGAAACTGAGACTCTGTGGCCAGATCTCTAAGATCAGAGGAGAAGTGGTGCCAGGGAAGGCCAGAGAATCAACACACAGTCACCTCTAGCCTGAATCTGCTAAGGTACATCAAGGACTTTGATCCTTGCTCTAAGAGCAATGGGAACTGTTTTAAGCAGGGGTGGCTACCACAATCTGTTTGTGTTTTGGAGTTCTGAAAGATAACTTTGAATGTAGTATAAACCAAAAATTAGAAGGGCCCTGAGTAGATCTAGAAAGGCGACCGAGTAAGACAGTGTGTGATTCAGGTGGAGATGACAGTCCCCGTCACAGACTGATGTTTCCTTAATTTCCACAATGCATGTTCCAAAATGGGCACTCTAGGGAGGACACCATGGCCTGGGAGACACTACCCTGTCATTGAAATTAAAAGGTCATGGGGGTTACAAAACAGACACATAAAATGACTTAATTCATCCAAGTTTACTTACCAAAGTTTTACTGTTCCAATGTCACCTCAAACCCAATGTCCAAAACAAAAGGGGTCCCCATAAGCCAAGTCTGGGTCCAAACCACTTTCTCCCACCCACCACACCATCTTGTCTCCTCATATTTTACTTGTGGGATCTGGATGTCACCTGAGGCACTTCCTTCTCCTTCATCCCTGTGTTCAGCGTGTCGCTGAGTGACCCTGGCAGGAAGAACTTGCTGGCAGGTCCCCGCCACCTTCCACCTCATCCTGCACCCCTGCCATAGGGACCAGGCCACACCCACATCTCCGTCCAGAAGAACTGTAGCTTACAGGAACAAAGACAATTGAACCTTGTTTACTCATTGTATTTCACAAGTGCAGCCATTGGGTTTAAACCTTGTCCCTTTTATGAAAGTTTCCTATACTACTCTGGCCACCTTCTCCCCAAATTCTTAAAACCAGTAGTCCATATTATGCAGTTTTTTCTGAATCACTGTCTTACTCTTTAATTGGCTACAATTTCCTAAATGGTGAAATAAGAGATATGTAGCACAACTGATCTTCAAACAATATCTTATGTGGATACCTAACATGGAAAATATAAAATAATAATTGTTCTAATTAAACAAGGAGTAGCAGACCCGGAAAATCTCTCCTGTGCCATCTACTTCCTGGCCACCTCTGAGGCACCCCATCTGAAGGACATAGAAGCCTAACCTGAGAATCACTAGACATGGAAGTCTCTAGGGTCTCTTCCAGCCCTAACATTCTATGGTCTGTAATTTCTTAAATGTCACTTGGTTTTATCTTTTCCTCTAAATTCTCACTACAACACAGTTCAGGCCTTTTTCACCTCCAGCCTGCAAGATTGCAAACTGGTTTCCTTATACCCCGAGTACTCTAGGTGGAATAGTGTCTCCCCAAAAACCCATGTCCACCCAGAACCTTAGCCTGAACTTATTTAGAAATAGGGTCTTTAAAAATGTAATTAGTTAAGATGAGGTCATACCTAAGTAATGTAGGTCATAAATCCAACATGACAGGTATCCTTTTAAGAAGAGGAGACCCAGAGAAAGGAGGGACACATAGGGGAACACCATGTGACAGCAGGCAGAGATGGGAGTCATGCTGCCACGGCCATAGAACCCCAAGGATTGCCAACAAGCACCAGGAGCTAAAAGAGGTAAGGAAGAATCCCCCTAGAGACCTCAGAGAGAGCACGGCCCTGCTGACACTTCTATTTCAGACTTGTGACTCCCATAACTGTGAGAGAATAAATTTCTGTTGTTTTAAGGTCTCTAGTTTGTGGGAATTTTCTATGGCAGTCGTAGGAAATTTATCCATCCAACTAAAATCCATTCTATACATTTCTCCCAGATTTATTTTTCTTAATCTCTGCTCTCATCTTGTTCTTCTACTACTTATTTCATTTCAGGAAGTACTAGATTTATTGAGCAACTACTATGTGGTAGGCACCCTATTGAAGCTGGGTGTATGACGGTGAACAACAGCAACATGGCCCCACTTTCCTAACAGCTTCCAGTCTAGTAGGGAAGACAGGTATTAAACAAACACAGGCTGGGCTCAGTGGCTCACGCCTGTAATCCCAACACTTTGGGAGGTTGAGGTGGGAGGATTGCTTGAGATCCTGGGCCCAAGACCAGCCTGGCAATATAGTGAGACCCCATCTCTGAAAAAATTATCTGGGCATGGTGGCTCATGCCTGTAGTCCCAGCTACACAGGAGGCTGAGGTGGGAGAATTGCTTGAGTCCAGGAGGTCAAGGCTGCAATGAGCCATGATTGCGCCACTGCATTCCAGCCTGGGTGACAGAGTGAGACCCCTGCCTAAAATAAATAAATAAATAAATAAAAAATAAATAAATAAAACACACACACATACACACACACACACAAACACATACAATAAAAACAAAAACAGAGCCTCCATTTAATGTAGAATTATAAATTGTGATGTATTATAAATGAAAAGAATAGGTTGTTATGAAACACAATTGGAGACCTGAGGAAGAGGGAGTTAGGCTGATGCCTGAAAGAGAAATAGGAGCTGAACTGTCAAAGCATGAAGGAAAAGACATGGAGACGCAGAGACAGCATGTGAGCAGAGGCCTGGGGTGGGAAAGGGCCTGGCACGTTTGAGGAACTAAAATGGAAACAAGGCCATTGTGGCTGACGCCTGGTGAGCAAGGGGAAAGTGACACACAGTAAGGCTGGGGAAGAAAGCAAAGGCCAGATCACAGAGGATCAAGTTCAGGACACTTGGGACTTTGTCTTAATGAAATGAGAAGGCACTGAGAGGTTTCCAACAGGAACACAAAATGATGCATTTAAGTTTTAAAGTTGTCTTTGGCTGCACTTAGTTGAAGGGTCATATGGGAACAAAAATAAAATGAGGTGACCAGTTAGGAGGTAATGGAGTAGCTGCACATGAATTTGGATTGTGGATGGATCTCAATTATACTCTTTAGGTAGCACTAGTAGGACATGCTGATACACCAGATCTGAAGAAGGATAGGGTATTCACCGCTTTCTGACTTGAGAAATTAGGTGGATGGAGATGAAATTTATGAGGTGGGGAAGACTGGGTATGTTAGGGGCACAGCCTAAGCTCCTGTTCAGAATGGCCCCAAAGCATAGTGGCTCAAAGAAGATGGAAACATTTCTCTCTCACATAATAAGCCACAGGTAGAGAGTCCAGGGCTGGGAAGGCAGCTCTGGCATCATAAGGGCAAGGTTTCTGTCTTTAGATCTAAGTTAGCTGTGTTAGGCTTCAGCCCTTACAACTGTGCCCCAGCCAGGAGGGAAAGGACAATTTTAGGGCCACAGCCTGAAAGTGGCCTGCATCCCTTCTGTTGACATCTTGTCGGTCAGAGCCTAGCCACAAGATCACACCTAATTGAAATGGAGGCATGAAGTGAAGCCTCTGGTTGGGCAGCTATACACCAAACTAAAATTGCGGAGTCCTTTTACTAAAGGAAGAAAGGTAGAAAGGATGTTGGTGGGCAACCAGCAGCCTCAGCCTAACTAGAGTGGGGTCAATATGTAAGTGGGAATAATAAACATGTGAGTGGGCAGTTCCTGGGGGATATCTTAGTGGAGATGTGAAGTAGGTAGATGAAAATGTGAGTCTAAGGAGCTCCAGGGGTAGGATAAAGCCAGAGATAGGTGTTTGAGAGTTATCTCCACGCAGATGACATTTAAAGGGATCGAGATTAAATCAAGTACAGTAGACAGAGAACAGGGCCAAGGACTGAACCCTGAGTGCTTCTAACTCTTAGAGGCTGAGTGGAGGAGGATTAACTTGCAAAGGGGACTGAGAAGACAGTGAAGCTCAAGAAAAGCCAAAAATGTAGGGTCTATGGAAGCCAAGAGCAGACAGCATTTGCAGAAGGATGGCCCATTGTATAACATGCTGAGACACTAAGACAAGGATTTGTCTCCACTGCCAGTCTAACCTTTTCTACTTTCCATCAAAGTCTTTTTTAAGACAAAACAAAACAAAAAACAGACAGACTCAGCCAAGCACAGGGGCTCACATCTATAATCCCAGCACTTTGGGAGGCCATCACAAGGTCAGGAGTTCCAGACCAGCCTAGATAATATGGTGAAACCCCGGCTCTACTAAAAATACAAAAGTTAGCCAGGCGTGGTGCCGTGCGCCCACAGTCCCAGCTACTCAGGAGGTTGAGGCAGGAGAATCGCTTGAACCCAGGTGGCACAGGTTGCAGTGAGCCGAGATCGCACCATTGCACTCCAGCCTGGGTGACAGAGTGAGATTTTGTCTCAAAAAAAATAAATTAATTAAATTAAATTAAATAAAGAGACAGACTCTTGCTCTGTTGCCCAGCCTGGAGTGCGGTGGTACCATTATAGCTCACTGCAGCCTCGACCTTCTGGCTCAAGTGATCCTCTCACCTGAGCCTCCCAAGTAGCTGGAATTACAGGGGTGAGCCACTGTGCCCAGCTCCATCAAAGTCTTTGGAATCTGTTTTTAGCCTGTCTATGCAAACATTTTTCTCTCTACTTCCCATTCTAAAAACATATCCACATTCTCAGTCCCTAAACATATTAACCGGTTCCCATCTTTCATCATACTCTTCCTTCAACCTGAATTGATATTTCTCCCCATTAGCTAGTTACCCAAGTTATCTCCATTCTTCAAAGCTCCCCACTCATGAAGTCATCTTTGACACTTACAGCCCAGAGTTGAATGTTAAATTGCTTTGTCGCTGCATTTTATGTATTATTTTTACTCTCTAACTCCTAAGGGTGGGGACCACATGACATATTCCATATTCCCAATAAGCTAATAGAGTTAGCCAGGTGCCCAAGTTAATGGGTACCCAGTATTTACTAGCTAAGGTGCAAACAGAATACTTTCTAGATACAATAATTGGGAATAGATGCTTAGCATTTTAGGTATAGATGGACCTTTGAGATTATGTGATTCAAATCTCCAACTTATCCATGAAAAGTCTAAAGTCAAAGAAACAAGAAAATGTTTTCTCTATATTTAAAACAGACTGCAAGTTAATATTCAATCACCATGCTCATCAATGTGTGCCACTGAAACACTGTGCTCCACTAAATTCACTTTTCACTCAACATCCCTTTGCTTCAGTTCCTTCTATAGTTCTCCATCAAGCGCCTATTAGGCACCTGCTACATGTCAGACTCTGATTATGAACAAGGTGAAGTCCTGCCCTTGGAATCTCTGTAGATACCAAAGCTGGAGTCTGCATTGATTTCCCCCTTCCAGGTATCTAGCTATGTGCCACTTTCCCATGGAATCCTAAATTATATGCACAGAAATAAAATAAAGCCCCATCTTGACTTAGTTAATAAAAACAATTTCACCTGCATGAACTGACTTTTACCTGCCTCACCACAACCCCTCAACTCATATGCTGAAAAGTATGCTAAATTTAGTGTAAACCTTATTGAGTAAATAAAAATATTTAACTCTTCGGAGTCATTCAGCTCTTCTGTAATTTACATGCTCCTTTATGAATCTATTGAGATAGATCAATCATCTTATAAGCCATATGATGACTTATAAGCAAATGTTTGCTATGAACCAGAGATGGTCTTAACCAGGTTTTAATCCTCTCAGTATTTGTTTTCAGCACTGTGGAAGAACCTTTGCTCTTGGGTGCAACACAGAGAGGAAAGAGAACTTATTAAACTCTAGAAAGGTACCAAGGAAGGGTCAAGGAATCTCCTTTCATGACAATCCTTATGAACACTTTAAGAAGCTCTTTAACTGTAAGATACCAGCTTACACCGACCCAGCTGTGCAGTTCACAGGAAATATGGGGCTAACAGAGTGCGAACTCTCAAAACCCCTTATACCTGGACTTCTGGGACCCTCTGCTCTGCAGAGGAGCCTCACTGGTGAGGAGTCTGTGAGATCACAAGAAAATGCTCACACAGAACTTGTGCCTCAGGTACTCTAGACTGTGCTCTCAGTACCCAGAACCTCATGAGTCCATGCCCTAACAGCCCTAAACCCACGGCCTGGGCCTCAGAGGCCTCTTCCCTGGGTCACCTTCCTGAGAGCAGAACATATCACAAGGATGCACATTCTTAGGCCCAAGGACAGCCAAGACACAGCTATTTGGGGTGGGGAGAAAAATGGAACTTGAATGTGCCAGCTGGAGTGTCCCCAGGTCTAAGGAAGAAGAACCACCCTGAAATGTGGAATGGAGCTGGAAGCGGAAAGAAAAGCGTGGGCTATAGCCTCCCTTTGCACTTTTGCCCAAAGGTGAGGGGTAAGACAGATCAAGTCCTAGTACAAGGAACTGCATTCTGAGAAGGCCTTATGCCCCATGGCTATATGACTCTCCATGACAGATTCTCCTAGGGGTTGCTCCAGCAGGGGACAGTCATGGCAGGAAGTCTGCTCAGGAAAGGGCAACTGGAGACCCATCTGTTTTGCCACCTCATCGTCGGTGGACGTAGAAAGGAGTCTGCCTGCCACGTAAGCATTTGGGATGTGGGTTTTGGTTAGGGCTCAAGGTTATACACTGGCCTTCATATCTGCCTATCCCTGCCCAATAAGCCCAAGTCCAATTTGCAGGAATGGGTTTTGCATGGTAGAATGTTTCTTGTAGGTTTCATTGTTTTCTTAAAATTTTTTACAAATACAAGGTTTAGAATTTAAATTGTGTCTAAAACTCTACTTCAAAGTGAATTTAAATTTTGGCCAAGATGCCTATTCTTTTATACTTAGGGTAGCATTTGATCTTCTAACTCTTAAAGGAAGCCATTTAATTGCTCCAGCACAATAATAATAATAATAATAATTTCATAATAGTAATAATTATAATGTTCATTATTATTATTTTTTTTTTTGAGACGGAGTCTCTGTCGCCCAGGCTGGAGTGCAGTGGCGCAATCTCGGCTCACTGCAAGCTCCACCTCCCGGGTTCACGCCATTCTCCTGCCTCAGCCTCTCCGAGGAGCTGGGACTACAGGCGCTTGCCACCACGCCCGGCTAATTTTTTGTATTTTTAGTAGAGACGGGGTTTCACCGTGGTCTCGATCTCCTGACCTCGTGATCTGCCCGCCTCGGCCTCCCAAAGTGCTGGGATTACAAGCGTGAGCCACCGCGCCCGGCATGTTCATTATTATTATCTGACAATGGTGGCCTATTTTCCCTTTGTTCTTTCCCCTCCCCCACTCCATCCTTCTTCCTTCTTTCCTTTCCTTTCCTGACTACATAAAAGTGGGTAGTGTGCACAAGCTAATGAGTTGCCCCAGCACTTAAGGATCTTAATCCCAAATCATAAACACCCTAAGAAGGACCTCAGCTGTCATCCATAAATTTTTATTTAAAAGCAAGATAAAAGTGGCATTAATTCAGCGCAGAGCTAGTGCAGTGAGCGGGGGGTGGAAATTAAGCGTCATTTCAAAATACTTCTGTGTATCCCTACCCTTTCTTGAGCATATAACTTCTGCATATGTTGAATAGGTCATGTCATAGTTAATGTTTCTTCCTTCCACGAATGCTTGTATAAACCCCCCAAAATCCAGTTATTGCAGATGATTGGGGAATGGAGACACAGAGGCGACTCCCTCCTTTCTCTAATTGGAATGGCTAATTTAGCCATAACAGCAGTTCCCCCCAGATGCTCAGATTTGGTTCAGAGTATGGAAATCTGTAGTGAGGGGATTTACCAGGATGCTGAACAAAGAAAGCCATCATTATCTGTGTTCAGGAAAAAGTATTCTAATTAGTGTTAATATCCTCCTGCTGAGCTTCCTGTCATCCACATTTTGACCCCTGTCCTTGGGTTTTCCAGGATCTGATATCCTGGCTACACGCAGACAAGGGTCAGGGCACTGACATGGACAAACGTGAAGCTGAGGCCGGGGGTGCAGTCCAGAGGAAAAGAGTTCACTTCAAAACGCCCCCTGTATCGACTCTCCGGATGAGATCTTTATAAAAATTGGCTCAGCCAGTGCAAGTCTAATGCGCTCAATTTATAAACCTATAATAACAGGTAGTAATTGAATAATAGCATGAGAAGTATATGTGGAACATGGTCTTCAAACATTTGAAACTCTGTTAAGCCTCATCTGCAGATGAATCCAAAACACTTGGATATCCATTAAGGTCTGAGATTTCTCAACAATAAATTTAGACTCCAGAGGAGATCAGGCACAAGACAGTGCTTAATAAGTCCCTTTTGACAATGGCAGTGACAGGAAGAGGTGCAGGTGGCCTTGAGCTGGATTCCTTTCTTTTCACTCACCCACTGAAGTCAGTGCCCTCATGGGCTGATTTGAAAGCCCTAAACACAACGCTAAAGACAAAACTAAGGAAGACAAACTTAATGCACAAGTCCCATGTGGAAAGAAAAGAAAGATCCTAGCAAGTCATAAATTTCCAACAGAGCCAGCACACATAGTCTTTTAAAAACTGAGGGATTTAACTGACCCAGCTGAAGCCCTCCATATGAGGTTTTTTGAGAAATGGGCACCCTGCCCTCCACATATTTCATGTCACATATGACATGTGAGGCTCATGGTCAGAGCCAGGCTGGAGGAGAAGCCAGGTCGGCAGTTGTCCAGGAGGGGTAATCCGAGGAGTGAAAGGGAAGGTTCTCTCCACCTCCTCATCTCCCTCCTAAAGTAAAACTGACTACAGCACTCTGTTACAACACCAAAACTGTCTGAAATGTCTGCGCTAGAAAGTCATTCATCCCTCTGACTTAATCTTTTTTTCTCAGCCTTAGAGGTGAAGAGCGACAGACATGAATAATACAAAAGCCTTCTGGGAAAATCAGGGTCCATCTCTTGATTCCAACGATGTTTAGATGCTGTGGTCCCTGACCATAAAGGCAAAAGGAAACCTACCCTGTTTTTGGCCATTTTATGACAAAACTCCAACCCGAGTCCAAATACACTACTTTTTTTCAATGAAGCTGTATAAGAAAATATTGATTTTGTATATTATTCCTTACAAAACCTAGAGATTAGCTCACTAATGATGGTTGGTGAGAAATGAGAAAGATTTCATTAGGTGTACATCTGATTAGAAAAGAGTATTTTTCACTTTTATTATTGACTAACAAGTGAATAAATAGAATTCTGATTTTCAAGTGCAAATCTTGCCTCCATCATTTTCTGTGTACTTTTTCTGCCCATTTGGATCTAAGATTACGAAGCAAACATGAATAAATAAAGAAAACGTTAAAGGTAAATAGCGAGAAGCCAAGATAAATATCTGAGGTAAGAGCAGGGGAAGGAACAGAAAAGAAATCTTAGAAACAAAGCTTTGCTGTTGCTGTTGTTGTTGATGATGATATTGACGTTGTTGTTGGTGGTGGTGTTTTTGATGGAGAAAATCCAAGCAAACCAAAGGCTTCCCTTGCATAACTGCACATGATGAAAAGGCATTGGAGTGGGGGAAAGAGGAGACTAAGAATTGAGGTAGAAGAAAGGAAATGTAACAATATCTCCACAAATGTAAAGTCCTTTATTTTCACATGCCAGCCTTCAGTAAGTGCTAATTTATAATGAAAGGAATTAAGGAAAGTATACAAACAGCAAAGGGCACCGTAGCCAATCAATATATGGGATAGCTTTTTCTCAAGCACTTTGCTTAGCTAGCCTCACTGTAAGTAAAATTAATGAAATCCATTCACTGTTTCATTCAAGAAATATTTTTTTGAGACCCCACTATGTAGCAAGAACCATTCTAGCCTGTAGGAATTTAAAGGTGAGTCAGACAGGCAAGATCTCCTCCTATCCTCATAAAACGTACGTACTGAAAAGAGAGATAGGAAATACACCAAGAAGCCAAAAAAGACAATTTCTGTGTTAGGAAAAACATAGAACAATACTATAAATGACAGTGACTGGACAAGCTGTTTGCAGTTGGATGATATGTAATCAATAATTCATTCATCTTTCAGCAAATATATATTCAGTGCTTAACTGGTTAGGTTTTTTTGGGTTTGTTTTGTTTTTGGTTTTGTTTTTAGAGACAGGGTCTTGCTCTGTCACCCCGGCTGGAGTGCAGTGGTACAATCATAGCTCACTGCAGCCTCAGTCTCCTGGGCTCAAGTGATTCTCTCACTTCAGCCTCCCAAGTAGCTGGGACTACAGGCATGTGCCACCACACCCCGCTAATTTTTTTTTAATTTTTAGTAGAGACAGAGTCTCACTATGTTGTCCAGGCTGGTCTTGAACTCCTGGCCTTAAGTAATCCTCATGCCTCAGTCTCCTAAAGTGCTGGGACTACAGGCATAAGCCACTACGCCCATCCGAAACTTAGTGGCTTAAATAATAGCACAACAAACTACCCCAAACTTAGTGGCTTACAACAATAATTTCTTTTCTTTATAATTCTTTGAATGGCCTTTTGGGTTGGGCCCAGCTGGACAGTTCTTCTGGACTCAGCTACACTGATGCATCTGTGGTCAGCTACTGGTCATCTAAGCAGCTACTCTTCTGCAGATTGGCTGATTGTCAGTTAGGACAATGAGGGTCACTAGGCCCTTGTGTCTCCCACCCTTCATCAGACCAACCCAAGCTTGTTCCCATGGAGCCTCCACGGGTCCAAGTAGGAGAGCAGAAGTGTTCAAGGCCTCTTGAAATCTAGGTCCAGAACTGATGCTGTGTAGCTTCTGCCACATAGTATGGCCAAAGCAAATCACAGGGGCAGGAGCTGCGAAGTCGTATTGCAAAGGGGGAGCACAGACGGAGGGAAAGAATTCTTGGGACTTTTGCAATCTAAATAGGTGTCTAAAGATAAGGCAGGCACTGAGAATATAGTGGTGAGCAAAACAGACATGACCCCTGTCTTCTTGAAGCTTACGGTCTATTATCTGACAGAGCACCTACTGGGGGAAATGCCTGCCTGCAGCTCCAAGAGAATGAATGCAGAACAGTTGTTTACCTGTGGGACATAAATGTTGATTTCATTAATTGGCACTTGGCACCTGAGACAGGGGATTCTGCCTGCTCAACATGGGACCTATTAACACGCCTTATTGTGAATAGAACTAATTACTAAAATTGGATTCTAACCAAGCCACCCTCAGTGGCTTGCTTCTCTGCACAGTGCCAATCCTATTGAGCAAAGGACAGCCACAGTTCTGTCGAATCCTATTTTCTTTGAAGACAAAGTCATTTGTGCATTTGTTCATTGCCTCAGATTCCCAATTGCATCTGGTGCCCCTGGACCGGAATTATTTGTCCAGAAGGTGACCTTCGCTGCTGTGGCTTTCTCCGGAAAAACGGCTTCCAACAAACATGCGGCACGCCGAAGGGCCAGGAGGCCCGGCCAAGGCCTGTTGGTCGTCCACCTCCCAGATGTCAGAGCCCAGAGACAGAAGGTGATTGTCTCCAAATGGCCTCATCCTCCAGCACTGCAGGAGAGCGCCATGCGGTAGACATGACAGACCCCCACCCTGCCAAGGCCGTGCAGAGCTTGCCATGGGCCAAAACTTGGAAGAGAAACTTGCCAAATTCTGGTAGAAACCCTGAGTGAAGCTTTTCATGTGCTTTGTCTCAATTTGTCTTCCTGGAAAATGGGGTTGTTATCACTTTTTTCTTATTCCCAGATTATGCAGAACAAATGTCCCTACACATCTGTCCTCATTGGTGCTATCGGTCAACTGTCATGATGCACCACAGAAGACTTACAAGAATATCAGGCCTTGTTCTCAAGGCACCTGTTGGCCTGCAGGTGTGTACAATGGAGCTTCTTAAGGTCTGGGACTGCCATTAGAAAATGGTTTTATGAGTGTCACACAGAGCAGGCTCTAAAAAAAAAAAAGCTAGATGTTGCTAACGATGATGTTAATGCTTTCTGTAACTTAGAAGGAAAGATCCTCTCTGAACTGAAGGAGTTAGTGTTGCCTTTGTCATTCTTTTATGCCAAAATTCTCCACCCAGCAGGTTAAAAGCTTTGGAAGAGCCTCACTATACAGATATTACTCCTTCAAAACTGGAGAAAAGGAAGGTTTTGTGTGAGGAAATGCAACTCCCATGGCTGAGTAAGGTTTTATCCATCCCGTGAGAGACACAGAAGAAACAAAGGTAGGCGGGCTGTTGTTTGTCCTGGCCCCTCCCCTTGCACCCTACTCGAAACACATCCCATGGTCCCCACCTCCACACCCTTGTTTGTGCCGTTCCCTCCACCTGGAATGGACTTTCTTTCTGCATAGCCAGATTCTAACTCTACTATAAAACTGAGATGAGGCTCACGCCTGTAATCCCAACACTGGGAGGCCGAGGCGGGTGGATCGAGAGGTCAGGAGATCGAGACCATCCTGGCGAACACGGTGAAACCCAGTCTCTACTAAAAATACAAAAAAAAAAAAAAAAAAAAAAACAGCTGGGCATGGTGGCGGGCGCCTGTAGTCCCAGCTACTCGGGTTGAGGCAGGAGAATGGCGTGAACCCGGGAGGCGGAGCTTTCAGTGATCCGAGACCGCGCCACTGCACTCCAGCCTGGGCGACAGAGCGAGACTCCGCCTCAAAAAAAAAAAAAAACTAGCCGGACGTGGTGGCGCGTGCCTGTAATCCCAGCTCTTCAGGTGGCTGAGACAGGAGAATCGCTTGAACCTGGGAGGCCGAGGTTGCAGTGAACTGAGATGGCGCCACTGTACTTCAGCCTGGGCAACAGAATGAGGCTCTATCTCAAAAAAAAAAAAAACTGAGCTGAGCAGAACCCAAAATTTTCCATGAAGCCTTACCTGAAAGATCCTCATGAAGCCTAAGCTGGCCATTTTCCCTGGCAGTCATCACTCCCCAGAAGTTCCATAGTATGCATCTCAAATTTTTGGTACCATTTTGAGAGGTGACAGCATGCTGAAGCCCTGGCAGCCCTCGCTCACTCTCGGCCCCTCCTCTGCCTGGGCTCACACTTCGGTGGCACTGCAGGAGCCCTTCAGCCCGCCGCTGCACTGTGGAAGCCCCTTCCTGGGCTGGCTGAGGCCGGAGCTGGTTCCCTCAGCTTGCGGGGAGGTGTGGAGGGAGAGGCGCGGGCGAGAACCGGGGCTGTGCGCGGCGCTTGCGCGCCAGCGCGAGTTCCGGGTGGGCGTAAGCTCGGCGGGCCCCGCACACGGAGCGGCCGGCCGGCCCTGCAGGCCCCGGGCAGTGAGAGGCTTAGCACCTGGGCCAGCAGCTGCTGTGCTCGACTTCTCGCCGGGCCTTAGCTGCCTCCCCGCGGGGCAGGGCTCGGGACCTGCAGCCCACCATTCCTGAGCCTCCCCGTCCTGTGGGCTCCTGCGGCGCGGAGCCTCCCAGACGAGCACCACCCCCTGCTCCACGGCGCCCAGTCCCATCGACCACCCCAGGCCTGAGGAGTGCAGGCGCACGGCGCGGGACTGGCAGGCAGCTCCACCTGCGGCCCCTGGTGGGGGATCCACTGGGTGAAGCCAGCTGGGCTCCTGAGTCTGGCGGGGACTTGAAGAACCTTTTTGTCTAGCTAAGGGATTGTAAATACACCAATCAGCACTCTGTATCTAGCTCAAGGTTTGTAAACACACCAATCTGTGTCTAGCTCAGGGTTTGTGAATGCACCAATGGGCACTCTGTATCTCGCTAATCTAGTGGCAGATTTTTAGCCTTCAGTCGGTCTCTGGCCACACCCTGCGTTATCCTGTGATCCCCAGCTCATGGCACAGTGTCTGACTCATACAAGGTGTTCAGTCAATATTTGTTGAATAAATTGAACTAAACCCAAGACTTCTGACTCTAAACTCATAGTACTGGAATCTATTCCAGCCAAGTCACTGGCTGCAAGAAGTACTCTATATTTACTGAAGATTACTTGGAAAAAATGACAAATATTTAAAAAATGTAAAGAGGCAAATCTCATGATGCAGAGATAATTACAAGCTACATTTTGAGATATTTCCTCCAGCTTTTCTCCCATGAATATGTGTTCTATAGACTGAGATTATAAATGATTTAACATTGGACTATAAACATCTTTCCTCATTATCATTTTTTTTTTGAAATCCTCATTTCCAATGATACTGGGAATTTGTATTTCAATATTCAAATACATTCCAACATTATAATATTCAAACATGTATAAGTATCCTAATTTATTCAGCCTTTCTTACTGTTGTTTCTGACTTAATTATCATTTATAAATCTAAGACTAACATAGTTGTGGATGAATCTTTGTTCAAATTTCTGACTATTTCTGTAGGATAAAGTTCTACAAGTGAAATTATTTTGAGTCTTTTACACATTATTGTTAAATTGCTTTCCTGAAAGAATATAGCCTGAATTTTTTTTAATGACATCAGGCGATTAAGAATATAATACTGAGAGGAAGTTTAAGAATTATCTACCAAAAACTGAATCACTTTATGAATGGGGAAAGTAAGGCCCAAGAATGGTTTGGAAAAAGTCACACTGACATCAGGTTAACATATTTAAGAAGAAATAAAAAAAAAATATTAAGATGAATTGACATTCTTAAGACATAAGTAGAGTCACAAAATACCAGAGAAATTAGTTTAAAACATGGGCCATGCTCATCTGGCCAAGGGCAAAATCACATTCAAGGAAGTTCTCTGTTTCTAACTGTACAGTCCTCCTCTTCCCAATAACTTGGGTCCTCCTCTGTCTCTGACTGACTCTCAAGGGAATCAGCTACAGTCCTCATATCCCCACCTTGACTCCTGGCCAAATTATCAGTCCGCAAATATCTTAGGAAGCTTTAATTGAGCACCTGCTAGGTGCCAAACCTTGTGATAGGTATTGAGGACAGAATGGTGAGCAAGAGAGACAGAGGCTCTGCCCCTAAAGGGCTTTTATGCTAATGTTAGAAAACTGACCACAAAATGTAAATAAGGTAAGTTCAATTAGTGACCAATGCTATAACTAAATAAAATTAGACAAGATATATTTGCCATAATGGGGAGAGCAGCTGTATCTAGAGTGGTCAAGCATGACTTTTCTGAGAAGGTAATGTTTGAGTTAAGACTTAAATGACAGCTGGGCATGGTTGCTCACACCTGTAATCCCAGCACTTTGGGAGGCCAAGGCAGGTGGATCATGAGGTCAAGAGATTGAGACCATCCCGGCCAACATGGTGAAACCCCATCTCTACTAAAAATACAAAAATTAGCTGGGCATGGTGGCGCATGCCTGTAGTCCTAGCTACTTGGGAGGCTGAGGCAAGAGAATCACTTGAACCTGGGAGGTGGAGGTTTCAGTGAGCCGAGATCGTGCCACTGCACTCCAGTCTGGTGACAGAGTGAGACTCCATCTCAAAAAAAAAAAAAGATCCAAATGACAACAAGGAACAGCCATTGAAAGATCTGTGGGAAGTGGTCTAATCCAAAGACTCAGCAGAAACAAATGGCCTGTCCAAAGAACAGAGGAAAACAAGCAGAGACAGAGGAAAGGGAGAGGTAGGCAGAGGTGAACTCAGGCAGGCCCTTGAGGGCCACAGTGGGTTTTACTCGGGTTACTGTGAGAAGCCGTAGGAGGCCTGTAAGCCTGCGAGCTGAGTGCTGTGCTTTCCACCTTCTGGCTGTTGGGTTCACCCATGGAGAGAACATGGATACCTGAAGACAGTCTGAGGATGAAGCCCCGGAGAACCCAGAACTTATAGGTAGAAGGCAATAAAGAAGACTGCCATGTGTCTCATCTAGGGAGGAGGAGAACCAAGACACCGGGGTCTTTGGGAAGCTCAGGGAAGAAAGTGTTTGAAGAAGGAGGATGTGACCAATAGCATCCAACACAGCTGAAAGGATGAACTAGGTCAGGACATTTGACCGTGGGCTTTGGCAAAATGAAGATCATTAACGACTTTGAACAAAGAGAGTTCAGACAAATGGTGTATGTGGAAAGCCTGAATGGAGTGGGCTGAGGAGAGAAAGGGGGGTGAGTAAGTGGAGATAACAAGTACAGCCGAGTCTTTCAAGGAGTTTTGCTGTGAAGAACAACAGAAATGGGGCTGTCACTAACAGAGTGTGGTCAAGGGAGGTTTTGTAGCAGCGCCATCCGATAGAACCTTCTGTAATGATGCAAATGCTCTGTATCTGCTATTGGACACTCGGAAGGGGGCTGGTAGCACCGAGAACCTGAAGTTTAAATTTCATTTCATTTCAATTAATTCAAATTTAAATTTAAATAGCTACGTGTAACAAGGATTGTAGCTACTGTTTTGTGCAACACAGTTTGTAGTTGTCATTCTTTTTGTTGTTGTTGTTGTTGAGATGGAGTCTTGCTCTTGTTGCCCAGGCTGGAGTGCAATAGCACAATCTCGGCTCACTGCAATCTCAACCTCCCAGGTTCAAGCAATCCTCCTGCCTCAGCCTCCCAGTAGCTGGGATTGCAGACATGTGCCACCACGCCTGGCTAATTTTTGTATTTTTAGTAGAGACAGGGTTTTGTCATGTTGGCCAGGCTGGTCTTGAACTCCTGATCTCGTGATCTGCCCACTTCGGCCTCCCAAAGTGCTGGGATTACAGGTGTAAGCCATCGCTCCCAGCAGTAGTTGTCATTCTTTTAAGGAATGATATTAAGACACACCTGTATCCTGATAGTAATCATTACATGCATTAACTTGACAGGCCTGAGTAACTCTGGATTCTGGGTGACTCTTTCGGCCACCACCACCCCAACATCCTTACATCTGTTGGTGTTTGACACATAGCTTATGTTTTACAGTAAGAAAGCAAAATCCATTCTTTGTGGTCAATTTTGTGAACTGTGATAGTCCCAGGTGGATCACTTTAATCTCTGTGTGCCTCAGTCTTTCCATCTAGGACCAACGTTTGGCATGAGACTACCTCCATTCCATTTTCTAAGGAAAAACGAGATGATGCCCTTGTAGGGTCTAGTGAGAATGGCAGTATGGTAAGTGATTAGGAACACAGGCTTTGGACAGAGCAAGCCACAGGGGTTCAACTCCCACTTCTTCTGTGTATTAGCTGTGAAAACTTCAGTGAACTGCATGCACTTCTCTCAGTTCCTACATCTGTAAACTGGAGAAAATAAAGAGTCTAGGGTGTATTGAGAATCAAATGAGATCATGTGGGCACAATGCCTACCTGGCATATGGTAGGCATTTAAGCTGACATTCAGGAGACCAACTCTGGAAGCACCATCATGCTCTCATTCTAGTGTTGGTTTAAGGAAGCTGATGCCTCCGTGTATTTGTTTATCATCTGAAAAGTAGGTGCATGGTTTACATGACACCTGGATATCTCGATTTCCTACACCAGGAACCCTGGGTTAGGAAAGTTTCTCTAATTTGCAGCATGGGGTTCCTTCCTGAGGGTGAGTGCAAGGACAGGAGGGCTTGGAGAGTTTCTCCAGTAAACATTACCTACTACTGGATGACTTATTTTTCCCAGACCCTTATCCTCCAGCACTGCCCACTTAACCCAAGAGACTTACTGATAATGCTGAGCCCAGCGGCTGGGCCAGCAGTCATCTGTTTGGAACTTCAAATGAATGCCCCCCACCGCCAGACCCTACTTTCTCCACATAGTGCTGCAAGTCTTCCTTGCTCCTGATAAAGACTTTGACGAACGTCTTGCCTGTTAACAAATAGCTTTTGATTTTGCCTGAGTTTGATCTTTATTTTGTCCTTATTCATCAGGCCTTTCTAAATGGGTTCTTTCACACTCCTCAGATTAGCCTAAAGGAAACCCCCTGAAACAATGGGCTCGATTCTCCCTGGATGCAGGGAGTGAGCTGTCAAAGACCACATAGGGCTTCCTGCAGGGCCGTGAGAGACAACAAGGGTTGGTGATGCTCCCAGCACTAGTGAAAAGTGAACTCATCCAGCTTCAAAAGCAGTGACCTAGAGGGGAAAGCAGGGCTACAGCACACAGGCCTTGGGTCCAGTAGGACAAGCCTCACAATCCCTCCAGAGGAAGCTTGCCTCCCTCAGACACAGAGCAGCCTCTTCCTGGGAAAGGCCAAGGTCATCATCCCTGTCCAAACACCAGAGCCCACCTCCCACTGGCAGAACAGGGAACTAGCCAGTATGATTTCAAGGGATGGAGCGTATACTGGTGCCCAAAGCTGGTATGTTTCAAAAATTATTCCGTTGAGACTTTTTCTTCCTTTGGGAAATTGGCTCTCCTTGACCTCGTGGGACCGTGCCCACTTCTCCTACCTACCTTGACACCTGTTGCATAGTCCAGCCCAGCTCATTAGAATCTCATCCTTCTGGACACTGATTGTTCCAGTGAATAACACATAATTCGCCCAGGACCAATCAGAATGCAAAGTTTTGTTGGAGAGAGAGAGAGAGAGAGAGAGAGGTTGAGAGGGAGATACCTCCATCTTTCTCCTTCAAAGTTCAAGTAGCCAGAGTCTCTCTTTGCTGACACACGTAGGGAGTTAGGAGATGAAGACAGACACAGTCCTAAGGACATAATCTGAGCCCCTGAATACAGCCACACCTGAATGGCTGGAGTTTTATCTACTCCTTTGGACTTCATAGCTGTGTCTGCTAATAAGTAATCTTTTTTTGCTTAGGCTATTTTGAATCGGTATTCTGACACTTGCAACTGAGGGGTCATAAAGCTGAAAGAATGACATCCAAGGCCAGGTGCAGTGTCTCATGCCTGTAAATCCCAGCACTTTGGGAGGCCAAGGTGGGCAGATCACCTGAGGTCAGAATTTCGAGACCAGCCTGGCCAACGTGGCGAAACCCCGTCCCTACTAAAAATACAAAAATTAGCCAGGCATACTGGCACACGCCTGTAATCCCAGCTACTTGGGAGGCTGTGGCAGGACAATCGCTTGAACCCTGAAGGCAGAGGTTGCGGTGAGCCAAGACTGCACCATTGCACTCCAGCCTGGGCAACAAGAGTGAAACTGTGTCTCAAAAAAAAAAAAAAAAAATCCAAGTTTCCTTCAGAATTTGTGGACAGAGATGGACATGATGACGGAATATGTGCTTGACAGTGGTTTTAAAGATAAATTGCAGTATAGGCACCAGGTTGGGACCCTGTTGCCATAATCTAGGCATCAGCCTTTTTCATTTTAAGCAAAGTCAACTCTAAATGATTAGGTAGAAAGGGAGTTTGTTTAAAGGATATGGGAGACCCAGGCTCTACAACTTGCTCAAGTAATTTCTAACATTTAGATGACCCCACTTACAAACATATTTTCTTGTTCTTGAAAGTATCTGAACTATGATTCAACAGATATAAAAATATATTTATTTAAAAATGTACTGTAGACATATTCATGACATGAGTCATATTGAATAACTAATTATTAATACCAAATAAGCTACAAGAACCATATTATTTTTCTCATGTATCATAAACATCACATGATATAGGGCCAAATAAAATTGTTAAGAAGACTGGAGAATACTCTTAAAGCCAAAGTTCTTCAGATAGTACCCACTTCCTTGCAGAACTGGTCTGATAAGATCATCACAAGTGCTACTACCAACCACCAGGCATGTCAGCTTGCACTGCCATTTATGCACCACTTCTGAGTAATTTTTGAGCCTGGAACTCAAATTTACCCCAGTCTCTGCTGCTGCCAACCACGTTGTGACTTCCAAACCAGGAGCGATGTGACCTTGGCCTCTGCCTTTGTTGCTGGTATGGTATACTTTCCTCACCAGCTCCTGAGTCTAAACCTGGCCCCAGCATGGCTGATTGGTACCATGTTATGTACTGAATTTTGGCCTCCCAAAATTCATATGTTGAAGCCTTAACCACCAGTGTGAACTGTATTTGGAGATAGGGCCTTTAAACAGAAAATTAAAGTTAAATAGGGCCATAAGGGTGGGGCCCTAATCCAATATGACTGGTGTCCTAAGAAGAGGAAGAGATACCAGGGGTGACTGTGCACAGAGAAAAGGCCATGTGAAGACACAACAGGAAGGCGGCCGTCGGCAAGCCAAGCAGAGAGGCCTCAGAGAAATCAGCTCCACTGGCATACTGATCTTGGACTTCCAGCCTCCAGAACTGTGAGAAAATAGATTCTTGTTGTTTAAGCCAGCCAGTCTGTGGTATTTGGTTACAGAATGCCCTGTAATAAATAAATACAGTGGATTGAGGCCTGTGCCTTTTCCTTACCTGTAAGGAGCCTGGGAGGTAAGAGCACTAGTAGCACTAAGAACAAATTCAAGAGACCTCAAAAATAAGGATAAAAGAGGATTTGGTAATTGATTGGGGAGTGGGGTAGTGAAGGCAGAGAGTGAGTCAAAGGTCTCTCAGATTTACAATTCAGGGGCTGGAAAATTGATAGTGACATAGTAAAAAGGGAGAGAAGTTGCACAAAGAATTAACTCTGGGAGGGGTGCCATTCTGTACATTTTGAAAATATAGTGGTATCCAAATGGATATTAGAAATGGGAGTCTGAGGCAGGACACGCAGCCGAACTCTAGTGTGTGGAGGTAAAAGCTGAAGCTGTAAGGATAGCAGTTTGAGGGGCAGAGATGCAAGATCTTGAGAAAGTCCAGGGGAGGTAGTGGGAAGGGGACAGATCAGCTCGATCAGTTAGAGTAATCTAATCTTTGTTGCAGTAACAAAAAGCCCTAAAATTTTAGGGGCCATAAAGATTTATTTCTTGTCCTGGTTCATGTGCACGAATGTTGGCTGGTGCCTTCGCTCACCATAATCCCTCCGGGCTCGAGGCTGACGGAGGCTCCATCTCGAAGTGTGCTCCCGAGATTACAGTGATGATTGTCAGGGAGAAATGAATGTAGCAAATCAGGCACAGGCTCTTGAAGCTTCCACACAGAGAAGCCACTTCCATTCACCTTTTATTGGCCAATATAAAACATACATCCACTCTCAGCCTCCAGGGGATAAGGTATAATCCAATCACACACCCACACAGGAGTAGAAATGGAAGTATTTGGTAAACAGCATTAATGATAACCACAGGAGATGAGGAAGAACAGGAACCAGTAGGAGAGACAGGGTCAGATGGTTTAGACTCTACATTTCAGAGATAGATGGTGAAACAGCTCAATGTAGGGGCTGCCCACACAAAACAGAAACAGGATCACTCATTGTTTTGTTTACTGGAGGAGAGGTCATGGACGTTTGTGTGTAAGCGTGTGTGTGTCTCATGTTATTTTGTTTGCATTTGGTTTTTAGTGTACAGCATCTGGCTTCCCTTCCTATTTGGGGGGATTTCTCCCTTGGCGTAAACTTAGGGGAAGAGCCTGAGACCAAATGTCTTCTCTTGCCACCCAAAGGAATTAAGGCATAGGCAAGTGACCTGGACAGGCTCATCATCTTTAAATCTTTAGTAAGTTAATAAGGCGGCTTAAATCTTCTTGTGGTGTGAGACCATACCGCAGTCCAGCAATGCAGAGGTGATGTCCAAGCCCACCCATTCCAGGTGAAAGACCAGCTTTCCAGCCTTCAGGACTACCGTGTTTGCTGTCCACACCCAAACCCACACATTGGGTTGGTTCTGCAAGCTCTGATACACTCTCAATAAATAGATTAAGATAGTTAGAGTTGGTCTCAAGTTCTTGGATCCAAGAGCACCCTCAAGTCTACATCAGAGTGAGGTCAGAAGGTGTAGTCAGAGTTAGGCAACTTCTCACGCTGTTAGCCAGATCCCCTGATGATGGTTTCACAGTTCTCTAGATATAAGAAAATGGAAGAGAACAATTGTTAAAAATCATTGTTTCTAAAACAGCAAGACCTACAATGATGGGAGCAGAGATGGAAGGGAAGTGATTTAGAATCATCTGGGGGAGATTTTTGAAATTACATTATCTGCCTTCCAACCCTTACGTTCAGTTAGATCAGGAGTGGAAATATATATAATAGACCTTCATAATTTCTTTGACTGTCCAATAGCTGAGTCTCCTTCCTCTGCTTGGGAACCTCCCCATTGTGTGTCTTGGTGGGAAGTAGGGCCTGCCTCCAACCACAATGCTGAAAATGTCACACACTCACCATCTCATCCCCTAGTAGCTGCGGTACGTGGACTAGGCTCAGCCAACTGGATGCTCCTATCCAGGACTTTGGATTTGAAGCAAACGACACAGAGAGGGTTCAGGATTCAGCGGCATTGGTGACATTGTCAGTGCAGCAGGTGCTGTGGCGGTGGCAGTAGTAGTCTTGCTAGTTAGGCATGAGTTGGGGGTACTGACTCCCCAGGCTATGTCAGTTCCCATTCAATTTCCAACCAGGTTCTTCAGTCTTCCTAGGGATCAGGGGAGGTCCCTGATACACTTCCAGTGAATTTCTTTTCTGCTTAAGCTAATGTGAAGTTTAATTTTATGGGTCAACTTGGCTGGACAACAGTGCCTAGATATTTGGTCAAACATGACTCTGGATGTTTCTGTGAGGGTTTTGGATGAGGTTTACATTTAAATTGGTGAACTTTGAGTAAAGCAGATTGCTTTCCATAATGTGGTGGGCCTCCTCCAGTTACCTGAAGGCATGAAGAGAATAAAAGTCTGGTTTCTCACAGGCAAGAGGAAGTTTTATAGCAGAAATCTTTGGACTTGAATTGATGCATTGCAGGGAGCCAAAGGCTCATGGGACGTGACCAACTCGGCATTCTACTGGAGACTATATGATCAAACAGCAAACTGTTTATCATGAATGCAGGATGTGAGCAAACTCACGACTGCTCCTGCCAACAAAAGGTTTGCTGGAGGCAATCACTCCCTGGCACGGAGGCTATCTACTGTGATATCTAGAGCCTGTTGTTCAAGGATGCAGTCTTGCAAGCCTACTCTGGGCTGAGCAGCTGACCCCTTCTTCCACCCTCCTTCTCACTATCTCTTTTGCCTAACAAATACGGAGGGCTGTGTAAAGCTTGGGGCGCTTGTCCACTAGAGGCAAGGTGCCCCTGACCCCTTCTTCCAAATATACTCTTTTGTCTCCTGTCTTTTATTCCCACATTCGCCCCCCTTTGTTCAGTCCACCTAGGTCTGTGCAGGTTACAAGTGGTGACCCAGAACAGGGACTCCAACGACGTCCAACAAGTGTCATCTGAACACGGGACTATGAGGACGTGAACGAAGAAGGTCTGCTGGAGCAGAGGAACTGAAATTGACAAACGAACAGGGACCCTGGGACGAGTCTGCCAGCAGCAGATAAAAGGTCAGTGCCCTAAAGAGGTACTGGGAGCAGTGCTTTAAAGAAGTGTTGGGAATGGGAAGTTTCTGAATCAGGGTAACAAGGGGAAGAATTTGTCTATTAAAGAAAAACATTATGTGCAGTTGCTTAAAGTTCTATTGAGACAGTCTGGAGTGCAGATTAATTCACAGACACCAACTAACCTCCTGCAGAAGCCACAGAAGGTTATTACGCATAACCCATGGTTTCCAGAGGCAGGCACTCTTGACGTGGAAAATTGGGATACAGCAGGAGAAGGATTAAAACAGGCTCATCAAAAATGTCTTAAAGTTGATTCTTCTGTTTTCTTCACTTGGAGTTTAGTTCATACTGTACTTCTGCGATTATCTCCTTATTAATCTGCAGGAGAGCAGGATGAATCTAAAAATCGGAAAGAATCTGTTGTCCCACCCACAGCTCCAATTAAAAATAAAAAACAGGAGAGGGAGGATAAAAATTGGCCTATACCACCTCCTCCAGTTGCAGAAACATCTGTACCACCTCCTTCCGTGGCAGAAATAGAGACCCCAATACAAAGAAATTTACGCTCTGCTGCCATAGCTGGAGAGCCCTTAGGACTTTGTGCTACTCCTATTTCCGTAAGGCCTGATCCAAACAATCCACAGCAGGTTATTCATGAACACACTCCACTAGAGTTTAAGTTGTTAAAGGAATTAAAAGTGAGTGTGGTAAATAATGGCATACAGAACCCATTCACCTTAGGATTGCTAGAATCTGTGTTTGGTGCTCTGCGTCTTTTACCCTTTGATGTGAAACACTTGGCACGAACTTGCTTGTCTGCTAGTGCGTATCCAACATGGAATTTAAATTGGCAAGGAATGTGTGCAGGCCAGGCTAAACAGAACCGTGTTGCTGGACCCGCAGACACTACAGAGGATATGCTGTTAGGTAACGGCCCTTATTCAGACCTGGAACGTCAAATGGCACTCCCAGACGCTGTTTATCAGCAGCAGTGTGCACAGGCCGTGAAACCCACGTGGGTCACAATTCCTGAAGAAGGAGTCCCAGTACAGTCCTTTTTACATATCATACAGGGGTTGCAGGAACCCTATACACAATTTCTTGCAAGATTACAAGAGGCAGTGAAGCGTCAGATTCCTCATACCACAGCTGCAGAAATGCTAACCTTAACTCTAGCTTTTGAGAATGCAAATACGGACTGTAAATGTGCACTGGCACCCATGAGGTGTACAAAAAACTTAGGAAATTTTCTCAGAGCTTGTCAGGATGTAGAGCTTGTCGCTCTGCAATGTTAGCTTCAGGAATGGCTAATTTAGCAGTTGACAAATCTAAGGAGCCAAGGGTCAAATCCTAAAATGGGAAAATGTTATGATCGTGGAAAAACTGGACATTTTAAAAAGGAATGCCACCAGATCTCAGGACAGAAAGGACCTTACAATGCGGTGCCCCACCAAGCAGAAAAAATGCCAGGACTTTGTCCTCGCTGTAACAAAGGAAATCACTGAGCTAATCAGTGCCGCTCAAAATTCATCAGAATGGCACCCCCCTGCCAGGAAATGAGACGGGGGGGCCTGGACCCGGGCCCCACAGACAATGAAGGCATTCCCAGTTCAGACCTCAACTCCATTTGGGGGATGGGTTCCCAGAGGCACATTGATTCCCTCACCGCAGGAACACCAGGAAGTGCAGGATTAGATCTACCCACCAGAGAAAGAATCATGTTGGTGGAGACAAACCTATCAAACCTATCAAAGTTCCCACTGGCATTTGGGGACATTTACCAGCAGGATATATGGGACTAATTTTAGGCAAAAGCCGCCTTAACTTGCAAGGCATTACTGTAGTCCCAGGAGTGATTGACTCTGATTATGAAGGATAAATTCAAATAGTTTTAATGTCACAAGATCTTTGGCTTTTTGAACCGGGAGAATATATTGCTTAATTATTGCTTATTCCCTGCAAATTACACCGTTCACCATGAAAGGAGAAGTTAGGAAATAAAGGGCTTGGGAGCACAACGACAAGGGAAATCTATCTATCCCAACCCATAGCCTCTAATAGACCCACTTGTGTAGTACAAATTAAAGGAAAGAAATTTTATGGGCTTATACGGATACAGGACCTGATGTATCAGTAATATCTAAAGATAATTGGCCCCCATCCTGGCCCTTGCAATTAGCTTCTACGTCCCTAGTGGGAGTAGGAACAGCTCAAAGTGTTCAACAGAGTGCTGAGATTTTATCTTGTCTTGGTCCAGATGGACAGTCATGTACTTTTCAGCCTTATGTTGCAAGTATAGCCGTCAATTTAAGGGGTTGAGACTTACTTACAGCATGGGATATGAAACTTGCAAATGAAAACTTTGATAACCCAGGATTTAAAATGTTGAAGAACGTGGGATATCGGAAGGGAAAAGGTTTAGGAAAATTTCTTCAGAGAAATCCTAACCCGATATCAGTAACTGGAAAAAAAGACAGAAAAGGGCTAGGACGTCAGGATTTCTGACGGGGGTCATTGATATTTCTCCTCCACCCACTGCCTTACTATTAGAATGGCTCAGTGACAAACCTGTGCAGGTGGATCAATGGCCCCTAACACAGGAGAAGTTAGATACCTCTGGTGCTTCAACTCAGTGCTCAGAGCTAACTGCTGTCATTCAGGTTTTATAGCTCACAGCTTCAGATCCCATCAACATTGTCTGTGATTCAGCTTATGTTGTAAATGTAGCCAGTTGCATAGAAACTGCCACAGTTAAAAGTACACTAGACCCAGAACTGCTTAATTTGTTTCACTTATTCTCATATGCTGCATGCTACATGCCAAACAGGTGAGACAGCTGGTCACCTAGGGTGACATTGTCTGTCACTATTTGCTTATATGGGAATACCTAAACAATTAAAAACTGACAAGGGACCCACTTATACTAGTCATGCTTTTCAAAATTTCTTACAACTTTGGGCTATAACCCATAAAACAGGAATTCCTTGTAATCCTAGAGGATGAGGCATTATAGAACGGGCACATCAAACATTACAACACATGTTGAAAAAACAAAAAGGGGGTATAGGAGGCCAACTACCACCTCAATCAAAACTACATTTATCCTTATTTACTTTAAATTTTTGGACTCCTGGTGTGGATGGTAAGACTCCAGCAGAAAGACATTGGCAAGTGTTAGAGGAAAAGAAGAAAGTTTATCCAAAAGTGTTACGGAAATCCCCAGAAGAAGGACAACGGAAAAGTCCAGTGGATTTACTGACATGGGGAAGAGGATATGCTTGTGTTTTTACAGGAGATGGATAAACCGTGTGGGTGCCCTCAAGGTGTATGCCACCATGGAATGGGAGACTGGAGGAACCCAGGTTGGCCAACCATGGGCTTGGTCCCTCCGGTACAAGCCATGAGTCAGCTGAGCCTGAGTGCAAAGACAGAGAGAAGGCCGACCAAACACACGACACAGTTCTAATGTTACATTTGTAAAGAATATCACCACTCAATTTACAGTTTGTGTTTTTAATCCTTATGTCTTTTTAGCAGCTAAGAAGGACCAGCCCCAGGTAAACAATACCCAATTGATCTGTAAATCTTTCCAGTTATATCACTGCATTAATCTTAGCACATTGCAAACATAACATATCTACTTTGATGATTTTAGGTGGCATCCCTGTTAATCAGTGCGAGCCTTGGGCTGCCACGCCTGCTTTGCATTTTGTAAAACTTCTTCTAACTCAGCTTACTCATTGTGCCTGTAGAGCCTTAGGCATGATAATTTTTGCTATTGTTTCCTTGATCACACTAATAACTTCTGTTGTGATATCTTCTGTAGCTTTGCATAGTTCTGTTTAAACAGCTCAGTATGTGGAGAACTGGATGGGCACAGCCGACCAAACATGGCTACTTCAGAGTAAAATTAACACTGAATTACAAACTGAAGTGGCAATGTTAAAATCCACAGTTCTATGGTTAGGGGAACAAGTACAAAGCTTGCAATTGCAGCAGCAATTGCATTGTCATTTTAATCACACTCATATTTGTGTAACCAACTTAGAATATAACCAAAGTGAGTATCCATGGGACCTTGTGAAAGACCATTTGCAGGGAACTTTCACATCCAATATCACCTTTGATGTTGGTGAATTACAAACCAAAATTCTTGATTTAAATAAACCAACCCAAGAGTTTCAGCCTTCTTTAGAAGACTAGACCGAATTCCAGCAAGTCCTGGAGAGCCTCAACCCTTGGACCTATCTAAGGCACCACGTTTACATCTTTTATGTGGTTCTTGGAATAATGTTGTTTTGTCTCTGTCTTCTGTTTATAGTCTGTAAAAGAGGATGGACTGCCAATTGGAGAATGAGAGCTGCCCAGCCTGGCCTTACATTCTTTCAATTAATTCATAAACAGAAAGGGAGATATGCAGGGAGCCGAAGGCCCGTGGGATGTGACCAACTCAGCATTCTACTGGAGGCTGTATGATCAAACAGCAAACTGTTTATCATGAATGCAGGATGTGAGCAAACTCACGACTGCTCCTGCCAACAGAAGGTTTGCTGGAGGCAATCACTCCCTGACACCGAGGCTATCTACTGTGATATCTAGAGCCTGTTGTTTGAGGAATACAATATTGCAAGCCTACTCTGGATTGAGCAGCTGACCCCTTCTTCCACTCTCCTTCTCACTATCTCTTTTGCCTAATAAATATGGAGGGCTGTGTAAAGCTGAGGGCCCTTGTCCACTAGAGTCAAGATGCACCCTGACTCCTTCTTCCAAATATACTCTTTTGTCTCTTATCTTTTATTCCTGTGTTTGCTCCTCTTTGTTCAGTCCACCTAGGTCTGTGCAGGTTACAATGCATTAGCTCTTTCCTGATTCTTCAGCCTGATGGCTGTTGGACTTGAACCTCCACATTGACTCTTCCCTGGGTCTCCAGCCTACAGACCCACTCTGCAGATTTTGATCTTGTCAGCCTCCATAATCCTATGAGCCAATTCCTTCAAATAAATATCTTTCCACCTGTAGACATATCCCATTGGTTCTGTTTTTCTAGAGAATCCTGACTAATAGGGCTAACCAGAGTAGCTTCTGTTATTTGCAGCCAAGAACACTGACCTGTGTATTTTTTTTTTAATTCCTTAGGGAATGCTAGTATATTTCCCACTTTAAGAAATACTTTTCTAAATTACTTCCCTGCTTTATTCCTTTATGTGTTCCTCTGTAAAAGTGTCCTTGGGGAACCCAGGGCACTGGACCCACTGATATAATTTGCCTACCTTGGAAAATGTACAGATGCACCTGTTGTTCTCCCAACCTCTGGGTTATACTTGATAATGATACCATCTGTTTCTACCGTGCTTTCTTTCTCATTGTGGTAAAACAAACAAACAAACAAAAAACATTTAACATAAAATTTACCATCTTAACCTTTTTTAGGTGGGCGTAAATTTCAGCAGCGTAGAGTATATTCACATTGTTGTGAAACAAATCTCTAGAACTTTTTTGTCTTCTAAAACCGAAACCCTATACTCATTAAAACGATAACTCTCCTTTCCCCTCCCCTAGTCCCTGGTAACCACCTTTCTACTTTCTGTTTCTATGAGTTTGACAACTCTAGGTACCTCATATAAGCAGAATCATATGGTATTTGCCTTTTTGTTCTGGGCTTATTTCACTTAGAATAATGTCCTTAAGGTTCACCCATATTGTAGCATGTGACAGTGTCTCCTTCCTCTTCAAGACTGAATAATATTCCATTGTATGTGTATACCACATTTTGTTTATCTGTTCATTTGTGGATGGTAACTTGGGGTGCTCCCACCTCTTGGCTATTGTGAATAATGCTGCTATGAATGTTGATATGCAAATATCTCTTTGAGACTCTGATTTTGATTCTTTTGGATATAAATCCAGAATCTGGATTGCCGGATTGCTGATGGTTCCTCATAAAATCACATAAAATCACAGGATTGCTGGGTCCTGTGAGGAAGCAACATACTGTCTCCATAGGTATTGCACCACTTATCCATGATGCATTTAGCTCCTCAAAGCAATCTTACAGTTTTAGTTTTGTCCTCACAACCTTACGAGGTAAGTAGAGCACACATTATTATCCCCATCTTGTGGATGAAGTAGTTGAGGCATAAAAGTGTCAAACAGCTTGCATAACATAACAGCTATTTTTTTTTTTTTTTGAGATGGAGTCTCCTTCTGTAACCCAGGATGGAGTACAGTGGCACAATCTTGGCTCACTGCAACCTCTGCCTCCCGGGTTGAAGTGATTCTCTTGTCACAGCCTCCTAAGTAGCTGGGATTACAGGCACGCGCCACCATGCCTGGCTAATTTTTGTATTTTTAATAGAGATGGGGTTTCACCATGTTGGTCAGGCTGGTCTCAAACTCCTGACCTCATGATCTGCCCGCCTCGGCCTCCCAAAGTGCTGAGATTACAGGCATGAGCCACCGGGCCCAGCCATATAAGAGCTATTTTATGGCAAATTGTCTTTGTAGTTCAGTGCACTTTCAATTAACCAGGGACACTCAATCAGAGATACGGGGCAAGTATGAGCAAGTATGAGACCCTCTATAGGTGCTGAATCTGAGGAAAAAATTTTTCATCTGCACCCCCACCTTTGTCCTAAATAAATTGAAAACAATTTCTTTTAATGAGAGCTATTACTGACAGGCACGTATTGTGCACATGACTGGTATAGAAACGAGGAGGAAAAATACAGAGCCACTGTTCCAGACAGCACTGTCTCCCCAGTGACTCTGCTTTGTTTATGTATGTGCTTATTCATTTTTCACCCAAATGCACTCAAAAAAGTATGTATGTGAGGACTGAAATAAACCTAATGATTCTCAGCAAGGCATCAGGAAGTGTGGGGTGATTTTTTTGGTTGTCACAGTGGCCACCTCCAGTTTTCTGGCAATTAGTGAGCAGGGCCAGGGATGTTGAAAGTCTGGCGGTACAGGATAGCCCCACATAAAGAAGAATGGCCCATTCCAAAATACAGTAGTGCCCACGTGGAGAAAAGCAGGCTCAGGACAAGAACAGAGGTGATGTCAAGGGGGAAATTTAGGGGGCTTTAGGCTAACAGTTCTCCAAGCCACTACAAATAATTGTACAGTCTAAGTAACAATAGTGTGCTTGTCATATAAACATAGTTCAAGCCAAGACCCCCAGCTGGTGTTACTCCAACAGATCTCCACCCCTAAGCTCTCCTAGAAATAAATTCTGAAGTCACCACGAGGATGCCCAGAGCTCAGTACCTCAGAAGTTCTGGAACATTATTTTGACTGCCAAGTTCAAACAATGTTTTCCTTTAAATAACGACAAAAATAAGGTTTTTTTTTTAAAGGGGTAATTGATAACAAAAACCACTTGAACCCACTGGCTGTTCCAGTGAAAACATGAAATTCCCAGTTTTAAGTCATCTTTTAGATTAGAAAAATCCTATCTCCTCCCAGGCTTCCCCTTGGCAAAGACACTTTTACAAAGAGAAGGCCTCTCTCCTGACAATGTGTGTTTTGCTAGTAACAAAAGGTAATAGAGCCTTTTTCTGAAATATTTGTTCCTGGGCCTGGAGCTGGTATTTGCCCCTACTACCTCCGTGTTCACCTTGCATAAACCAAAAGTGAATGTGCACAGTGCCTCTAACCTGAAGATTCATGGCACTGTGCATCCTCTAATCTTGAACAGATCTAACTCAGAAGAGGAAAGAAAGAAAGGGGGACAAGGTGCTTTCATGCTCATCAGCATTCGCAATTTCCTCTCTCTCCGCTCCTCCTCCCTCAAATCACAGCACAATGAACTAATACTTTGTGATTGATCGTGGCCTGTAGATAACTGAGTGTACTTTCTGGCTTTCATATTCCCTTGTCTGTCTCACAAAGCAATCTAAAATGCTGCTTAGAAGAAGAAAAAAGCTGGCCTAAACCTGAAAACCTTAAATGCCCATGTAGAGTGTGTTCTAAAGCTCGATTTCAAGTAACTTCTTCCCCCTTATGTTTTATAAAAGGGGGAAAATAATCTGACTTCTTCAGTTACTCTTTCAGAATCACAGTAAGAAAAGAATGTGAATGGTTTGGAAATGAGCATGCTGCCCATCCCTGTCCCACCCTGGAAGCCATGAACATTTTCACTGCACGTACACGGATGATCAATTTCTAAGCACATCTTTGTTTTTCTTAAATAGCTGCATTATTCGTCTGATGTTGAAAATGGCATCTGCACTGTATGTAATTTCCATACTCGCTTGGCACCATCAACTGCCTTTGATGACACTCAGGACTGCATCTTTTTTGTCTCCTCCTTCCCTCCAGCTGCAAGACCCAGATGTCAGGTTCAGGGATGCATTTTCTCTGGCAGGGATATCTGGCCCCTCTCGGCAGTCCCTAAGTTGGTGGCTATAGTGGAACGGCCAGCAAAATAGCAGAAGATCACGCTAAAGACGGGATTCAGATGGCTTTTTGAAAACGAAAAACAGAGTCTGAATCTGGGAAGAAAAACATATTTCTTATGTCTCTAATTATAAGCCAGGCAAGTGGCAGGCCGTGCCTGAACAAATTGCACCACCCCCTGGCCCCCCCGCCACTATTTGTCTGCTGCTCGTCCATTTTCCCCTCTTGACGGTTTTTTATCTCCCCACCCTGCATCTGAAATCAGCAGCTGGGTACAATGAAGGGTTTGCCTAAGTTAATCAAACCTGGGGTAGTGACAGGATCAGGCCTGATGTAAAACATGTGGACAGGGAAAAGAAAAAAGAAAGGAAGGAAGGATAGAAGGAAGGGAGGGAGGGAGGAAGGAAGCCAGCCTAAAGGAATTGGCCAGGCGTAACAAGGATAAAGAACAGAAGACTACCCAGTACCTCTATGCCCGAGGAGGCAATTTGTAGCAGCATCCAGGTCACCTGGGCATTGGGACATCACAATTAGCTTTCCTTTTTGAAGCAGCGTTTGTAAATATGAATGGAGATCAAGCGCCAACCTGCCCATGGTCCCAGCCTGGCTTACGCTGAGTCTAGCTTCAAAAGCATCTTGAATAAGTCGTAAACTCAAAGAACCATGCCCCAAAGCACTACATACCAGTGGGGGCTGTGTCAGACCAGGAGGTGAAGAGAATCTCAAGCCATAATGGGACCTTGTGGTGTCTAATTATTTTTTTTTTCCTTCCCCAGCCGCTGTGCTGGACCGAGCGGTTGTGCAGGGCGAGTTTGGAAGCTTCCCACAATCAACTCCATCTCCTGAGTGCCCACCCAGCCGCCCCACGCTTGCTGCCTCTGAACAATCCCAACAGTTCAAAGGAGTTCACTGAAACTCAATTAGTGACAGCCTGTCTCCCAGGCCAAAATCCAGGTTATCCAGTGCTTTTAGAAGTATGAAGTGTTGCATCTTAATGGAATTTAGTGTCCGTGAATTCACCCATCCACGGTATGCACCATTTTGTATGCCGCCCTGACATTTCACTGCATGGCCCTTGTGAATCTAGGTTATATCTCTGTCTTAGTCTGTTCGGGCTGCTATAACAAAATGCCACAGATCAGGTAGCTTATAAAAAACAGAAATTCCTATCACACTGTTCAAGAGGCTGGGAGGTCCAAGATCAAGGTGCTGGCAGATTTGGTGTCTGGTGAGGGCCCACTTCCTGGCTCATAGACAGTAACCTTCTCACTCTAACCTCATATGGTAGAAAGGGTGAGGGGTCTCTCTCAGGCCTCTTTTATAAGGGCACTAGTCCCATTCATAAGGGCTCTGTCCCCTTGATCTAATTGCCTCCCAAATGTCCCACCTCCTAATACCATCACTTTTTGGGGTTGAGGATTTCAAGATATGAATTTGAAAGAGCTATAAACATTTAGATTAAAGCAGCCTCTGTTTAAGGGAGGTCCACTCCGATGTAGACTAATTCTTTTGCTTCCCTCCACGAGACCCTCCTCCATCCTCCATCCGTGAATCTGGAGAATGGACTCAGTGCTTGGGAACACCAGCTGACCAGAAGAGATCAACACCTGCAGGCTCTCCTGGAAGTTGATACCCAGCCATGTCCTCCATCCGCCTCACCCTCACCCATTCAACTCTAGGATCATTTTGATTCAACGCGGATACAAAGGGCAAGTCAGATATAGAGATTTTGAAGATTGGCCATACACTCTGGAGCACATCTATTTTACCCCTGTAAGGGAAAGTGGCCATAGTGGTGAATTTATTGGAAGGAGATGCATGCATTTCAAAGGGCATAAGTAAAAGCATGAACTCTACAGCAAAGTCTTTTTTAAAAGATCACAGAACTTGAGAATGATTAGAGTTTTAAGGGAATAATTGGGACGTTTTTAGAGAAAGAATGGCTTTACCCAAATTTGTGTTAATGCTGCCCCTCAGGATGGCAGCCCTCAGGTCAGATGAGACACCACTGCCCAGGCTGCACAAGGGCAAGACAGGATGACAATGTCTTTCTTTCCAGCCAATGTGCCTCCTTAGCCCCCTTGTCATCCACTTTTGCCCCAACAGCTGCCCTTTGGCTAGACTTCCCTGCTCACAGTTTCAGCCAGACTGGCCTTCCCTCTGCTCAGTTACTCATTTACCCTGAATTACTTGAAAGAGATCTTGAATGTCTCTCTGCCCGGTGAACACAACTAACTCTTCTGTAACTTGGAGGCTTTAGTTTTCTCCACAACAGGCTACGTGCACCTCTGTTTTGCACCACAGCCTCTCATGGAAACTGTTTGTTGTACCCCTGGGTACCCACACACTCCAGGAGGCTCTTCCAACCTGGCTCTTCTTATACACGTGCCATCTCCCTTCCCCAGTATTACCTCCCTGTCTCCACCACGCATTTTGACACTTAATCTTTTGCTTCCACACTGGTATTCAAGAGAGACTGAAGGCTCTTACAGGGCAGTGCCTCCTGCTGTCTTTATTCCCCCCAGCTGGTTCCAGCGTAACACAGCTGGTGCCTGAGCTGTCCCCAGCATCTGTGGAACAGGCAGCACGGCAGCCTCAAACAGAGCTGTTCTGTCGGCACATACATCAGTGCTGGGTGCTGAGTTGAGTCTACCCACTTTGGAATGTCTGGTTGACACTATCTGAGGGGCTTCTTTAAATTGGGATTTAAGAAGCAACATGAATGAGATGAAAAAGACCACAGGAAGAGGAAGAATGACTCATGCATTGGCTGTTTGATAACCTATTAGCCTACATAACTTTGTCATACGTATGTCATTAGTTAGGGAGAATTCCACTGATGGTCCTCGTATCAGAAAGAGTTTGTGGGTAGTTGGAAGAGGTATTTTATTTCCTCCTTTGAGTTTCAAAGTGGGACTCCTAAGGGGCCTTCTCCATCAATAATACATATTACCTAAACTCCTCTCCAAAGAGGGCCTTTGTTTTTCAGACAGAGTAGGTATACAAGTTGGGAACTAACATGCCTAGTGGAAAAGGTGGGACAGGTAGAGAAGGCGTATAGGATTTGGGCAAACCATATCTGCAGTTGTTTGCTATGTAGTCGGCAATATAAATTGCTTCTTCTGTTTTCCCAATGAAATCTTCCACAGAATCTTTTTTAAAAATTACAAAACATGAATATGATTAGATTTTCTAGTGCAGAAATGGTAAGGATCTGCCTACCAGCTGCTGTAGCTCCAAGCCTATGGAAATGAGGGGGGCCCTGTACACCCCCACCATGGGTGTGCCACAATCAGGATCCAGTTTATCTGCCTCTTGCTTTTTATGCTAATCTTCTTGGATGACTGCAGGCTGTCAGGGTCTCTCCTTTTTTTATTATTATTATTATTTCTAGTGATTAGAATGCAAGAACATTCTCCTTTTGCCAGCAAATATTCTCTGCTATCACTGCTGTTGCTGCTGCAGCTGGAGGCTTCTTCTAGCCTCAGCACATTTGTGTCCCACAGAATATGCCATGCGTGGCTGTTTCCTTTGTGATGCTTCTCTAGGCTGTGCTTTGTGCCCATTTTTTATCATTTGCCTTAAAGATGACCATCAGATTTCCCAGGTCTCCAAGTGACTCCCTGCCCTCAGCCACATGGTCTCAGGGCCATGACCTCACAGATCTCATCTCTTCTTACTTCACAGCCCACCTCACCATGTGCCCACATATCACATATTTGTTCACTTTAAAAATCTTCATGGAGCACCCTTTTTGTGCCTGGCACTGCTTTAATTTCTGCTTCCATAGGGCTTACAACCTAGTGAGGAAAAAAGATCATCAAGAAATAAAAACATAGATAACGTGTGCTGGACGGTCCCTCTTTGCTACTCCAGATCCACTCCCACGCTTTTCCATGCTGCTTCGTGCCCCTGGAGGCCGACCTCTGTCGTATCACTTGGGCTTCCTTGACCTCTGGCTTCTGGCTGGGTTTGGCCAACAGGGGACACCAGTAGGAGACAGGAGGTCAGAAGGAGGAAGATGAGGATATTTATTCCCTTGGCACTTCTTCTACCTGGTAGTCATTAGGCAGTGGCCACATTCTTCTAAGGCCACATCTCCTGATGGAAGTCCTCTCTACCATGGCTACAGCTCTCTCTGGGTTCCAGTATCAACCCCCTTCCCTCGTCCCTTCAGGACCACCTCACTTTCTTTAAAATAGCTTCTGACTATTGCCAGACTGGGTGCTTCACCATCCCTGGATGGTTCTCTTAACCTTGCCCACATCCTTGAAAATAGTGTCTTTGTTAAATTACCCCAATGAATGTGCCATCTGTTTCCTACCAGGATCCTGTTCCATATAAATCTCAAATGATAAGGAATACACACACACACACGCACACACACAGAGACAGAGAGAGGGAGCAGGAGAAGGGATAGGAGTAAGAGGCAATGAGGGGAGAAGGGCTAATTAGTATCATGTGGATGGTAGTCAGGGAAGACATCAGAAAAAAACACAAAGGAAATCGGGAGTAAGTCCTGCAAATGTCAGGGAAGAGCACGCCTGGCAGAGGGAACAGCACATTTAAAGGTCTTGCAGTGAGAGTTTTCTTGGAGCATTTAAAGGGCTACAAGCAGTCTAGGGTGCCTGGAATGGAATGAGAACAGGACAGGGCTAGGAAATGAGATCAGAGGGGTGGTAGAAGGCCAGAACAAGTAAGGCAGTGTAGACCATGGTAAGGACTTCAGAGTTTATTCTGAAAGAAAGGGAAAGCAGTTGGGGAGTTTGGGCAGAGGACTAGCATGATCTGACTATTTTTTATTTTTTTAGAGACTAGGTCTCTTTATGTTGCCCAGGCAGGCCTCAAACTCCTGAGCTCAAGCCATCCTCCCACCTCAGCCTCCTGAGTAGCTGGGACTATGGGCACTTGTCCCTGTGCCTAGCTCCCTGACTTTATTAAAAAGATCACTCTGGGCCAGCCATGCTGGCTCACACCTGTAACCCCAACATTTTGGGAGGCCGAGCTGGAAGGATCACTTGAGCTCAGTAGTTTGAGACCAGCCTGGGGAACATAGTGAGAACTCATCTCTACTAAAAATCAAAAAAAATTACCCAGGCACGGTAACATACCTGCAGTCCCAACTACTCAGGAGGCTGAGGTGGGGGGATCACTCAAGCATAGGAGTTCAAGGTTGCGCTAAGCTATGATTGCACGACTGCACTCCAGCCTGGGTGACAGAGCAAGACCCTGTCTCTAAAATAATAATAATAATAATGAAAATAAATACATAAAGAGGATTAATCTGATTGCTATACAGAGGATCCAATACAGAGGAGCAAAAGTGGAAGCAGGGAAAACCATTAATGGGCAATTCTAGTTGTCTAGGCAAGAGAAGGTAGAGGCTTGGACTGAAGGATGAAGGCAGCGAAATGCAGTTTGTTTTTATAAATATTCCTTTGAGATGCTTATTCCATATCCAAGTGGAGATGACAAGCAGGTAATGGATTTCTAGCTTTGGAGTCTGGAGGAGAGGGAGCTATAAATTAGGGAATATTCGGTCTATAAATGGTATTTGAAGTCATGGCACTGAATGAGATCATCTTGCGAGTGAGTACCTATGGAGATGAAAAGGGCCAAGGCTGAGTGTGGGGCCTACTGTCATCTAGGGTTCAGAGGCTCCAGCAAACAAGACTGAGTGAGGTAGGAAGAGATCAGTGGTGTCCCAAAGGTTAGGTGAAAGAAGTGTTTCACAAATACAAAGGGAACACTGTGCGGGCATCAGATATGACTGAGAGTTGATCACTGCATTTAGCAATACGCAACTCATTGGTGACCTTGAAGGAGCTGTTTTAGAAGAGTGGTGTACATGAAGCCTAGTTTAAAAAGATTAAAGAGAGAGAATGGGAGGAAAGGAAATGGAGTCGAGGAAATATATCTCTTTTGAATGTTCTGCTATAAAAAGGAGAAAACTGAGGATATAGCTGCAAGGGGACATGGGGTCAAGGAAGGCCTTGTTTTGTTTTGGTTTACAGGCTGATGGGAATGATCCAGTAGAGAGGGAAAAAATAATGATGTGGGAAAGAGAAAAAGGCCTCGCCTGCAAGAAAGACAGGACACAGTCGGTTCATCCACAGTTACAGAAGGAAGACAGGGAAAATGGATGCAGATGAAGGTGGGTGGGTAATTAAGGTGGTGTATTAGTCCATTCTCACATTCCTATAAAGAAATACCTGCGGCTGGGTAATTTATGAAGAAAAGAGGTTTAAGTGGTTCATGGTTCTGCAGCCTGTACAGGAAGCATGGTGCTAACTTCTGCTCAGCTTCTGGGGAGGTCTCAGGAAACTTAAAATCATAGTGGAAGACAAAGTGAGAGCAGGCATGTCACATGGCCATAGCAGGAGCAAGACAGTGAAGGAAGAGGCAGTACATCCTTTTAAATGACCAGATCTCACGAGAACTCAGCATCTCAAGGACTGTACCAAGGGGGATTGTGGTAAACCATTCGTGAGAAATCGGCCCCTGTGATCCAATCACCTCTCACCAGCCCCTACCTCAAACACTGGGGACTACAATTCAGTATGCAATTTGGTTGGGAACACAGATCTACAATATATCAGGTGGTGAGAGCTTATGGAAGTCCTCTTCTAATTGCTTCTATTTTCTTAGCAAGAAATAAGAAGCAAGGTCATCAGCTGAGAGTAAGGAAGGAGGAGGAGGAGTTGATGGTTTAAGGAGAAATGGCGTAAAACATATACTTAAGAGACTGAGATAATGCTAAATGATGAGTTAATGGGTGCAGGAAATCAACATGGCACATGGATACATATGTAACAAACCTGCACATTGTGCACATGTACCCTAAAACCCTAAAGTATAATAAAAAAAAAAAATTAAAAAAAAAAAAAAAGAGACTGAGAGTGTGAGTTGAATGGAAATGGAAATGGATCATTGGGCAGCACTCAGAGTCCCCTTGAGGTTTGTGGTCACACTGACCAGTGACTTTTCCGTGACCATATATCCTTCTGATGTGTCCAACCCTCACATACATTTCTATATCCCATCTTTAGTATGCCCTGGCCCTTGGGAAACACCCATCCCTTAATAATCATCTCTGCACATATAGAGGGCATTTTCCCAGCACCATGACTCTAGAAGCGTTGCCTTTCAGGCAAGGTGGCACTCGGAAGACTGTCCCAAGAACAACAGAGCCTTCTCTATTCCTCCATCTCTCATTCAAGGTGTCTTATTTGGGAGACGGGATTAATGTTGTAATTCTGCTTCATTCCCCTAGGCATTCATTGTGTTAGGTGCTTCAGGAACACAAAGACTAATAGGGATCCTGTCTGCATTCAATGAATTCATAATCTGGCTGGGGAGCAGTGATTTGTACACAAGCGAGTGGCCTATGTACAATAGCTAAGCCTACTTGACCATGAGCACTTCCAGGGATGGAACTGTGAATAACTAGAGCATGGGGTATATGATTCCCATCAGATAATAGGGGGGATCAGGAATGGAAGAGATCAGATAAGGCTTGGAGGCATCAGGGGAAATGTCTACCGGGGCAGTGGGACTTGAGCACAGTCATTAGGCATGCAAATCATCTTGTGGGCTTTCTAATGTGTGCACTGGAATACGTTAATGAGCTCAATTTCCCCCATGCTAAAGCTCTGCTCTATGCCTTTGAACTAACACACCCTGTCAAAATATGTAGAAACTGAATACCCTGAATCCAGACCTCCCATGGAGGCTCTGAAGGGAAGAGAGAAAGAACTACTCACATGTTGGCCACCACCACCTCTCTCCCTCCCAGGCAGCTGGATGGAGGAGGCTTTGCCTGGGCTTCTCAGTTCATTTCCTTTCTGAGACATCTTTGTCCTTGATGTTTGTTTTAACCAGAGTTTGCCCATATTTGGGAGTTGGGGGGGGCATCAATGGTGAGATACAGTCACACCCTCCCAGAATGGCCTCCTTCCAGTTCCTGGGAGTCTGGGATGTGTATATTATCTCTACTCTGTGTTACTGCTGGGCCAGGAATTGGCTCATTTTGCCTATTTAAATTAATAAACTGGAAGAGCCTTTTGTTTCATAGCCATCATGTGGTTGAGTGACAGTTCTATGCCTTTGCCTGATGCTGAGGCTCCATGGGAAACATCATGTACTCTTGCTGAACTCTGATGAAAAGACAAGTGCCACAAACTGTTTAATTTTTAGATTGTATCTGTCATTCACCTTACTTTTCCAATGCCTCACGGTGATAAGAAACTCACCTAACATCTGTCATTCCAAAGATCCTAAACAAGGCTAGTTCATTCTGTGACCTTGAGATGGCAGAAACTGCATTACAGCAAGCAATAACAGAGTGCCCTGCAGTGAGCATTAGAGATTACTGAGAATATGTTTAGAAATATCATAAGGGGCTTGGCATGGTGGTTCATGCCTGTAATCCCAGCACTTTGGGAGGCCAAGGCGGGCAGATCACAAGATCAGGAGATCAAGACCATTCTGGCCAACATGGTGAAACCCTGTCTCTACTAAAAATATGAAAATTAGCCAGGCATGGTGGTGTGCACCTGTAGTCCCAGCTACCCTGGAGGCTGAGGAGGAGAATCACCTGAACCAGGGAGGTGGAGGTTGCAGTGGGCCAAGATCACGCCAATGCACTCCAGCCTGGGCAACAAGAGTGAAACTCCATCTCAAAAAAAAAAAAAAAAAAAAGAAAAAAGGAAAAAAAGGAATATCATAGGGAATAAAATGACTAGCTAAGCAAAGAAAATAAAAGTACATAAAATTGGGGCTTAAAGGGCAAACTGCAGGTATATCTAAAATTGGCAACCTCAAAGACAAGAGCAAGAGAAAGAACTAAAATAAGTTTAGGTTAAATAAATTTAGACTATAGAGGGGCTTAGTTCCTGACTAATGTCAAAAGCTGATTGTCCTTTTCCAGGAGTGGGGAAAAAAAAAAACCCTTCACCCTTCGCTAGCTCTGCACTCTCTAATGGGTGTTCTCAGTCTGTCATCTGTTAATGTTTGGAGCTGGTTACAAGTTTTTAGTAAAGAACAACCAAGAATTTTGCCTCTGGCAACCCAGGGAGGGACTTTCTCACTAGACAAGCCTTATGTAAGAATGGGAGGAAGGTGCACTTTTCTTAGAGAAGGAGAGAGCTGTGCTGGTTGAAGGGGAAGTGGACACCATCAGCCTTGAAGCTCAGGGCTTGGCCAGGAATGCTGCCTGCTTAGGCAGAACTGGGAACAGATGGGGTCTTTGGACGAGCTGGGAGTCCAGCCAGCCAGTGGAAGCTCTGCAGGAAGCTCCACCTAGTCTGACAGTAGAACAAGGACAGGACTTCATGGAGAAATCATTTCTCAGCTAGAGAGAAGGGCTAACTGCTCCAGAGCATTTGCCATCCATATATACTCACTTAGCAACTCAGCTTTGTTTCATTATTTAACATCTATTTATAGTCAACATCTCCCCAACTAGATGGTCATATTCTTAAGGGAAAGTGTTTTATGTTAAACCTTTAATCTCTATGGCAAGCTATAAGTACCATTACTGGCTCTATTTTGCATAGGAAGAAACTGAGGAAGAGAGAGAGATGGGTAAGCAGCTGATCAGGATCAGCCAAGGCACGGCCTCTCATATTTTTATTGAATAAAAGTAAATCAATAAGTAACAATTTGTACATTTCCAAAAATCTCCTTTTCAACTTTTTCTCAAGCAAGTTTAAGATGTCATTTGGAATTCGTGATTAAAGAATTGGAAGCAAGCTATTTTAAGGGGGCAACTCAAATTGAGTGCACTGAGATGGCAAAACAGCCAAAGGGTCATCTTTAATTAGTTTGTATGACTGTAAAATGCAAAACAGTAAAGCCTGTTATCTAAAGGAAAAGATAAAAGGCAAAGGCAGAGTCAAAGATAGCAGATTTCAGCAGTCATAGATTTCTCTCTCTGGAAAGCACAGCTGTGTTTTGTATCTGCCAACCTAATGGAACTCCTCAAATGACTTTTGTTGAAAGCCCACAGGTCCTGGCAGGGCATACAAGAACTTGAGAACACATGGATTCTTTCTTTCAGGACCTTACATTTTAAAAAGGATTCACCATGAGAACTCAATGGAAAATTGATCTGGTGAAGGAGGAAAGACAAGCTTTAGAGCATGTTTCCACAAGCCCTAACATTTCAGCCAGGGAGCACAGCCCCTAGTCAGTCTGTGCAACTGGGGAAACAGGGACATAAATAAGTCTATATATACTAAAAGGCTACTATCAATTTTAGTATTTATGGGTGCCATCAGCACTGACAATGGTCATTGCTATAGTTTGAACATTTGTACCCTCCAAAACTCATGTTGAAATTTAGTTGCAATTGTAACAGTATTAAGAGATGAGTGCTTTAAGAGGGAATTAGGCCATGAGGGCTCTGCCCTCCTGAATCAATTAGTGCCATTGTCATGGGAGTAGCTTCCTTATAAAAGGAGAAGTTCAGCTCTATTTTGCACATCTTCCTCTTTCTTTCTCTCTCTATCCTTCCCTCCCTCACTGCCTCTCTCTCTTTGCCCTTTCACCATGCATAATGTAGCAAGAAGGCCCTTACCAGATGCCAGCCCCTCAATAATGGACTTTTCAGCCCCTAGAACCAAAAGCCAATAAATATCTATTCATTATGAATCACCCAATCTGTGGTATTTCTTTTGTAGCTGTACAAAACAGACTAAATCAGTCATCTAATTAGTCAATAAGCATTTGGTGAGACCCACTGGGCTCATTGCTAATTACAGATTTGCCAGCACGGTAGAGCTATTCCTATAGTCTTGCAACTCAGGGGATCTTATTCCTCTACAGAAACCAAGTTCGAGTTGCATGTTGACTCAAGTCAGCATCAGGTAGATGGCCAGCTGTGCTAACAAGTCATCTGATGAGCTCTTATACAATCAACACATTGCCTCCTACTTGCCTTCCCATCTCCGAGGCAACAGAGGTAGACCTGAAACTGGATGCCAAGTGCCCCCACTGTCAGCCTCTGCCCTTTTGTGACATTTTCCTCATCTCCACCTTTGTCTGACTCCCTCAATGCTTCTACCCACACTTCTAGCCACTGCTGTCCCTAGTGTTGACACTCATACTGATCAAGGCCACCCTTGAAATTTCATTTTTACTAGTTTTTGTGTCTGCTGTGACACTGGGGTGCAGATATATCACCCTCAGAAGCCCTGCGAATAGTCGCTACAAAGTGGGCTGGCTGAGATGAAAGGAAAAATGGAGTTAGCATTTACCGAAACTGGTCAGGCTGAAGTGGAAATCCCCAAAGAGACAGATGCAAAACATTCTACTGTTTCTAGAAGGGATGAAGAGATCTGTGGAACCAAAGTGGGGGTAGGGAGCAGGAATATAGTGTAAAGTTAGCTATACAGTGAGAGGAAAATGAGCTGAAGGCTACATCTCTTTAGATGAAAAATAAAATTTTTCAAACATGCAGAATAGCAAAGGAAATAATCAGTGCCCAGATTAAACAAATGCTAGCATTATGCCTTTTTGCTCTCTTTTATTTTAAAAAATAAGATGTTACAGATCTAATTGAAGCTCCCTTGTAATCCTTCTGATTTCATTCCGCCCACCACCGCCTGCCAAGTGCAGATCACTTTCAAATAGAATGAGAGCTACTGAGTCATCATATTGGGATTATTTTTTGCAGACTTTCATTGGCTTTTGCTTCACATCAAATATTAAAAAGCTTTGTTAAACAACTACCCATTGGTTTAAAAAAAAGGTTTAAAATAAGGCAAATTCTATTTCTTATATACCACACCATGCTCAAATGAACCAAACCTGGTTTATGTAACCCTTCTTAGAAAAGGTGACTCATTTTACAACCGAAAAGAAATGGAGCTTTAGCATGTCTTCTCCTACATATCACCCATTATGCCTCGGAAAAGAATCTGCCCCTCTGGAACCCATTTCTGAAATTTACCACTTTTAACACACACTTCACATGTGGCCTGTGTCACTTCTGTAGCTAACTAGCATCTTGTCCTAAGAACATTTCTCAGTGTATAAGTCAGCAGGGGTTGGTCTAAGCACGTTGTGTATATTAACTCATTTAATCTTTACAACAATCTAGTGAGGTGGATACAGTTACTATATCCATTTTATAGATGAGAAAACTCATCTGCAGAACTTACTGGTCATTGTATTTTTGTGAAGGAATCATGTGGCTGCCAAGAGTTCTTGTGTGCAGAGTAAACTGTAGCCCTTCCTATTTTATGTTATTGCACTATGTTAATTACTGGGTCTTTAAATAGCCTAAGGCTTCTAACGATCCAGGCATCGTGTTAATGCTTGGCTGTATTGTAGCTACTTCCTTGACTTTCTTCAAATACAGAGTTTTCATTTCTTCATAGAGAACACACTAGAAAATTAATGTCTCATAAGGTCTAGATCGCCCACTTTTCACAAAGAAGTATGTTAGTTACCCACCTTTTTGAGCCGAAGGAGGGGCTGGGGCTCTAGAGAAGGTATTTACCCATTGGCACTCAGCAGCAGCAGGACACAAGTCATATGGATGCAGCGGGAGAGGAAGGAAGGATGGTGTCCCTTCAGCCATTGTGCCTCTCTGTCCTCTCCCTTTCATTCTACCTCTGGCCATCCTTCCCTTCCCAACTTGCCTGGCCAACCCATAATCATTCTTCATGGCCCAGATTAGCCCCACATCTCCAGGGAAGCCCTCCTGGACAATTACAGCCCACATTGGTTCTTCATCACATTGGCCCTTAATGCTGTGTAATTATTTCATTTCCTTCCTTCTTTTTTTTTTTTTTTTTTTTGAGGTGGGGTTGTACTCTGTACTCTGTCACTCAGGCTGGAATGTAGTGGTACAGTCATGGCTTACTGCAGCCTTGACCTCCCAGGCTTAAGCAATCCTCTTGCCTCAGCCTCCCAAGTAGCTGGGACTACTATGTGTACCCAGCTAATTTTTAAATACTTTTTATAGAGACTCTGTGATCTTCCTATGTTGCCTCAGCTGGTCTCGAACTCCTGGACTCAAGTGATCTTCCCACTTCAGCTTCCCAAAGTGTCGAGATTATAGGCATGAACCACTGTGCCTGGCCTTTCTTTCTTCTTTTTTCTTCTTTTCTCCCTTTCTTCCTTTCTTCTTTCCTTCCTTCCTTTCTTTCCTTCTATTTTTCTCTTCCTTTCTTTCCTTTTTTCTTTTTCTTTTTTTCCTTTCTTTCAGTGACTGGCCAATGAATGCCTAAAGGTCAGAGATAATATCTTATACTTATGTATACCTAATGGCCACCACCACAAAAGTCACTGGGGCACTGGTTATTTCCTGTTTTAAGGCTATGGAGGGGAGCATGTGGAGGGGACTGGATGTAGAAAGAGAGGTTATCATCATGGTGCCCTACCCAACCCACCCAGAGGAGGAAGATGGTGTTGCTTTGGAATTGTATGGCTACTCAGCCTTTTTCCAGCCACAGGAGGGGCAATACTCCTTCCTACCACTCCAAGCAAGAAATAATATGGACATGTAAGGGATCTTCAAATGCCTTCTTGTGCTGGTTTACAGGTGGCTCAGCAGGACCTGCCATTAGATTCCTACCTGATCATAGGAATTAAGCACAAGACAAAGGTAGCAGAGTGAGGGGGTTAATAACATGGACTCTGGAGCCAAATTTACTGAGATCAAATCCCAGCTCTACCACTTACTAGCTGGGCGACCTTGAGCAAGCTGCATAACCTCTCTTTGTCTCTGTTTCTTAATCTAGAAGCGCAGGGTAACCATGAAAGCACCTATCCCATAAAGTTGTCATGAACTTTTTTTTTTTTTTTTTTTTGAGACGGAGTCTGGCTCTGTCTGTCGGCCAGGCTGGAGTGCAGTGGCGCGGTCTCGGCTCACTGCAAGCTCCGCCTCCCGGGTTCACGCTATTCTCCTGCCTCAGCCTCTCCAACTAGCTGGGACTACAGGCGCCCGCCACCACGCCCGGCTAATTTTTAGTATTTTTAGTAGAGATGGGGTTTCACCGTGGTCTCGATCTCCTGACCTCGTGATCCGCCCGCCTCGGCCTCCCAAAGTGCTGGGATTACAAGCGTGAACTTTAAATGTGTTGGTAGTCACAAAGCACTTAGAGCAGTACCTCATACAAAGGGGGACTTTACAAGCGTTTGCTACTATTATTCATGTCCCCCTTCTAGTGTTTTCTTTTTTACTAAAATAGAGCTTTCATTCAGATGGCTTATCTTCTAGCTTTGCACACCTAGGCCTCTGCTTATCTTATAGCTTTGCACACCTAGGCCTCCTAGTGTACATGAATGATTTTTGCAAAAGCCATCAGCAGAAAAGCCTTTCAGCCTGGCATAGTGGAAGAGGTCTGGCAGACCTGAGTTCAAATGCCATTGTTCCTCCCTGGCATTGCTGAGTCTCAATAGTCTCAAATTTCTTTACCTGTTAAATGAGGCTAATAATGCTTTCTTCATATTATCATTGAAACAGTTAGAAATAATGCTGGATGTAATCACTTGTTGGCACACAGTAGGCGCTCAATTAATGCAGCAACTTTCACCACCCCTGTCATCATCACTGAGTTTCTCTCAGGTGTCACAAAGTACTTAGCACACAGCTGGAACTTATTTATAAAAGATAGCTATTACTCACAAGCTTGAGGTTTATAAGGTCTTCTACAAAAGAATGCACAGCTTTCCCATACAAGTTGACATGAACTTTGTAAACATATTATCATACAATTCTAATGCTTCTACCAATTAACAACAATATGCTGGCGAAATCTAAAATCAATTTTTGCATCATGTTTATATTTTAAACAAATCCTCAGGCTTCACTATAATCTACACACTGAAATATGCATTTAAAACCATTTTCAGGGGGCTGGGCACAGTGGCTCATGCCTATAATACCAGCACTTTGGGAGGCCAAGGTGGAGGCCAAGTCAGGAGTTTGAGACCAGCCTGGCAACATGGCCAAACTCCGTCTCTACTAACTATACAAAAATTAGCCAGGCATGATGTTGTCTGCCTGTAATCCCAGCTACTCAGGAGAGTAATTCTCAAGGCAGGAGAATTGCTTGAACCTGGGAGGCAGAGTTTGCAATAAGCCGAGATCTCGACACTGTACTCCAGCCTGGGTGACAGAGTGAGACTCCGTTTCAAAAAATAAAAATAAAAAATAAAACTATTTTCAACAAAGAAAGGCTTGGCCTCAGTGGTAACTAAAAATGGTTACTCTATTATAGGCAGTCGCAGGCATCACTATTTTAAAAGAGAAACCAAGCACCAAAGGAATATAGCAAGAGCTTGTTCAAGATGTACATTGCCTAAAGAAAACATTGTGATGAAAAAGCAATTACGCAAAATCTTTTTGAAGTTACAAGGGATTTGTTCCTTTGAAATCATTTTAAGAGTTTAAAAAACTTTTTAGAAAAAATTGATGAATAGCTTTAGCCTTATTCAGAAGACTCTTAATAGAATCATTGCATGTTACAGCTGTAAGGAATCATCCTAAAGATAATTTTAGGATAGTTGCCTCCTTTCACAGATTAGGAGCTCAAGCCCAGAGGGGTGATAAAAGTAGCACAGAATCAGTCTTTTATCACCTCTTCCACTGCCGCTCACCTCTCTGGATCTGAGGTCTCACATTGGGCCTAAACTCAAGAGCTACTGCATTTCTTCTCTGACTTTAAATTTAAATAAATGTGTCAATTGATGTACATGCACCCAAAAGAAGATAATTTACACCTCTGTAAAGGAGGTGTGAGAGATTAGCAAGGTGTGAGATTAGCGAGAAAAACATGAAAGAGCAGGAAGGTCGAGAACCTTTTTAACATAATTTTGTTTTATCAATGTCTTAGACTACTTCATCCATTGTGAAAATTTTTTATCTAAAAACTATTAAGTCAAATAATATTTTTCGATGAGGACTATAAAGTTTTGACTACTCAAACATATGAACTCATCGAAAGGCACACCCTGAGTATTCGAGTCAGGTGCATTATAAGAAGAGCGCCCAGAGCCATGAATTGTATTAGTCAACCTGGTATCTATGGTCATAGTGTATGTTTACGGAAAGCCCCTTTATTCACAACGACTGAAATAGAGTAAAGCCTTCACAGATGATGGAGTACGAATTCTGTTCTCTGTTCTGGCCTTCTTGATGCTTTGAGCACTCAGCCTCCCAGAGGAAACCAGCCAGTACCAATGTGGACAGCTCAAATATGGTTTCCAACAGGTGTTTCCACGGTTGCTTTTCAATTCCACTTTTCTGAACTTTGTAAAGGGCTATCAGAAGCAGGATTAGACATATAATGCAGAGGCAAAGCCAATTTTTTCTGCATTGTCCCGATACTTTTTTCCCTGGATCTTTCACCCTGTGTATGGGAAGCCACTCATCTGGACTATGTGAAAATTATTTGGCGGGGGGCGGTGGTGGTGTTGCCAAGGCAGAAGTTCTTTCATAGGGTGGAGAAAGTAACTTGCTAAAATTCTTACCACATTCTCCCTCTCCCAGAGCCTCCTAAGTCTTCTGGGAATAGAGAAGGAAAATGGAGATCACCCCACCAAGCCAAGCCCAGCTCCCTCTGTGTATTCCACTCATGATTAACTTCTAAGTACCTAAATGGGAGTTATTTTGAAGTCTTCATTCCTTGCTTTTTGTTTTTCTCCTATTCTCAACTTCTTTGTTATTTCACTGCTCCTTACCACTTCTACTAGAGAACACAGGAAAGGAAATGAAACTCACCTATAATGATATAATATCAGGAAAAAAAACTGGTTCAGTACATACTGTGAGAGTCTTAGAACAAAGTGACTTTAGAGTATCACTTTGTAACCCAAAAGTTACAATCACTTAAGATGTGACTTTGGCTGCAAGAAAGAGAAAACCTGACTCTGTTTAAGAGCTAGAGACATGGAATCACTTCATGTAATAAGAAGGCCATGGGTAAGCAATTCTGAGATTGGTGCGATGGCCCAGCAATGGTGCTCAAGGGCCCAGGCTCTTGCTGTCTCAAGGCTCCGCCATCCTCAGAGAGTTGACTTTTCATCCTCACATGTGTTTACACAAGATAAAGTGATCATCCCAATTCCAAGCATCTTTCCCCCACAATTACTTTCAAGGCAGGAAGATGAAGGCAGGGAACAGGCTGTTTTCCCACGTCTCTATCACTTTATTTAGGAAAATAACTCTTCCCAGAAACCCTCCAGCAAACAGCCCCTTAGGTCACATGAGCCACCTAATTGCAAGACAGGCTGAGAGAAGTCATACGTCATTTACCAGCCTCTATTCTATACTGAGAAGTAGACAGGAAAAGGGTGTTTGAAATGACTATCGAGTTAATCAACAGTATCTGCCACAGTGGAAAACTGTCTTATTTGACAGCAAAGAAAATCAAGGCCAAGAGAATTTTTAAAACACATTTCACATGTGTTGGGCACCCACTGTTTGCTGGACCCAAAAGTTAGCTGGTGACAAAACCAAAGCTAAAAGCGGGGTGGGCCTGACCCCCATCTCTACGCATGTGTGTTAGGCCACACTGCGGTCTGTCCAGGAGTAGAAGAGAGAAGGATGCACACTGATATTTGCATTAGACAGATGAAATGACTTTAAAAAGGAGAAGGAAAATGGTTTGATTCTTCTTGAGTAATAGAGACATAAACACTTTTCTATTAAATATAGCATTGATTAAAAAGATGCACCAGGGAGAACATTTTGAAACTTCTGGCTATAGTAAGATTTGGGAGAATTAGTTATAGATTTATTCTATAGCAAGGTATCCATAAGGAACCAAGACTCTACCATCCAAAAGACTAAAAGATAAAGATATAAAAGCACCCCACTGTTTTGGAACCTTTTTATCATCCCTGATTTCACAAAGAAGAACTGAAGCTAAACAAGGTTCAATGACTCACGTTAAGCTCAAGGAGTCTCGATGACATGGCGCAGGTCAGTGATTAATGAAATTTTCATGTGATCTCAGGCAGTAGAGTTTAAGCCATACATTTAAGCAGAGTATATGTTATATGTTTCTGAAGCATGTCAGCTCTGTCTGATTCCCTAGACAACTCAGGCAAAGTGCAAGATACCAACCTGAATTACCCTTGGATTTCATCCAAAGTTGAGACTATGACCTAGATAACTGTTGCTATGGTCTATTCATTATTGTCCTACAAATAACGTTATATGGAAACTTCTAACAGCTGTGGTAAATTGTTTAATTTCTAGCTTATATGTGGAAATGAGAGTTTCAAAATTATACTCTACTATGAATATTAACAACCACAAATTACCAACACACCTTTGTCCTGAGCAAATGGTCACAATAAGCCTATACATTGAGGGCATCGATGCAGGTCCCCCCTTAGATACCCCAAGGGAAGAGTGGTGATGGTGTCACCAGGCTGGGGCAAGGCAAATGAGTGGGTCTGCCCAGATCCCATGCAGTTCCCAATTGCCTTGTGTGACTACAAGGAACTTTATTTCCTATAGCATTGAGGAGTGGCCTTCTACTGTAGGGGAAGCTTGAGCAGGGCCTGGAGGGATGGGAAGTTTCATTCTTCACCCAATTCCCTAAGACATTGTTCTGAGCTAACAAAGCCCAGTCATTTGGAGAAAACAGAGTCCTTTTGTCCTATGCAAGGGAATCCATATTTGATTTAGCACAGATGCCTAGTTTTACTAATTATGTCACTATGCAATACTGTGCTATGAAGAAGCCCCAGACAAATATGAATGTTTAGCCACGTTCTTGCCCTATTATATGCAAATGATTTTTATTTCTGAATTCAGATTATCTATATGACTGCTCTAGAGAGATACAGAATGCTAGAGACAGAAGGGGCTCTAGAAATGATCTATTTAGACCCTATCCTTTGACAGAACAGAAAAAGACACTCTAACAGTGTTAAGAAAGCAGCCAAACCAGAACCCTAATCCAGAACTCCTAACGTACTTGATTCTCTTTTGTAATGCAAAGATAAAGTGCTGCCTTCTGTGTGGATCTATCCATGACCACCTATAGTGGAAGGCGTGTCCCTTCCTGGAACGTACCTTTCTGTGAAGACACAGTTTTACAAATAACAATTGGTAAAACTGAAATCATGCTATACTTCAGGTACATTGTGGTCTTTTGTGGGCTTACAAGGAAACCTATTACTAGTTCTATGAAAAAAAAAAATGTACTTAGGGTTCCAAACAACCAACTTGCACATGCAATTTCAGAATAAAGGCATTTCATAAGTAGCCTGAGACTATGACCCCATAGCATAGTTCTTGGAAATTCTTGCATTGTTTCCATGGTCACAGATACCCCGTGACTGTGAGATGGCTGCAGTGGTTGGTAGGAAATTCCCAGCATCTTCACTGGTGTCTCTCCTGCCTAGGCCCTTCCTTCCTAGTATCAGAATGGCTGCCCTCCCAGCAGCTGAAACAGCAAGTCCTTGCTGAAGATCATCTGTGGCACATCTCCATGTCTACTGCAGAGATTCACTGAGGTAGACACTGCTGATGAGGTGGACACAGACATGTGCCACACAGATTCTCTGTCAAGGAGGGGCTTGCTGCCCAGCTGCAAGGAGTGTGACCAACAGATGGCCTCCAGCTGTCAGCTTCTTCAATGTCAGCCTCAGCTAGAAAGAGCTGCTTTGCCCAAGATTGTGCCTTCCTGGCATGGTCCACACCTAGTGATGGAGTGAGGCAGCAGGATAAAGGCCCAGACAGTTCCGTTCAATGTGGGAAACACAGACGGATGATAGTCTCTCCAGAGCTCCCCAGGGGTTGGCTGAGATTTCGATGGTCCTGCATCGTGATTCAGCTTTTTCTTCTGCCCAATCCTGTTACCTCCCCCTTCTTTTGACAGGTTTTGGTTGGTTTATAATAGACTGCTTTTAAGAATAGTTTCTGAGGCCAGGCGTGGTGGCTCACGCATGTAACCCCAGCACTTTGGGAGGCCGAGGCGGGCAGATCACAGGGTTGGGAGTTCAAGACCGGCCTGGCCAACATGGTGAAACCTCATCTCTACTAAAAACACAAAAATTAGCCAAGCATGGTGGCACACACCTGTAGTCCCAGCTACTCGGGAGGCTGAGGCAGAAAAATCGCTTGAACCTGGGAGCTGGAGGTTGTGGTGAGCCGAGATTGCACCATTGCACTCCAACCTGGGTGGCAGAGCAAGACTCCATCTCAAAAAAAAAAAAAAAAAAAGAATAGTTTCGGATATACAGAAAACCTGAGACTATAGCACAGAGTTTCCATATGCCCTCATTCAGTTTTCCCTATTAGTGACACCTCACATATATTTATAATATAATATATTTATTACAATTAATGAAGCAATACTGATACATTACCATTAACTAGAGTTGGTAGTTTATTTAGCTCTCCTTAGTGTTTACTGAATGTCCTTTGATGGTTCCAGGATCACATCCAGGATGCCACATTACATTTTGTTGTTATGTGTCTTTAAGCTTCTGTCCTTTCACAGGTTTCAGTCCAAATAAATATCTTGCATCCCAAATTCCATCTGTGAATCTGCTTCCAGAGAACCCAAGCCGTGTGAGCTGGTTCACTACCCAAAAGCCATTCTCCCTTCTTGCTAACAGCATCCCAATTTCTGATGGGCAGCAATGAGCCCAGCCCCAGGATGTGACTCACAAGGGGTCTAATGTAATAGGTCCACTGCAATCTTGTTTGCCAGTGACTGACCCAGGGTGACCACCCAGTCCTGACAGACATCAGGGGATATCTGCCAGGGTCTTTATAAGAAGATTTTCCTCCTTGATTTTTTTAAGAAAATTATCATAAGGGTTCAAGGAGAAAGTTTGTTTGTCCCACCTCTTTCTCCATCTGCTTTAGTCACTGCCATGTGACGCCTGAAACTACACAACATCAGGCATTAAAGCAAAGCAGAATGGGCCAAGGCTCCTGGATATCTCATGACATCATTGAGGTGCAGAACCAACACTGTAACTGGAATTCTTAAGTAAATAATAAATGCCCTTGTGTTTAAGACACTGCCAGTTGAATTTTCTGTTACTTGCAGCTGAAAGCATTTCTAATATGCACTCACAGGCTAGCATAAGGAAAGAATTTACTGTAAGGATTCACATGGCTAAAAGGAAGTTAGAATCTCATAAAATTTTAAGAACAGGGTCAGACTGCACAGAAAGTAGTTCTGAACAGTAGTTCTAAATCCAGGGAAGCTGTAAAGACCCTCATTAACAGTTTTAAAGATCCTTACTCCAGTGCTCAACTTTTTATAATCTTTTATCTGCTTCATAGTCTCTGCTTCCTCATCAGTGTGACTCCCTTAAGACATCTCAAGTCTCTTTTAATCTACTGAACTTTTAGTTCTAGCTCCCACTAGAAATTCTCGATATGTCCCTGTTGAAATCCCTCAGGGGATGACTGTAGCTGACCCAGCTCATCTTTTTCTGCTAGGCCATACCACAGGACACTGGCCAGCCTATAGCTTGTCTATTTTTGACACAAGGATCCTATCTTAGTCCAATCAGCTATGCTTGGAGGGACAAGGTCACAAAGATAAAACCTGGCCATACATACAGCTATGCTTGGAGGAACAAGGTCACAAGGATAAAACCTGCCCCTTCAACAAGACTGTATATGGGACAGAGGCTTGGTATGGCATAGGGACACACAGACTCTAGTACAGCACAGTCAGGAGCAGAAAGGTGAAGCTATCAATGCCTTGCACTCTTATCCTCATTTCTGCCCCCCTCCTTCACCAAATTAGTCTGGTTCTAATACTTTTTGTCCATTTTGAGTTTTATTACTGGCAACATTTACATCTCACACAAATAAAAGATGTCTCCAAATGCATCTTTGGTTACTACTAGTAGGAAAGAAAGAGAGAGAGAGAAAAAGGAAGGAAGGAAGGAAGGAAGGAAGGAAGGAAGGAAGGAAGGAAGGAAGGAAGGAAGGAAGGGAGAGAGAGAAGAAAGAAAGAAAGAAAGAAAGAAAGAAAGAAAGAAAGAAAGAAAGAAAGAGAGAGAGAGAAAGAAAGAAGAAAGAGAAAGAAAGAAAAAGAAAGAAAGAAAGAAAGAAAGAAAGAAAGAAGAAAGAGAAAGAGAGGAAGGAAGGAAGGAAGGAAGGAAGGAAGGAAGGAAGGAAGGAAGGAAAGAAGGAAGGAAGGGAGGGAAAAGAGGAAGGAAGCAAGAAAAACAGAGCGAGAGAGTATTATATTTCACTGGCACAAACAGGTGTTGATGGCAGAGACTTGGCACTTTAGCCAGAGAAGAAGACAGAATGCAAAGCTAGCTCCCAACTTAGCCCAGAACCAATGGGAAACAGACAAGCTTTCATGGAAGATGGAGGTTTTAATTGATGACATAAACTAGACTAATCCCACAGGCTCCTGCAGTACAATCCTGCTCCATGGAAAGCATTTTATGGACTTAGCCATACCCTGGGTCATACAATTCTTCCCACAGGAGTGTCATCTCCCTTCCCCTGACATCAGCACTATGATACATTTTTACTGCATATCTCATCAAAGAGGCTTAAATTAGTACCATTTCCAAAACAGCATAAGCATCCAATTTATCCCTGAGAATATGACAGGCAATGGGAAAACCCAGCCCAACATATCTAAAAGCACAGTGAAACTATGAAAATGGGATTTTACTCCATGACTACCAGAAGTTTCTTGCAAGTATTTGCTTTGCAGAAACCTTGGCTTTCATTCTTCTCTTGATTTTTTAAGTTGGTCTTTGAATACTATTCTCAGTAGGTAGTTGGCCCTTTTGATGTTTGGCACTTGCATAAAAAGGATGGGTTATTTAATTTTCTGCAAAGGCAACCAAGCCTGTTCTGTATGTAAAGAGGCAAGCAGTTCAGGCATATGTGACCGTGTGGGAGTGAAAGCTTTTCTTCTTTGAAGGTTCAAAGTTAACATGTCAATTGAATTTCAAGGAATTGTGCATTGGACCCTAAAATGTGGAAACTAAACAGTGAGGCAACTTGAAGTGTAGGGTTAAAGCAATTATCAGGAAAATTGAGAGGAACCCAAAGGACTGCTCATGGTGGAAAACATTTTTTTTCTTCTTTGTTTCCAATTATCTAACTTGGCTATCTTCTTACCAAATAGAATGTTGGCAATCCAGCAGAAAATCCAAAAGAAACTTAAATTGGCTACAACCCCAAAAGCAAGACAAATTAGAAGTCTGGCTTGATTATGCAGATGGGTTAGAATACAGGCTGGTGAGAAAGGTCGTTTAGCCTGAATGGTCCAGATTGATCACTTGTGTGAAATTGAATTAATGTGTGCTGATAGACATTTTCTATTTATGTATAGACAAGGCCTGAGAGGAAGTGAACAACACTCAACAAATTTGTTGAGTATGTGGTAGGCTGTGTGCTAAAGGCTACAAATACAGAAATGAAAAAAAGACAAACATCTATCAAAACTACTCTGTAAAATAAACCTAAGAAGGATAGACTAAAAATAAATTAAATATTCAAAAAGATTATGAGTTTTGAGGATGATGAAGCATTTTGAGTTTCATGGACTTTCAACCCCCACCTCCCACCCCACAGACCAGCCTACTTGAAACTAATCCAATCACCTTAAATGGAATTGAAGACCTTCTACAATTTGATCTCAGAAAGTACTTTTCCACTCTATCCCCAACCAAACATCTCCAGCCCCACGCCATACCCTCTAGGGTCAGCTCAACTGTTTTCTAATGTACTGTCACTCTGTGGATTGTCAAGCCATTCTCTCCCCCTGAAATATCCTCCCCTCCTTCATTCCTCATAACCCCCCATTCTTCCTTCCACCAGTCCTTCGTGCCCTACCATGTCTGACTGTTGAAGCCCACTTTTTCAAGCCTAATTAAATGCAAAAGCCTCCTTGAAGAACATCAGTGATTCTTCTTAGTCTACAATGACCACGTGCTCTCTGGGTTCCTATGACATTTTGTTTATAGCTCCTGCTGGGAGCACATTATTTTTACCTGTCTTTGTAGTCATATACATATCTCCATCTCCTACTAGTTTGTTATTCTGAAGAGAGTCGTGGTCTTATTCATTTCCTTAGTCATGCTAAATTGGCACAGAGTAGATATTCGACACATTCATTACTGTATTGAACTGTTGAAGAAGGACAAAGCAAGATGCATGACTGTGTTCTCCTTCCAGAAGCAGAGCCAACAGTAAAGCCTAAATAGCCTGCAAAAATTAGTTTGTGAGGTTTCTTTGTATCCTTCGTTATTTTCTGTATCAACACGTTGCTTTGACCATGAGTTTCCCCTCCAGACTTCTGTAATTCTTGATATTTTTTGTTTTGAAAACTTATTTTTGTTCTGAGGCACTCTTCCTTTGTGTGTCTATCTGTGCTAGGAAGTTGGGCCACTTCAGGAAAGCATGGACCAATATATGGCTGACAGAACTTCCTTATCATCAGAACACGCCCACATCCAGACTTTTCAAGGAAATGTACGTTTTGGAGGAATGTTCACCACACTTTCAGCTAGAGGGTTCTCTTTTTCTCAAATTTTATTTTAGATCCAGGACGAACATGTGCATGTCTGTTACAAAGGTATATTGTGTGATGCTGAGGTTTGGAATACAAATGATCTCTTCACCCAGGTAGTGAGCATAGTACCCAATAGGTAGTGTTTCAAACCTTGCCCCCTTCACTCCCTCCCTACTCCGTGGTAGTCCCCAGCATCTATTGTTCCCATCTTTGTGGTCATGAGTACCCAGTGTTTAGCTCTCACAAGTGAGAACATGCAGTATTTGGTTTTCTTTTTCTTTTCTTTTCTTTTTTTTTTTTTTTTTGAGACGGAGTCTCTCTCTCACCCAGGTTGGAGTGCAGTGGCCCAATCTCGGTTCATTCAAGCTCTGCCTCCAGGGTTCACACCATTCTCCTGCCTCAGCCTCCTGAGTAGCTGGGACTACAGGCGCCCACCACCATGCCCGGCTAATTTTTTGTATTTTTTAGTAGAGACGGGGTCTCACCGTGTTAGCCAGGATGGTCTTGATCTCCTGACCTCATGATCCACCTGCCTCAGCCTCCCAGAGTGCTGGGATTACAGGCGTGAGCCACCACACCCAGCCTTTTTTTTTTTTTTTTTTTTTTTTTAGTTGGAGTCTCTCTCTCTGTTGCCCAGGCTGAAGTGCAGTGGCACAATCTTGGCTCACTGCAACCTCTGCCTGGCGGGTTCAAGTGATTCTCCTGCCGCAGCCTCCAGAGTAGCTGGGACAACAGGCATGTGCCACCACATCTGGCTAATTTTTGTATTTTTAGTAGAGACAGAGTCTTGAACTTCTGACCTCAAGTGATCTGCCTGTCTTGGCCTCCCAAAGTGCTGGGATTACAGGCGTGAGCCACTGCACCCAGCCAAGAATGGATTATTCTATGTCAACAATTAGAGAAATTCAGAATAGAGAGATCAAGAAAAGAGGTAAAGGCAACAAGGAAGGTATTTTTTACATGAACTAAGCTGCTTTTGACCTGATGGACTTCTGAGGTTTCAAGGAAAGAATGGTTATCATTACTAATGACAGTCCAGACAGAGTCATTCATTCAGTCATTCAATAAACATTTATTGAATGTCTAACACATAGCAGGCCTGTTCACAGGACAAGGCAAGGCATGATCCCTGTCCTCAGTCTAGTGAGATGACCAGATCTTAAACTACACAATCAATTGGGAAAAGTCTGACTATGGAAAAATGTATGGTGCTGTGAGAATGAATGATGGGGGTGTGCAACCTAGGCTGGAGGTCAAGGAAAGCCTCTCTGTGGAAATGACATTGAAGTTGGGCCCCAAAGGACAAGAGGATGTTTCCCATGTTAGAAAGTAAAGAGAATTAGTTTCAGGCAGAGATAATGTGAACATGGACACAACCAGGCCTGGAAGTCACAACAGGAAGAAAGATGGGAGACAAGAAAATTAGGGTGGGAATTTATATGTAGGGACCCAACCCTGACTGTCCCACTAGGCCTCCTTATTATGTGTTCTTGTAGCACCCGGTCTCTGTCTTCCAGAGTTCATAATTGTGTGTGTGTGTGTTCGCCCAGAGATACTATCACTTAGTCTCTACCACCTAACTGTAAGACCCACGAGGGTGGAAACATTTTCCGTTCCACTCACTATTGCAAACCCAGTGCCTACCCCAGAACCTGGAACATCGTATGCACTCAATAAATATTTGCGGAATTAAGGAATGACTAAGTGACATTCCCTCCATATTGTTTTATCCTACATTGTTATAGTATTTTAAAAAACACTGCAAGGAGTTGGGTTTAATTCTGGTTCCAGCCTTAACTCCCTAGTGATCTTGGATATTTCCTTTAACCTCTTTGGGACCCATATTCGTTCATGACCAAAATTAAAATATTGAATGTGATTATCTGTGAACTCTTCACCAGCTCAAAATTCAAATGTGTTCTGTTTCTACGGGTTATACTTTTTGTTTCTTTTCTTGTGTTTATATTTCCCACTGAGTCTTGTGTTTTTTCCCTATCATTTATTATTTGCCTCCTCACAGGAAAACCCCAGTACTCCAGGTGCTGCTATATAAAGTTAGAATTTGTAAGTTTATCAAGCCTCAAAGGAAGCAAATCCTGAAGAACTGTCCTTTCCTCTATGCACACCCCTGGGGGTTATCAAAAGACTAATATCAAAGCTGGTTACTTTACCAAGAGGTTCCCAGCCAAGTAGCCCTTTGACTTGCTTTCATACCTATACACTAAGATGAAGCTAGTTGAACAAACAAATTCAAAAACACTTCTCATTTATATTTTTGTGTCTTCCAGTGAAATAGTTTACTTAAAACTAATTGACCATCAATGGGATACAATTACCCCTTCTACATCTTGCACTGAAACACACAAATACACACACACACACACACACACACATACACACACAAAATGGATTTCCAGCAAGGTGCATTTTTTCCTGAAAAATTCTTAGAATTATTCTATTTCATTGGTTTATTAATATGTGCTCTTTAATATGCTTGTCTTAAAAATGAATATGGATAAGATAATGGCCAGGCATGGTGGCTCATGCCTGTAATCCCAGCACTTTGGGAGGCCAAGGCAGGTGGATCACGATGTCAGGAGTTTGAGACCAGCTTGGCCAACATGGTGAAACCCCATCTCTACTAAAAATACAAAAATTAGCTGGGCATGGTGATGCATGCCTGTAATCCCAGCTTCTGGGGAGGCTGAAGCAGGAGAATGGCTTGAACCCAGGAGGTGAAGGTTGCAGTGAGCCAAGATCGTGCCATTGCACTCCAGCCTGGGGGAGAGAGCAAGACTCCATCTCAAAAAAAAAAAAATGAGTATGGATAAGATAACATTTATTTTTGTACCTGAAAAAAATCGCAATTCATAATTTAAAGTATTGCCAGTGGCAAGAGTTTAAAATAACTGATTTTTACTCTACTGATTACAACAGGAGGAGAAAAGATGTTAAATGCCTAGTAGTTTGCACTAATCTAGATCACAATAATATCACAAGTAGATGTACAATATGTTAAATAACCAATTGACTCTACCTTTTTTGTGAATATAAAGTTTTTTCCAGCAGATAACAGGCATGATTTTAAAAATTGGTTTAGAATTCCCCAAAACATTGCTCCTGTTTCTCTGAGTGTCTCCACCCATGAAACAAAATATAAATCTACTCTAGTTTGCACAAAGACACCTAACAGATAACAATGTATTGGAAGGGGTATATATTTACATTCAGGAGTGCCTGTCTGGAAAACAGAGGTGACTATATCAACTCCGATCTTCAAGTCTGTCTTTTAATTAGTCTGCCTCAAGTACTTATTCTCTATGTGAGAATCTACCTTATTTAACTTAGGATGATCACGTTATGAATGCAGGAAGTAATGGCTATTCTGGCTATTTGCAAAGACAAGGCTTGGATACATATTCTAATAACACAGTATGAAATAGAGTAAAGGAGTGTTCTTAGGTGGGATCTTTATCATGTTGTCACAAATGATAATGAGTCAAAGCTTAATAACAATGTGCCAGAAAGGTTGCCTTAGCAAAAATAGCAAAAACCCATCCTAGTAGAATTCATCTATTACTCTACAGGCAGATTTGTGAAAGCTTCAGCAATATTCTTCTTGCCAAGAGAACTTGTTTGCTATCCAATTGTTTTCTCATAGAAAGGGATTTTTATTTTTTATCAACATTTTTATATATATTGATCATATGTTAAATATTACATATTTCTCTTTGGAATCTTAATTAAAGATATGCCTTGTAAAAAGAGCTTTATTGAGATAGTATTCACATGCCACACAACTCACCCATTTAAAGTAGACAATTCAATGGCTTTTAGTATATTCACAGAATTGTGCATCCATCACCATGATCAGTTTTAGAACACTCATTACTCCCAAAAAGAAATACCATACCCCATAGCCACCATCCCATAGTCTTCTCATCCTTCAAGTTTTAGGCAACCACAAATCTGATTTCCATGTCTATAGATTTGCCTACTCTAGGCATTTCAATAAAATGAAATTCTACAATTCGTGACCCTTTGTGACTGGTTCTGCTCACTTAGCATAATGCTTTCAAGGTTCCTTCACACTGTAGCAGATATCAGTACCTATTTATTTTTGTTGGCTAATAACATGCCATTGTATGAATATATCACCTTTTATGTATTCCTTAATCAGCTGATGGATTTGCATTGTTTTCATTTTGTGAATATTATGAATAATGCTGCTATGAATATTTGTATGCAAGTTTTTTTGTGGACACAAATTTCATTTCTCTTGGGTCTGTCTATAGTTAGGAGTGGAATTGCTACATGATATAGTAACTATATTTCACCATTTGAGAAACTGCCAGACTGTCTACCAAAGAATTTACCAAAGCATTTATGTTCCTACCAGAAGTGTATGAGAATTCTAATTTCTCCACATACTTGCCAACACTTGATATTAACTGTCTTTTTTATTATAGCCATCGTAGTGGATGTGCAGTGGTATCTCATGGTGGTTTTGATTTGCATTTCCCTAATAATTAATTATGTTGAACATCTTTTTTATGTGCTTATTGACTATTTGTAGATCTTCTCTGGAGAAATATCTATTCAGATCCTTTGCCCATTTTAAATTGGGTTGTCTTTTATTATTGAATGGTAGCAGATTTATATTTTAAAAGGAACCTCAATATGTAAAAACTAAAAATTCAGTTAATATATATTGAGCAGCTGTTATGTGCAGTGAAGGGCAGTACCATATGTGCAGAAGGCACAATACGTGTGCAGAAGGCACAATACGTGTGCAAAAGGGAAAGTATGAATTAAGAAGCTTACCATTACTAAGGTGGATGGGGGTGTGAGACAAATAAACTAGTAGAGGAAAATCATATCAGGTTAGAAAATCAAAAGGGCTTTGTAGAAAATTTGGTATTTGTGGTGGGTCTTTAAAGTGGGGAGGATTTTGACAGAGAGATAGGAGATGACATTTTGGGCAGAGAGAACAGCACAAAAGGGGCACAGGGACACTGTGTTTAAGGCATGAGAGGAGAACAGCAAGTAGTTTTTTGGCTAGAGAATGGAATGAGCAAAAGTCTAGATGATGAGACTGGGAGAGGTTAGACGGGAACACATTAGGGAGGCGTGTCAGGTTGAAGGGTCTGTGTTCAAATCTCGAAATCAGTAGGTCTCAACTGGGCATAATTTTGGCCCCCAGAGAATACTTCACAACATCTGGGAATATTCTTGATTGTCACAACTGAGGATGCTACTATTAGTGGGTAGAGACCAAGGATGGTGTTAAGCACCCTACAATGCACTTCAGCCCCCTATAACAAAGAATTATCTGTCCCCAAATATCAATAGTGCCAAGGTGAGTCTGACAACAACCTTGGCTTACCACTTGGAGAGAATTCCCATGCTGTAGCACATAGAGAGGGACCCAGGCAGTGCCCAGGGCCCTTTTAAAGAAAGTATATTGACATGTTTAGAGAGAAGAGAGGATGGAATCATGTAAGATGCTCAATTAATAACAGAGAAATCAGAAAGGGAAGAGAAGATAAATGGAACGGAAAAAGATATACCATGCTAACACAAACTAAAATAAAGCTGGAGTAACTGTACTAATTTCAGACAAGCCAGAATTTAGAACAAGGAAAGTTTTCAGGAATGAAGAAGGACACTATGTAATGATAAAGGGGCTAATTCTCCAAGAAGATATAACAATGCTTAAATGTATATACCTAACAACACACATCAAAATACATGAGGTAAAAACTGATAGCACTGCAAGGAGAAATAGACAAATATTATAATTGGAGACTTTAACACCCTTCTTTCAGTAATTGATAGATCCAGCAGGCAGAAAAACCAGTAAGGACATATTGTAGTTGAACTGAATAGTACCATCAATCAACTGTATCTAATTAACACTTATAAGTATACTATAGAGTACCGCATCCAACAACAGCAGAGTACTCATTCTTCCCAAATTCACATGGAACATTCAATACAGACCACATTCTGGGCCATAAGACGTGCCTAAGCAAAATTAAAAGAATAGAAATTATACAAAGTATGTTCTCAGACCACAATGGAATTAAACTAGAAATCCATAATAGAAAGATGGTTGAAAATCCCAAAATATTTGGAGATTAAACAACACACTTCTAAAAAGACATATTGAAAAGAATGAAATTATGTCCTTTGCAGCAAGATGGATGCAATTGGAGGCCATTATCCTATGCAAATTAACACAGAAACAGAAAACCAAATACCACACATTCACTTATAAGTGAGAGCCAAACATCAAGTACTCATGAACACAAAGATGGCAACAATAGACACTGGAGACTACCAGAGCCAAGAGAGAAGGGGGCAAGGGTTGAAAAACTAAATGTTGGGTATATGCTCAGTGTCTGGGTGACAGGATCATTCAGACTCCAAACCTCAGCCTCATGCAGTATACCCAGGTAACAAACGTGCATGTATACTACCTAAATCTAAAATAAAAGTTGAAAAAGAAAAAAATTATACCAATAACTCATAAAAAATAAAAATAAAAAGACAAATCATACCAAGTATTAGTAAAGATGCTTAAAATCGGACCTCTGATACCCTGCTAATGAGAATGTAAAATAGTACAACCAGCTTGGAAAACCGTTTCATGGTATCTTAAAAAGTTAGACATGCCAGGCGCGGTGGCTCATGCCTGTAATACCAGCACTTTGGGAGGCCAAGACACTTGAATCATTTGAGGCCAGAAGTTCAAGACCAGCCTGGCCAACATGGAGAAGCCCCAACTCTACTAAAAATACAAAAATGAGCCGGGTGTGGTATCATACACCTGTAATCCCAGCTACTCAGGAGGCTGAGGCACAAGAGTCCCTTGAACCCTGAAGACAGAGGTTGCAGTAAACCAAGATTGCACCACTGTACTCCAGCCTGGGTAACAGAGAGAGACTGTCTCAAAAAAAAAAAAGAAAAGAAAAAGAAAAAAGAAAAAAGAAAAAAAAAGTTAGACATAAACCTACCATGTGTTCTAGCCATTCTACTCCTATGTATTTACCTGGAGAAATAAAAGCATGTATCTATATAAAGACTTAGCCATGAATGGTCATGCAGTTTTATTATAATAGCCAAAAACTGGAAACAACCAAATGTCCTTCAGTGGGTATACGGACAAACAGTTGTGATATGTCCATACAATGGAATACTCCTCAGCAATAATGAGGAATGAACTATTAACGAATGCTACAATCTGGGCGAATCTTAAAATAATTCCTGAGTGAAAAAAAACAGCCAGACAAAACAAGAATGCATGTTGTATGGTTACTTTCATATAAAATTCTAGGGAATGCAAACTAATCAACAGTGACAGAAAGAAAATCAGTGAATGTCTAGAGATTGTTGGAGGAGGAGGGGATGCAGTAGGGTAGGAGGCAGGCATTAGAAAGGGGAACAAGAGAGTGCAGGGCTGTAATGCATATGTCCTTTATCTTGATTGCAACAGTGGTTTCATGGGTGTATACATGTGTTGAAATTTATCAAATTGTACACCTAAATATATGCACTTTATTGCATGTCATTTATACTTTAAGAAAGCAATTTTAAAATACATATAATGCAAATAGTCAAGAAAATTGAATTTTATATAATGCGAATATTTCTTTTGCATGGAGGCAGATTAAGGCATTTTTCAATCTAAGCTTATTTTACTGGTTAGTTCCATTGTCTATCACAGACCACCGAAATGCTAAAAGTATAGTGAAAAACTAACTCAGCACCTTATCTCATTTTGTTTTGTTCCATGAATTATTCCTTTGGTAAATGTGTGTTTTGTTATGAGAGTAGCTGGGTAAGAGTATGTAGACAGAAAAGAGGCTCGAAATGAATGATGATAGGTCATTTAACATTATCTTCTTATACAAAAGACAGCATATTGTATTTCTACAAATACGTATTTTATATCTACACTTTTACCAAGCATCTTCTTGCAAACGTCAGCTTCTAGAGACAGAAATCACGTTATTTATGAGTGCTTCATAGAGCATCTGGGACCTAAACATGCTATTTGATGAGAAAGATGTATCAACCAAATCTTGATTTTGCTCTAAAAATCTATTTACTTATTTTGCAGCTGCTTAAAACAAGTGTGGCCTTTTAGGGCTCTAAAAAAGGCAAACGAGCAAACATAACCCATTCTTTTAGACACCATCTGAATATCATGAGGTTCATTTTGTGTGACTATGTTTTAGATTCTGGGCATGTGGACCTTTATTTACTTTCATGGAAGCATTAAGTACTCTCACCTTTGCAGGCTTTCCCTGGAGATCTGTTGATGGCCAGTTTAGTTATGAGTTTCTTAACCAAAGGGTACTTTACTCAGGAATTAACGTGCCTCAGCCTGTCACCTCTACATATCATTAGCTTAATCATATTTTAAGCTTATTTCACTACATTGAAAGGAAGAGAGGAAGATTAATATATTTTATAAAGACCAAGTTAGGTGAATATATTAAACAAAGCAATGCTTCCAAAGGTTTCCATTGTAACAGGTCACATAAATAACTTTTCTCCAATGAACCGGCTTCTTTGTTTCCCTCTTTCATGAGCTGGCTTTTCTTTCTTGACATCTTTGAAATAATCACCCATTGAGAGGCGCACTTGGAGGGGTGCAGACTGTTCAGGACAGCAAACACTCTTCACTCTGAACATGGATTTAACACACTGTGTGAACTTCTCATATGGACCTTAGCACAGTCTACTGAGCACTGTTGCTTGTATTTTCCATATATTGAGCCAAAAAATGTAGGTTCCTGGGCCTTTTCTATGATGCAACAAGTCAGAATCTTAGGGGGAGGGGCCTCAGGAACCTAGCTTTGTAAAAAGCTTCCCAAGTATTTCTAGAAACTTCAACTTTTCTAGAAACTTCAACTAGAGCCAAATTTTTCAGTCTATGGGTAGACCCATTATAGCATATAAAATCAATGCATTCAGTTATAATAAGCATTTTTAAAAATGAAATACAAAAATAGAATAGACTAGAATATATCAGAATGCACCCAAGTTATAAAGATATGAAACTAGGGAAAATACACTTTAAGGTAAATTTTGTGAATACATACATATTATAATATGAAATACATATAACAACATAAATAAAATGTGTTTGTATGTGTGAGCACATATATCACATAGTGATTATCAGATATACATGACATCATGAGATTATATATTATAAATATATATTATATATAATAAATATAATATATAACGTTATATAATAAAATTATTTATTATATCTATAATCTCATGATGTTATATAAATACATATATATGAGAAATCTCATGTATTTTTTCCCCATGAAAACCACTAGCCAGAGGAATTCTTCAGACAACCCTCCCATTGGGCTGCTTCTCTGAACTCCAGGCAACAGTGAGTCTGAGGTCATACCTGTGAGAACTCTGTAGCCAGGTAGATGTCATGTGTCCTAAACCATCAGCCCAAGTGGGGCAAAAGTGAGTCACATTTGTGAGGAGCTGAAGAGCTAAACCAAAATCAGAAACTGAACGTGAGACCAGAGATCTCAACAAACTCCCTGAAGACTGGCCCAAGAGTCCTCTCAAGGCAGAATTTGGGATCTGCCTAGCACCAAGGTAGAATGAACAAGTCTAGGTTCGTCTCTGTGGCTGAACAGCGAGCGCCTCCCCAATCTAACCACTTTCTCTCCCTCTTCTTACATATGACCTCTTCTCCTGCTCAGGAAAAATCTAATCTATATGAGTCTAGGGTTTATAGTTGAGACATCTATTCCCTGCCTTCTCCACCTGAGAAATGCCCATGTTACAATTCCAAGCTTAATTTCTATCTCCTTGGTAAAAATTTTCCAAGCCACAGTCAAAGTTCCCTTCTCTGAAGTTCTACATTTTTTAATTCATTATGATGATTTTACTTCTATGAATGTATGCATTCATTCAAAACAAATATTTATTAAGCACCTGCTGTATGTCAGATACTGTGTTGGTAGGAAATTAATCACTCAGGCAAATGACGTATATTGTTTGACTATAAATAAGTCAAACAGAAATTGTTAACTAATTGACTATTAATATGCATTTTTGCTTCCTACTTATGTTTTTCTCGTTTTTTTCTCTCCTGTCCTTTTCGTAGTTTTTAAACTAGGTAATAACAGATGCAGTGAAAGAACATCAAAGTTTAGAGCCAATTGAGTGGAGGGTAGTTGTGCTGATTTTCTCGTAGCTTTACAATATAGGGATGCTTTTGTGTAGATGTGATCATATTTAATCAAACTAAAAACACTTATAGGGAATGTATCTGAATATATTCCAAGCATATCTATCCTAAAAAAGCAAGTCCACTGAATGCATAATATACTTTTTCATTTGTTTTAATTTGATCAACTTGGGATGCTTAAATGAATACATAATACACTCACATCTCCCTAGGAATATCCTAAACCAAAAGCTAAGAATGACTTGCTCCTTTCTTTGCTACATAAGCTTTAGGAGTAAAAAATATTGCCTTTTGCATTTTTAAACAAGGAACTAAAATTAAAATATCTTTGTATTTTGAAAAAAAGGGATAAAAATTATACTATATTTCAGTAATTGAGTAGTTTGAAATAGCTAAGAAGCTGAATCCACAAACCCTCTTACAATAAAGCTTTTGAAATACACAACAATATATATTAATTACAGAAAAATTTGAAAACAGATAAGTACAAAGAAAAATTGTTTTTTAAAATCATCTGTAATCCTACCACCTATGGAATAACACTTGGACTATATCAATAGGTCTTACTGAAGAAGTCTTTAGATTTTTTTTTAATATTGATTTGAAATCTTTGGATTTGCTAGCTCTAAGAATAGAACTATGTCATCCAGCCTTTGACATAATGGTAGAATCAGATAGAAAAAAACCGGTATGGAACAGGCAGTATGTTCCAAGAAAATTCCTATGCACCTTTCTTAATGCAGCTATTAAAATGGGGGAGAAAAACTGTTAACAAAAGGTAAATTTATCACCAGGACAAGATATGCTATTATTGCCTTAATAATCAAATTACTCTGTGATATTACTTTCACTCAAGAATGTTCTATGCTTAATAAGAAGTGTCAGGATGGGATGTGCTTGGCATTTTCACGCTCATTGATTGCAGCGCCTCTGAGCATTATAGAATGTTCAATTGAAATGTAATTTTCCAGCTAAGTTACAGCTCTGCAAAGGATTAGGGAAACTCAAACCTTAGATTTCATCCTACAGATTTTGAAGTTAATGTTGTTATGACTATCTCACATGCCAGGGTAAACCCAATAGTGTTAAGTTACACTCATGAGAATAGAGTGAAACTACAATCACCAACTTACAACTGACGTACAAAAAAGAAAAAATTTAACAGACTAACTGCTGCTTTAAAGAAAACTTAACTAATGACAGTATTGCAAAGATGAAAGCAACTTGATCTCTACATATTAATGTCAATATGTCCATGCATATCCCACTATAATGACAATATAAAAATGGAAAGATGTCAGGATATCTAAGCATGGTGTTACTATCTAGGCAAAATTAAATTTGATCAAAGAACAAAGATATTGTGACTATCAATCTTAACTTCCTTCTGTTAAGTTTAATTATGAGTGTACCCATAATTTATTTCCAAGATCCCCGAGGCTTTCCGACTAGTACTCTGGAACTTTTTACTTGGCAGTTCAGAGATTGAGATATTTTAAGAATATAAGCCTATAATAGCATATTTATAGATAATTATATATATAACATGATTCCCTGATCTTTTGATAACGCTAGGACCCGTTGAATGAGAGCTTGAGTGAAAGCAGTAATTCAAAATTTCCTTCCTTTGTGATTTTTTTCATCTAAATCTCACCATGGCTTTTTCATTGTTTGGGCCTTATTGTATAAAGGGCAGAGTGAGCCTGATAAGAGCAAAGGAAAGGCTTAACACAGTTTGGAGAAAGCAGTGTGGATTTCCTCCAAAATCAGCACAGGGACCCGCCCTGGGGGCCTGGAACCATGGGAATTTCCTACTGAAGGATGTACCAGACTATAACATAATTTTCACCATAAGATTAATCGGACTTGGACTATGGAACATTCTCTGACTCTGGGTAAAATCAAATACCACAAATTAGAAGTTGAATTTTTCTTTTTTATGGATACCAGCATATTGTCGAGGAGACCCACAGACTACATACAGGGAGAAAAAAAGATTTCTCCTGCATCCCCTATGAACTGTGAAGAATTAAAATTCTATGCTTGAAGACAGCAACCACACAAAGCTTCAGAAGAAGAAAAAACTTTAAAGCCACTTCTGAAAACCGATGAATGTCACATATTATGCTCACAGGATATCCTATCCAAAAGGATTTGCTCCTTTCCACTGTCAGCTTGCAGCTGTGACTGTCACATTCTTGGGGTGAAACTATGCTCCACATCCACTTAAGCCTGATCTGTCCAAGAAAGTTACCAACCACAAAAATGCAGCCACTGGAACATCCTGCCCTCCCATTGCTACCATAAACACTTTGGATACTGCTTGATTTATTAACGTGGTAAGTGATTCTCCTAGAACAGTGGTTCTCAACATGGGGCGATTTGCCCTTCAGAGGACATTTGGCAATGTTTGGAAACATTTTTGATAGTCACAACCAGAAGGTGTTTGAGGCTGCTACTGGCATCCTGTGGGTAGAGGCCAGAGATATTGCTAAACATCCTACAAGTCATAGAAGAGCCCCCACAGCAAAGAATTATTTTGCCTGACATGTCAACAGTGGCAAGGTTGAGATATGCTGAGCTGGAGTTTTTTATTTTTATTTTTTTTTACCACTGCTCCGTGGAAATGATTATGTATGTGGATGTGTAGGAATGAAATAAGAGTATATTTATTTACTCTCATATTTCTCCACCCATCAACACCCTACTGTCTACCTTTATATAAGTGCTCACCATTCTGCTTTCACCTAAAGCCATGGCTTCCTACTGAAAGACACAAAGAGTCACTTTTAGCACAAAACAAATGTTTCTCTCTTCTAGGAGCCAAATGGTAAATGCTAACTTTTCAAGTGACTTCAACTATTTTGATGATGAATTGAGCTTCTTCTCTAGCCAGTGATGAAAAACAACATAGATAATAGTCTCTGCAGCTGTTGGGAGGCCTGTCTCTCTCTCTCTCTCTCTCTCTCTCTCTCTCTCTCTCTCTCTGTGTGTGTGTGTGTGTGTGTGTGTGTGTGTGTGTGTGTGTGTGTGTGTGTGTTTTGTCTAGATTAGCTGTCCTGGCTACATCAATTCATGCGCTTTACCAAGCAAAATGTCTCATTCCTAAAATAGAGTAGTCAAAGAAACCAGATCAACCTGGAAGGAAACATGGAACCATGGGAAAGAAGATAAGGCTGACCACACCACGTAATCATCTTGTTTTCAGAAGAATCAAAGGCTTGCAATGCCAAGGCCACCTGTTGAAGTCCAGGAAAAGAAACATTGGAAGAAGACAAAAATGCCCATGAGGATGCAATGACAGGGCAAACCAGAAATAGAGGTTGGGGGACAAAGAGGGCCACATTCTTTTACCAGAACTACCTCAGAACCATGCCCCCAAATCTAGGCATTGCCTGCCTTCTTTTAAAAGTGCCAACGGATAATATACATCCTCCCCTGATTGCACATCACAGAGTTTACAGCCCTATTCTGATAAAAGCAGATATCTCTATTTCCTGAGATGTTTGAGTCTAAAAAGCAGAGTGGCCTGCATGACATGATAAGCCCTTATCTGGTATCATCTTTTGACATGGAGCACATTTTTATTCCATGTGCATGGATTATAGAAACTATGATATGAAGGAAAAAAACAAGTCCTTGCCAAAAACCAGAGCCCCTTATCGGAGAGAGGACTTGAACTTATAATGAGGCAAAGTGACATAAAGAAATATCCCTTGCTCAGAATGAGTTTTCCACTGTCTATCATAGTGCTTGAAAGTCACCATCACTGATGCATTCCTCCTTTCTCCTTACACTCCAGCTACAGAAGGAAATGGGGGTTTCTCCTTACACTCCAGCTACAGAAAGACACTTCGGGATTCTGTGTCCTGCCCCCATTCCCTTTACCACTCTGTCCCTCGCCCTCATCCCCATCCTTGTCTTCTCTTTTATTAAAATAGGCTCAGGTGTCATTTTGATTCTTCTTTTTTTTTTTTTTTGAGACGAGTCTCGCTCGGTCACCCAGGCTGGAGTGCGGTGGCGCGATTTCGGCTCACTGCAAGCTCCGCCTCCCGGGTTCACGTCATTCTCCTGCCTCAGCCTCCTGAGTAGCTGGGACTACAGGCACCCGCCACCACGCCCGGCTAATTTTTTTGTATTTTTAGTAGAAACGAGGTTTTCACCGTGTTAGCCACATGGTCTTGATCTCCTGACCTCGTGATCCACCCGCCTCGGCCTCCCAAAGCGTTGGGATTACAGGCATGAGCCACTGCGCCTGGCCCCAGGAGTCATTTTCAGGGAACTTCCCTTTTGATCCTACCCCACCACCCCCTTCTATGCTTCTATAATAATCAGTTCATAACATCATCATTATACCTATTTCACATCCATTCACAAATTCCAGTGGATCTCAATTGTTTAGTGAGCAAAATATTCACTTGAGGGAGTTGCTAAAATACAGATTCCCTTGCCCTGTGCAGATTTTGATTTAGCAATTGTGAGGTGGGCCCAGGAGGCAACATTTGTAAATAAAACCTTCCCCAGCGATCCAGCGATTCCTTTTTTTTTTTTTTTTGAGACGGAATCTCTCTGTTGCCCAGGCTGGAGTGCAGTGGTGCGATCTCGGCTCACTGCAGGCTCCGCCCCCCGGGGTTCACGCCAGTCTCCTGCCTCAGCCTCCCGAGTAGCTGGGACTACAGGCGCCCACCACCTAGCCCGGCTAATTTTTTTGTATTTTTAGTAGAGACGGGGTTTCACCGTGTTAGCCAGGATGGTCTCGATCTCCTGACCTCGTGATGATTTGTTAATCTTTATTGAAGTATGATCAACCAATTTTAAAAATGTATATATTTAAGGCATTCAACATGGTGTTTTGACATAAGCATACCTTTATAGCGATTTCCACAAACAAGCTACTTTTGTGTGTATGGTGAGAACACTTGAGGTCTACTCCCTTAGCAAACTTCCAGTATCTAATACATGATTATTAACTAGAGTTACCATGCTGTACATTAGGTCCTCAGAACTTGTTCATCTTATAATTGAAAGCTCGTGCCTTTTGACCAACATCTTCCCATTTCCCCCACCCCCTGGCAACTGCTATTTCTCCGTTTCTCTCAGTTCAACTTTTTAGATTTCACATATAAGTGCCATCATGCACTATTTGTCTTTCTGTGATCCCTAGTGATTCTGGTGCTGGTGTTCATCAACTACACCGAAGAACCTGACCTTGTCTACACTCCAAGCCCCTTGATGCTCAAGGCTACAAGCCATGTTTAATTTATCTTCATATCCCTGGTGCTGGCCCAGGACCTGACACAAGGAAAGTCCATGCTTGATAATAGCTGTTGAAGGAATGGGTCCTGAAACATCTCCAACTGAAAAGGCCAATTAAGGCCAGGCATGGTGGCTCACGCCTGTAATCCCAGCACTTTGGGAGGCTGAGGTGGGAAGATTGCTTAAGCTCAGGAGTTTAAGACCAATCTGAGCAACATAGTAAGACTCCCCTCTTCTCAATTAAATATTTTTTAAAAATTAGCCAGGTGGCTTGGGCGCAGTGGCTCACACCTGTAATCCCAGCACTTCGGGAGGCTGAGGCGGGTGGATCACAAGGTCAAGAGATCAAGACCATCCTGGTCAACATGGTGAAACCCCGTCTCTACTAAAAATACACAAATCAGCTGAGTGTGGTGGTGCACACCTGTAATCCCAGCTACTCAGGAGGCTGAGGCAGGAGAATCGCTTAAACCCGGGAGGTGGAGGTTGCAGTGAGCCGAGATGGCACCACTGCACTCCAGCCTGGCAACAGAGCAAGACGCTGTCTAAAAAAAAAAAAAAATTAGCCAAGTGTGGTGGCATGCGCCTATGGTCCCAGCTACTTGAGAGGCTGGGGTAGGAGGATTGCTTGACCCCAGGAGGTCAAGACTGAAGTAAGCCATGATTGCACCACTGCACTCCAGCCCAGGCAACAGACTGAGACCTTGTCTCAAAAAAAAAAAAAAAATGTTGATTGAGATGTCAAAGTCTTAAATGTGGAGTTGCTGAGAGTGCGAGAATAGGAAGGAAACTAGAAAGCAGGGGTGATGGAAAATTCCTAAAATCAAATTTGCATTTGCTTCACATTTTGTCAAGGAACACTGCACCAGTCCCTCATTTACTTTCAGCATCAACCCACTACTGAGCTTCCCTCGGCCCACCATGCCCACGGTTACACCAGTTAGCTACCCGTAAGATTTTATATCATCTTTCTACCATAGCCCACACCCTCCTAGTATTGCAGTCAGGAAGTAGGTGCGCTTTAAGCGCCCCCCGTGTACTGTCTCAGCATCCTTTTTATTTTTAGCTTTATTGAAGTATAATTGATATACCGAAGTGTGCACACATTGAATGTGTACATCTTCATGACTTTGGACAAATGCGTATACCCATGATATTATCAACAAAACCAAAGCATGTAATATTTCCATCATCTCCAAAAATTTCCTTGTGTTTATTTGTTATTATTATTATTTTGTAAGAACACTTGCAATGAGATCTGTCCTATTAACATATTTTAAAGTGCACAATATAGTGTCGTTAGCTATAGTTACTAAGTTGTATAGCAGGTCTCTAGATCTTAATTATCATCCATTCTTAATAACTGGTAGTGCCCAGCCTAAGATATAATGTTTAAGAGCTCAATTTGAAGGAATGCAAGGAGTGGGTCTCATATTATACTATTTTTGGACAAACATAAAGGAAAGTTTGTATTCACACAACTAGTAAAATCTGGAAAACAATATAGATCCTGGTTTGTAAATCAAAGTCTTGTGTATGCTGTTTGGCATAGATGTTAGCCAGATTAGAAAACAAAAAGGGGTGCCCGTGTGTGTGTGTGTGTGTGTGTGTGTGTGTGTGTGTGTGTGTGCAGTTAAAAATGAGCTGGCCAACAATTTTCTAGTTTCCTATTGGAGCAAAAAGTTTAGTTCTTTGTTCCAGTGTTCCCATCCTGGTTCATTGTGAGCTGAAACTGTTCGCCTAACCCTCAGGGTCAAAGAGTTCTGTGTAATTGGAATGCTATTTTGTTTTCAGGCTGTTTGATGTTAATGGCTTGATTACCAATACAGTGGTGTAGCAAGGAGTTTCATTTTGGGAGGTCTTAGTACTATATGTCAACAAATAACAAGCAAAACATTCCTTCATGTCTCCAAAACGCGCACACACACACACACACACACCCCAAATCCTGATTTACTCCCCCAACAACAAATCTCTTTCTAAACATTCCATCTAAAAAGCTTTCCAATTAAATACTTTTTTAAAACCAGCTTTTTATTTTGGAATAACCTTAGATTAACAGGAAGTTGCAAGGAGAGTACGGAGAGTTTTTGTATACCCTTCATCAATTTCTCCTAATGTTCCCTTTAACATAACTTTGGTTCATTTGTTCAAACCAGGGAATGACAAACTGTAGCAGCCTGTAGGCCAAATCCAGCCCACTGTGTTTTTGTAGGGCCTGCAAGCAAAGAGTATTAAATATTTAATGCTTAAACAATCAAAAGAAGACTAATACTTCATAGCATGTGAAACTTATATGAAACTGAAATTTCAGTGCTCATAAATAAAATTTTAGCCAAACAAGTTGGCTCACACCTGTAATCCCACCACTTTGGGAGGCTGAGGCAGGAGGATCACTTGAGGCTGGGAGTTTGAGACCAGCCTGGGCAACATAGTGAGACTCTGTCTTTACCAAAAAAAAAAATTTTTAATTAGCCAGGCAGTGAAGTGTGCCTGTAGTCCTACTTATTTTGGAGGCTGAGGCAGGAGGATTGCTGGAGCCCAGGAGTTCAAGACTGCAGTGAGCTCTGCCATTGCACTCCAGCCTGGGCAACAGAGCGAGACTGTCTCAAAAAAATAATGATGATAAATTTAAAAATAAACATTTGCTAAAATAGAGCCCTGCTCATCCCTTTATATATTTGTCTGGTTGCTTTAGCTCTACAGTGACCGAGTTGAGTAGTTGTACACAGACCATCTGGACCACAAGCCCCAGAGTCTCTCCTCTTCTCCTTTACAGAAAAAGCTTGCTGACTTGGGGTCTAAACTAAGAAATTAATGTTGTTACATTACTATTAACCAAAGGACAGGCTTTATAGCACCAATGTTTCCGATTTCACGATGCAATCCAGGAACCACACTACATTTAACAAATGTATTTTTGTATGGTGAGCCTCCATCTATTTATCCACCAGGTGCATGGTAGGTCCTACTTTGGAAAAGTTTCCTGACTCACAAATGAATTTCAGCTGGCCACTTGAACAAGGTTTGTTTTTGTTGTTTGTCTGGGGTTATTTACGTCTTTCACACAATAGGCAGACAATGGAATACAACATCTGGGCTAGGAATGTTGTGCGAACTGGAAGATGGAGGAAGAGCTGTATTTGTTCAAGCAGTTCATGCCCAGGGCTAAGACAGGGCACCAATTCAGGGCCTTGAGAAAAGAGGGTTCCCAATGTCCCCCCTCGCACGGTGTGAGGCCTTCTCCTGATCCCACGCAATCCCTGCCTCAGCTCCCTGTCCTTTGTTTCCTGTTCCCCGGGACTGGCCTGTGAACCACGCGGCTCTGCCTTTCAACCCGGCTGCGGCGGCTTTCAGTGCGCTCTGCAGGCGCGATCGGGCGGCGTCCAGTTGCCGGGCAACGGCCTGACAGGCAGCTCACGTTGCCGCCAGGGCCAAGACACATCCGCACCAGCCAGTCTGCACCGCGAGTCTGTGGCCTGATTTCTCCCCCTCCATTGTTGTCGCTAACACAAAAGGCTACAACTCCAGTGTGGTCACCGGGCCTGCATTGAATTACACGCCAGGCCATTCTTCGGGCCGGAGCCTTTGTAGGCTGGGATGCGTTTCCTCCCAGGGCCAGAACTCTGGGCCTCGCCAGCCTTTGCGAGTTGTCTGCCTCCCTCCGCCACTTCCACCCACCTACCGCCTTTATTCCTTTCAGTTGGCAGCCAGGCCCTCGCTTGCCTTTTGGCTGGTATGAGATCACTGGCGGCGGGCTTGGGCAGTCCTTCCCACCCGCTCCCCTCACTCTCAATTAAGCACTGCACATAAAATCCCAGGCCTATTCAGTCATCTCTTCTTATCTCTTTCTCAACCATCCCCCAACCCCCATCCCTCTCTCTCAAGTTTCTAAGGCTGCCGTTGCTAGGGAACTCAAACCTGAGGGCTGAAGGGAGGTTTTCTACGGTGTCTGCCAAACTCCCAAAACTCAGAGGGCGGAGGCAGCACAAAGTCTTTGGGATTCCCCAAACGCTGAAGAGAGTTACGTGTAACTCACCACCCTCTACCCCATAACCTAGTGTTCAGCATCACGTTTGGATTCCGGGAAATTCAGTGGTGAAGTGGGAAAAGAGATTTCAAATCACACTAAGAAGCAATTGCTCCTAATCTAAAAGCTGGAAGGGGTCTCCTCTCAAAGGAAAAACATCCCAAGGTATGAGTTTATTTTTCTTCAACAGAGTAACATGGACAAAGAGTGTTCTTACATCAGCTATTTGATAGAAATCCTTACTTAATGAGGGAGGAATGCATGAAGATAACAATATGATATCTGGCTTTTTAAATACTAATACCAGGCTTTACATGGTGGCTCATGCCTGTAATCCCAACACTTTGAGAGGCCCAGGTGGGAGGATTGCTTGAGCCCAGGAGTTCGAGACCAGCCTGGGAACAAAGTGAGACCCATGTCTCTACAAAAAATAAAAATAAAATTAGCCAGTTATGGTGGCCTGAGCCTGTAGTCCCAGCCACTATAGAGGCTGAGGCGGGAGGATGGCTTGAGCCCAGGAGTTTGAGGCTGCAGTGAGCCTTGATCTCTGCAGTGAGCCATGATCATGCACTCCAGCCTTGGTGACAGAATAAGACCTTCTCTAAAAAAATAAATAAATACTATTACTGTTGTGAAATGCCTCCTCAGCCGGGGTCCCCAAGTGTGGGCTCCACTCACAGCGCCATCCGCAGGCCAGGGGTGGGAGTGCATGCTGGCTACAACCAGTGTGGGAATCCAGGTCTACCTTGCTCCTGCAGCCTTCTGCCATCTCTTTGTGTTTCTCCAATTATTCCCTCTACCCTCCATATAATATTCTGTTAAAACCTAGGCATAGGGCTGGGCATGGTGGCTCACATCTTTAATCCCAGCACTTTGGGAGGCCGAGGCAGGTGGATCACCTAAAGTCAGGAGTTCAAGATCAGTCTGGCCAACATGGCAAAACCCTGTCACTACTAAAAATACAAAAATTAGCCAGGCGTGATGGTGGGCAGCTGTAATCCCAGCTACTTGGGAGGCGGAGGCAGGAGAATTGCTTGAACCCGGGAGGCAGAGGTTGCAGTGAGCCGAGATCATGCCACTGCACTCCAGCCTGGGTAACAGAGCAAGACTCTTTAAAAAAAAAAAAAAACCTAGTCACAATGAAGTAAGGTAGGCCATGAGAGGGATTCAAACCATACATTGTAACTTATTCTTAATATGCAATTCATATTATGAGGGTGGCAGGGAGAAAGTCAAAGCCTGTATACCTTTCCTCTATTTTAACTTTTTCAGTTGGTCAAGGCTAAACTCCAGTTGCCATAAATCAGTCAAGCAGGGGTGATGTGCAAATATTTGTCAACCAATGTGGCACAAGCACTGACCCATCAGAACAGATGCCCTACGGAGGGGTCTGGACCCTGGCTGGTAGCTGGCATGAGCACAACCCAGCTGAACAAGACTCCTGATACCCACTGAGATCACAGCCCCATACTAGGCAATTGCTGGGCTTCAAAGGGAAGCCCAACAGGCAACACATTGTCTTCTCCTCAAGATATTTACCTTTTGGTTAAAAAATAACTAAAACTAGCATACATGAAATGATACCAAATATTAGAAGAAAATAAAATTTACTTCATAGCTTGGCATTTTCTCATTAATAATAATAGCTAAACTTTCACAACAACCCTATGAAATTATTAGTATTATTATTGCCCTCCATTTACATATATGGAAACTGAGTCACTACAGACTTCTTCCCCCGGCTTTGGTATATGTAGGATAGATGGAAAAAGAAGAGGGAGACACTTATTAACCACTGCAGTGTTTCAGATGCAGTTCCAGGCAAGATGGGCCATGCCTGCAAATGACCACATTGTAGAAACATAGATTTAACAGGTATGTGTAGGACAAATAGGAGGAAGAAAAGCTGTGATCAAGAGCACTAATTAGGAGAAGATTCGAAGAGTCTAGATCAAAAATTATAGGAAGGAAACTAAGGGAATCATAGTAAACTAGTTTCAGTTATCTAGCAAACTCAGGGGAGCAAAATCAGAATGCTTTGAGGGAAAAGAGAAAAGAACGTCAGGGCTATAGGGGATCCCTGGGAGGAGGGGCTTCAAGCCTCAACCACAGAGTGGCAGTTGGGTAATAAGGCCTTCCTTCAAGACAAGCAGATGAAGAAAGGAAAGAAGTGATGTAAGAGGCACTTGGGAAAGAATCTTAGCCACTGATTTGTAAGGGGGATGAGACAGAATAGTAAAAGTGGTGGAGGTTTTAAACATGCCGAAGTTTGTTATAATAAATAGCTCAAGTGGGCACCAAGAGTTAACTCAGCAGCCCAAAGCACCTAACTCATCTCTGAGTAGCTTACCAACAGAAAAATTGAACTAATGAATAAATATTAAATTACTTTATGTTATGCAAAACAGTGCTAGGCACACAGTAGTGGCTAATCGAGTATTTATTAATTACTTAAATAAATTGAGGAACAAAGATATGTGCCAATCCTAAACTTTTCTTCAAATCAATGTATTTTCAGCTTCTGCCCTGGGTGCAAGGCACGGAGGTACAACAGAAAGAGGCAGAAGGCTTGGGTTTGTATCCTGGTTCCAGCTGTAACTTGGATGTAACACCTTAAGGTCATTTCATTCCTCTGTTCTTGGGTGTCGTTGCCTGTTGAATGCTGAGGCTGGACTAAATAATCTAAACTATGAAAATCCAAATTTTACAAACATATATCCATCCAAAGTACTTCAAGAAAAATGAAGCATTTTGCACTGGACAGAGCTTGGCAATTTTCTCCAAAGGCAATAGAAATGCATCTGACTAAATGGTGAAGGAGATGATCGTAGGCTCTTTTCCTATAAGAATCCTGGCAATTTTCACACTCTTGGAGAGACTTTCCCATCAATTTTGATTCCCATGATTTCACACTCATGGAAATTTCCTCATAGAAGCAGTTTCTTTGGCAACTTCATGCTCATGATCATCATAGCATCAATAGGAGTGACGCAGACATGTCAGCAGGAGAATAGGCCTCTTCTGAGCAGTGGGAAAAGGCGCTGTCTTCTTTTGTTACCAAAAAAATAAACACAGAAGACACAAAAGATTTTTACCACACTTGTCACATATGGTGGCATAAGTGGAAGATGAAGCTAAAATAATCTCCATGAAACAAAGGCTTTGTGTGTGTTTCAAAGACATTTTATGTTGCATAACATGAAATTAACTCTAGCTCTTTGAGCATTACATATATATGAGTATTAATGCTCATATATGAGCATCATATATGTGTGTGTGTGTGTGTGTGTGTGTGTGTGTGTGTGTGTAATGCTCAAAGAGCTGGAGCTAATATATTCTGAAATGAAAGTATATTGAATTCTTCCTTATGCTTCCCCTCCCAGGAAAACAGGATGCCACTTAAAAAAAAAGACTGAAAAGAAACATTGTTTGGGGAGAGCTTATCTATAAACAATGAGTTGTCCTCAATAATAAACAGTTCCACCAAGTGGTACCGGTGGTCACATTCACTATGCCTTGGCTTGGTATATGTTGTACTAAAATCTCGACTTAGCTTTGATTTACTATTGTCTGTTTAGTTGCATGTTCTTCTGATTGTGGTCTGAGGATCAGCAGCAACAGCATCATCTGGGAGTTGGTTGAAACACAGAATCTCTAGCCCTACCCAGGCCTACTGCAGCAGAATCTGCCTTGTAAAAAGACCCCCAAGTGATTTTTACATTACTACCAGAAATAGACTGCTCTAGTCTACAACACCCCCGCTATCAGAGGATAATGTTCAAAAGTGGTTTGATTATTTTGAAATGGCATTTTCCTTTCTGGGGAAAAAACTGTAGAAATCATTGACTACATTGGTCAAAAATGGCACTAGTACTCTAGTGACAGAGAACAATGAAATACAGCATGCTATCATTAGTATAAGAAAATGCCAACAGACACCTGTGATCAATGAGGCTTGCATTTGTGGTAATTTTGGGACTCCTCCATCCACATTCTCTTGACCCAGCCTTCCTATGACCAAATGTTCACTTTTGCAAGATGGCTGAGGTTAAGAGTGCAATCTGGCCACAGAAAGGAGAAAAGCTTGCTGACCCATGCTGACCTCTGACCTTGACCTCATTAGCTAACCAAATGAGCTAACCAGCCATGGACATCAGAGAGCATTATGTGTTGATTGAGCCAAAGCATAAGAAGGACCAGTAAAAGATCAGTTATACAGACGTTTCTACCTTGATCACCTATACTTATTAAAACGATATAAGGAGCACATATGCGATTTCTTTTCTATCTTCCTGCATTTTTCCCCATTGTACAGCAGGACTTGAAGACAACAAAAGGTTCTTTTCTTTCATAGCTCTCTACTCTTTTCCTTCAAAGTAATTAAATTGTAATTATAAATTTATTCTTATCTTTATTCATTTATGATAGTCTCTACCACTAAAACCCCTAAAGGCAGAGATCTTCTTCCTCTGGTTTGTCATCTATACCCAGCACTTATCAAGATCTCCAGTGCCCAGTAGTAGTTTAAGAAACATTTGCTGAGTAATGGACTAAATGAATAAATGAGTGAATAGTGGGGTCAGAGCTCTAAAACAAAATCTACCTAAACTATCCTGTAACATTCAAGAAGCATTGAATATTCTATTATGCTAGGGATTGGGTATACAAATTTGCCCTTCCTTTTTTCCACATTCTTGTGGAAAAGATAGATTTATAATAATATTAACAGCTAATATTGTAGTCACTGCTCCAGGCACGTTACACATATTAACCTTGATCCCAACAGCAGCTCTAGGAGACATCTCCATTCTGCAGTCTGAGCCACAGAAAGGTTAAGTAACTTGCCCAAGGCCACACATCTAGTACCTGTACATGAATGCAGGCTGGCTGGCTCCAGAAGCCATACTCTTAATAAGGCACATTGGTTACTTGCCTTCCAATAAGCCAGCAGCAACTGGATATCATGAGAAGCGGTCAAAGAGGTAGACGCAGGATCTAACGAAGCAAAGAAGGGACAACTGGTTCCAAACCCAGCCTATGCTCTTCAGACAAATAATCAAAAGCGAGCACTTGCTGCCAAGGAAGAATTCCCTGGCACAGTCTGTGTGGTGGCTGCAGTGTGCAGCATGGTGTTCCTTGGGGTTGGGGTCAGCCTGTCGGAGGGTCAATTTCATCTTTTCTCAGCTTGCTCTTTTCAGCCTTGGTAGCAACAGAGATCCCAGTCCAATAAAAACGTGTATTAACCTACACTGTGAGTTTGAGGCAGGAAGCAAGCTCTGGCTTCAACAGTTTAGTGGATTCAGAGGAAGCTGGAACAGGATATCAATGACATCCAGATTCAGAACTTAGGGCACAAGATGATAATCACATACCTAGGCACAATGCATATAACTGTTTTCCCTCTTGGCCATCTCTCTACCTTTATTCTTCCTTTCTCCCCCAGCCAGGGAGGGACCTGTCTCCTTCAGTCTTAACATACATTAGGGTCTTTCAAGTGGAATCACTTCCTTTAATTCCTGATAGGTTATGAGCGTGACCTCTGGTTCCGCTTCATGTGTTTCAAGCTGAGATACCATCAGAAATCACATTTCCCTTCCAGGGCTTCACAAATTACTCTGGTGTGCAGATGACATAAAAATATACTCTCAGTTCCTCGAAGTAGTTTAACAGAATTTGAAATTTGGGGGAAATTATACACCGTGGCGCAATTTTTAAATAACTTGCTTAAACCAGTTAAGTTGAAAAAGGAAGATGTCATTTAATTCAAGTCTTCTCGAAGGCAACTATCTTTGAGTAGCTCCTTGGTCACTGAATCCATAACTCTGGGACCTTTTTCTAAGGAATAAGTTATAAGAAGTAAAATAAATCTTCCACTAAATTAAAAGTTACTTAAGTCCAAGCACAGTGGCTCACATTTGTAATCTCAGGACTTTAGGAGGCCAAGGCAGGAGGATCAGTTGAGCCCACGAACTTGAGACCAGCCTGGGCAACATAGTGAGACCCCATCTCTACCAAAACAAAATTTTAAAGAAACATTTTTAAAATTACGTGATATAGTCTTGGTCCATTTTATGTCTTTTTACCTTCTGCCTCCTTTTTTGGTTAATTGTACCTTTCAATGTGTTTTATTTTGTTTCTTTTCCTATTCCTTTTGTACTTAAAAGGTACCTGCATTTTTTATTCAAAAGAAAATCTCTCTTACAGCAATTCCACTTACACTTTGCAGTTTGGTTGTACTTCCTCCTTCCCCTTCTTTTTCACCAGCCACTCCCAAATTCTTTGCCTCTAAACTTCTCTCTGCTTCTCCCACCACCAAATTTATCTTATTTCTCTCTCCCTTACATGCCTGGATGGCACAAAATGAACAGTACAAGGTGATAGTATTTTTCTATGTGCCGTTAAATTTATTTGTATTTTTTCCTGTCTGTGCATATATTATCACAGAACTTGGTCATTCCTTGGAAAACATTACCAATGACTTGCAATTCAATACTAACAATTTCTATGATTCCCATCATTTTAGAAATATACCAGCTATAGCCATATCAAGTGCAACTGATGACCAGGGTGAAGGCTAGATAGTGGTGAGTGTTCTCTCCTTCCAAGTCAGTGCCCTCCCTGTAGTGGCCTGGGTGAAGGCGGCCATTTAAGTAAGGGGCACACTGAGTGGGAATAGGGTAGGATGCAATGGTAGTAAATATTTTTATTAGAAACCATTCTGTTGGGCCAGGCTCAGTGGCTCACACCTATAATCTCAGCACTTTGAGAGGCCAAGGAGGGTGGATCACTTAAGGCCAGGAGTTCGAGACCAGCCTGGCCAACATGGTGAAACCCCATCTCTACTAAAAATAAAAAAATTAGTCAGGCGTGGTGGCTTATGCCTATAATCCCAGCTGCTTAGGAGGCTGAGGCAGGAGAATCACTTGAACCCAGGAGGTGGAGGAGGTTTCAGTGAGCCGAGATCGTGCCACTGCTCTCACTCTAGCCTGGGCAACGAGCAAGACTCCAGCTCCAAAAAAAACCAAGAAACCGTTCTGTTGATCTCATTTGCCCTGCGTGGCCTGACAGAAGAAACTGAGAGCTTTAAATGTGACATGAATAACCACTTACTTATGATTTTCCAGCCATGTCTACTTTCTGAGTAACTGAAATACTTTTCTGTTCCTAATTTCAGACAAGCAGTACTTTCAATGTGCCACTGTCTAAGACACACACAAAAAATAATTTGAAAACTCAATACAATTAGGTAGAAATATAAATGCAGTCATGTAATGTTTTATTATTAATACCTTATGCAGCACAGAAAGAATGGTTCAAATACTTTTTTTTTGAGATGGAGTCTCACTCTGTTGCCCAGGCTGGAGTGCAGTGGCGCAATCTTGGCTCACCGCAACCTCTGCCTCCCAGGTTCAAGTGATTCTCCTGCCTCAGCCTCCCAAGTAGCTGGGATTACAGGTGCCCGCCACCACACCTGGCTAATGTTTTGTATTTTTAGTAGAGACTGGGTTTCACCATGTTGTCCAGGCTGGTCTTGAACTCCTGACTTCATATGATCCACCTGCCTCAGCCTCCCAAAGTGCTACGATTACAGGCATGAGCCACTGTGCCCAGCCATTTCAAATGCTTTTAACATTTGGGTAACCACTTGCTAAATTTAACTTTTAACTAATGCTTGCTAGTAAGAATAATCCTAAGCTAACTGAAGTTTTCATTACCTTCCTATCTAACAGCATTCACCACAGTTTAACTCTTCAGCCCACCAAAGGAATAAGCAAGACTAGTGGGCAATTTTATTTTCATTGTATAATACCAGTCTTATTTACATCCCAAGAAAATATGGATGAAAAATTACAGTTGAGCAGTTAGACTAAGGTGGTATGTAGTATTGCCTAATGCATCAAGTTTTCTGCTCATAGTATTTCTAAATCTATTACCCTATTCGAATAGAATAATTTGCTATGTATGTATAACAATAGAAATCAAGTTGGAAGCTTGTTTCTTCCATAGGTCTTCTGCACTGTCACTGTTCAAAACAAGGTCTCTTTCAACAAAATGCCCACATCCGACGAGTGATGTTGAAATGTTAAGTGATTTGTAATTCCTAATAATAACTTTTGTTTTGTTAAGTCTCTTTTTTCTGCTCATTAGCATCCTTCAAAGCTTTAATGATCCATGTAATTAAATTACAACCCAGAATGAGAACTTTCTGGAAACATATAATACTAGAAATATAGATTTTGATTAAAATCAAAGCAACGTAACTTAAAGACAAATGTCTAAATGTCATTAAAATTGGGGGAGCCTGGGCCTAAAACAAGTGCTTCTGATAAAGAAGCGAATTGAAGATGTTTAAGAGGGCAGAGAACCACACCCCTGAGGCCAAGGTCAAGATTAATTCACTTTCTAACTAAGACAGATGAGAATCATTGCACAGGAGCCCACAGAGATGAGGGCCATGCATCAAGCCCTGATGACTATGGATCCCAAATGCTGCAGATAGCCACTGAAAATTCATCAATTCCATTTCAGAGGAGCAGTCTTAATGAACAAGGAGCAGGGCTCATGCAATCACATAGTTCAGACTTGGGGGAGTTTCTACCCAAGGAGTAAGTGGTGTCAGATTCCTGCCAGAAACAGAGCTACAAGGGAAAAGAAAAAGTAAAATAAAGCTGAGTTTCATCATCATAGGAGAGCATTTTGCTATTTTGTCACCTGAAAAGAAATAACAGCACAACTGCACAGCTGATACCTTTGGATGAGGTCCTGCTGTCTTCAGAGAAAAGAGAACATCTGAGAGAAAAGCATGGCAAGTTTCTCAATCCAGATCCTCTGCTTTCATATTTTTTAAAAGGTGAAAAAAAAATGTTAAGGTATGAAATGAATGTGAGTGCATGTATGTGTGCACATGTGTGTACTCAATCTTGCTGCTAAATATATTGTGAGATTTCTTATTGCTAGACAAAGCAAATTAGCCATGCTGTTCTAGGTGGTCAGAGGACAAAGGAAAGAGCTCATCCTCCCCTGACCCTACCCCTTGTACAGTCCAGGAGAAAATGTCTTCTGTCTATTGTAGTGCACTTTAGAGGATGATTAGCTTGGTCAGGTTCATTCTAGCATAGCATTTTAGTAGAGCACATCTGTTTGAATTTCTAGACTGATGCCTCAATGTCTACTCCCCAGACACTTAATTTAACACATCTACCAGACAGAGATCATCTTAGCCACAGATCAAAATAGTTGGCCACATAACAACTCTAGCTCCATCTAGCAGTTCCCACAACAGCTCAGCTCTGACCCATTATCTGCAATGATGAGAACTCATCATTGATGAGAACTGCATCATCCTAGAATTGTAAAGAAGTAGCCAAAATTTATATTTGATAGAAACTACCCTTTAGGGTTCTCTTTCTACGCCTTAGAGACTCACTGTATCTTTCTTACACCTTTTTCATTGCACTTTTGAAATTACAACAGTTCATAGCTCTATGACACTTTCAAAATGGTAGGGAGGAGGTTTTCCCAAACACCTTGACTGAATGTGCAGAATCCATAGAGAAGGATAAGTAACAATTCACAAATACCGACTCAGCTTTGTTTGGTTTACGTTACCTTTGATTATCCGCACTTAAGCCATATGAGATTATTTCTCTTTGACTCAAAACCTAGTGATGCTTTTTTGTTTTGTTTTGTTTTGTTTTGTTTTTTTTGAACAGAGTCTCATTCCGTTGGCCAGGCTGGCGTGCAGTGGTGCAATCTCGGCTCACTGCAACCTCCGCCTCCCGGGCTCAAGTGATTCTCATGCCTCAGCCTTCTGAGTAGCTGGGATTACAGGTGTGTGCCACCACGCCCAGCTACTTTTTGTGTTTTCAGTAGAGACAGAGCTTCTTTTTTTTTTTTTTTTTTTTTGAGTCAGGCTCTTGCTCTGTCACCCAGGCTGAAGTGCAGTGGTGTGAACATGGCCCACTGCGCAGCCTCGACCTCCTGGGCTCAAGCAATCCTCCTGCCTCCACCTCCTGAGTAGCTGGGACCACAGGTATGTGCCACCATGCCAAGCTAATTTTTATTTATTTATTTATTTATTTTTATTTTATTTATTTTTTTTTTGAGACGGAGTCTCGCTCTGTCGCCCAGGCTGGAGTGCAGTGGCGCAATCTCGGCTCACTGCAAGCTCCGCCTCCCGGGTTCACGCCATTCTCCTGCCTCAGCCTCTCCGAGTAGCTGGGACTACTGGCGCCCGCCACCACGCCCGGCTAATTTTTTGGATTTTTAGTAGAGACGGGGTTTCACCGTGGTCTCGATCTCCTGACCTCGTGATCCGTCCGCCTCGGCCTCCCAAAGTGCTGGGATTACAAGCGTGAGCCACCGCGCCCGGCCATTTTTATTTTTTGTAGAGACGGGTCTTGCCTTATTGCCTAGACTGGTCTCCAACTCCAGGGCTCTCACGGTCCTCCCACCTTGGCCTCCCAAAGTGCTGAGGTTACAGGTGTGAGCCACCAGGTCCAGCCTGGTGTTTTTTGTTTGTTTTTTAATGACAGTGCTGCTCCCAAAAGATCTTCCAAGATGATTTATATATTGGACTATCTAAGAATTCCTGAAAGCCAGGGCACTGAAATTCCAGACCTGCCTGTTGCCTAACCCTTTTACCTCCAAACCTCGCAAGTGCCTTTTCCATACCTCCTAGCTGGTCTTCCCTCTCCTCAATAGGGAGAAATTCAAAAACAGCGGGGAAGCAGCAGAGTGGGGAGGTAGAGGGAAGCCCAACAGAATGTGCCTGAAGGAGCCTGGAAAGAAAGAAAAATCTGTCAAGCTGAATGCCAGTGAAGAGCTTGCTCTGTGTGTTTGGAATACCAACTAAACAGGGTCCTAAGGAGAAGGGTTCTTAAAATAACTTTTTTGTCTTTATATAACCACCATGTGATACTACTTAGAGTAGGGAAAAGCCAAGTGAAAGGCAATTATTCCATCTATTCCACATGCTCCAATTAAATATTCCCACTGTAACTTGTTTGTCCTGTATTTTATACACAGGAATTTGGGACAATATAGTTCCTTCCTTGAAAAACAAGCATTTTCCCTCCTGGCCACCACACCATAACACAATTGTAACCCTGGTGTGCCTGATGGGCCCTGTTGAGCCTGCAGCCTCTCCTTCCTTGCTGCTCTGAGAGCTTCCTCCTCACACTGTGTGTGCTCCAAGAGTTTGCTCTGCCTGAGCCTGTTCATAGCACAGGAGGAGGAAGAAACAAAGCAATTGTGAAGCTTGTTAATAGGCAGTTCATATGATATTAAAGGTGACCTTGCCATTTCCAGTTCTATTTATTCCATTTCCTTCCAAACCGGGGCAAATCCTTCCTTTCAGGGCAAGAGCACCGCTCTGTGGATACAGTCTGTGGGAACGGAGAAAAGTTCAAGCCCTCAGAGGTTATTCATTACTCATGTCTGGAAATATAGTATTCCCCATTCACTCACATGTTGGGTCTGTAAATCACTGCTACTTGGCAGGAGAGGAACCTTGGTGAAAAGCAGTTTTTGTTGTTGTTTACTGCAAAAAGTATTCATATCAGTGAGGTTTAATTTTATCGCACTAGGGAACTTTAAAAAAAAAAAGTAATGATCTCCTTTTTGCCGATACAATACATCATATAAGAATTTATACATACATACACTGAAGAATCCATACTACGTAGACTCTACATATATATGTGTGTATATATGTGTATATATATGTGTGTGTATATATATATATGACTTTCTTTTTTGAACTTGGCCTTAGCACAATCTGCAAATATTAATCACTCAAGTATCTAACCCTGTCAGAGAGGGGACAACAGTTCACAGTTTGGTGTCAGCTGGCTGGCTGTGGTGGTGTTTTGGGTTGTTTGTTGCATTCTTCAGGAAGCAAAGGTATTTCCTGAAGGGCTGAGAAAGCCAGCAGGTGTATTGTGAAGTATAACAGGACATGTAGGTATTAGCTGTACTCAGTGGGGACAGAAAATTCCTTAGCAACACTTAGGCTTGACTATTCTGAACGGTAGTTCGGCTGTTCAGCTTAACTTCCTCACTGACAGTCTCAAGGCATTTGCACCATCAACATAAATGGAGTTTTTGCTGTATATCGAATCTGGGAGGGTAGAAATCAATGTGTGTCATTAAAACGCTTTCAAATTCCTTTTTCTCCACTGAGAACACTTTGTTTCTATTTTTATTTTGCCCTTCAACTATATGGATAGTCCTCCTCTCTTCATTTTGTGGATGAATGTGCTGTCTTTGAGGCAGTAAAAGAGCTGATAACTTAACCATAAGTGCTTACCTCGTTGCAATGTCTTCATCAGTTCTCCCTTGGTAAAAATTCCAATTTATCCCTCTTCCACTAAGTATTGGGGTGACAGGGGTTGACAGTGGGAAAGACTGCAGTTTGGTTTACCATTCTGGTCTCCCCTCTTGGTGGAGAGATGAGAGGCTCCCCTCAATGGCTCAGATGAGAAGTTTCAGCTTGAGGTCTCATGCCACACAAAAATCAAAGAGCAGCCGGGCGCGGTGGCTCACGCTTGTAATCCCAGCACTTTGGGAGGCCGAGGCAGGCGGATCACGAGGTCAGGAGATCGAGACCACAGTGAAACCCCGTCTCTACTAAAAATACAAAAAATTAGCCGGGCGTGGTGGCGGGCGCCTGTAGTCCCAGCTACTCGGAGAGGCTGAGGCAGGAGAATGGCGTGAACCCGGGAGGCGGAGCTTGCAGTGAGCCGAGATCGTGCCACTGCACTCCAGCCTGGGTGACAGAGCGAGACTCCGTCTCAAAAAAAAAAAAAAAAAAAAAAAATCAAAGAGCATCTTTAGCACTTGTCAAGTTTATTCCATGTCTGCAGAGAATATGAGCATTTGGCTGCAAGTGTACTTTTGCATTCACTCACTCGCTTATTCAGTCAACAATCATTTTCCCAGCATGCTTTATAAATCTGGGGGGTATAAATCTGAACAAGATTGGCCCCTGCCCTCAAGTTGTTCAAAATCTAACAGGAACAAAACAAGACAAAAAATATATACACACACAGATACATATATTTCGGTAATTCTAACACAGGACAAGGGTGAGAAGAATAGAAAATGAACAAATTGCTGTGAGCATACAGAGAAGGAAGTAAGTCCTTCTGGCTGGGTGAGGAAGGGGGACATCATAATAACATTATGTAAGGTGGCTTACACAACTGGGTCTTGAAGAGGTGAGACCTCAGAGACTGAGGAAAGCCATTGAGACAGTGGGAAAGCACGAGCAAAGGCAGAGAGGCAAAAAAGTGTAGAGGGTCATTTCAGGACACAAATAGCAAGTTGTCCTATTTGGCAGAAGCACATAATATCTGAAGAGGAGGAAATGGAGGGGAGGGGATTGACCTTGAGTAGAATTATTAATACTAACTTACCTAAAACACTTGGAAGATTTTTTTTTCTAAGCCACTAGGCTTGGTTTCTAGGCATAGTGGACCGCTACTGTTCCCTTCCTAGCATAATACTTTAAAATTTATTAACCTGTTTTTGGGCATTTCTCTTTCTTTTTTTTTTTCTTTTTTTTAGATGAAGTTTCGCCTTTGTTGCCCCGGCTGGAGTGCAATGGTGCAATCTCGGCCCACTGCAACTTCCACCTCCCAGGTTCAAGAGATTTGCCTGCCTCAGCCTCCTGAGTAGCTGGGATTACAGGTGCTTGCCACCATGCCCAGCTAATTTTTGTATTTTTAGTAGAGAAGGGGTTTCACCATGCTGGCCAGTCTGGTCTCAAACTCCTGACTTCAGGTGATCCACCCGCCTTGGCCTCCCAAAGTGCTGAGATTACAGGCATGAGCCACATTTATTTCTTTACTCATTCTTCCCAATAATAAGCAAAGCTCTGAGGAATAATTTTGTACACAAGTTTTTGCATAGGTCCGTACTATTCCTCTGGAATACATTCCTGGAAGTAGACTTGATGAGCTATAGGATGTGGATTGTTCTCCAGCCACAGTGAGCCAAGGAATATTCCACAGGTAGAAGGAGAGAGCCTGTCACTCCTAACCTCCCCAATGCTTGGTGTCCATTTTAAGTCTTTACCAATTTGATAAACCAAAAACAATGATTGAATTTTTGTTCTAGTTTTCATTCCTTTGATTACTAATGAGGCTAAACACCTTAATCAAATACTAACGGCCATAGAGCCAACATATAAAATCCTTCAGGTTGGATTTTATTAGTGTGAAATGAACTAAAAAGAATGCTTCAGATTCATTTTCATTTTGCTTCCTGAAATGAGATTATAAAACTATTGATCATGAAACTGCATCTATGGGAAAATAGGAGAGGGTGGCCTGATTTTCCCATTGATTGCACCTGCCCTCAGCTTCAGTCTTCGTTTGACTGGGAACAGCTGGCCTTTGAAAATTGGCCATGCTGTAATGCATTGTACTAGAACCCCAGTTCTGTGCCTTATCTTAGGCTCTTTGAACCTTGACCTCTTCTTCCAGCTCTTTGAAGCCTCATTAAAATTTATTCCTCTCTAAAGGCATGTATCATATCATATTTTGCTTGAAATAGGCACTTAGCTTTCCCTTCTACAAAGTAAGTTTTTTGAGAGCAGCTTTGTCATATTCACGTTATCCCCTGCAATTGCTAACATGATGCCTCCAGCATTTTATGAAAATAAATAAATATAACAGTTTAAAATGTATTTATGTCCTTCTCTTCAAAACAATGACTTTTTTTGTCATTGGGATTTCTTATTCTTAGAAAAACTACCCCCCAACATGAAAACAAAATCTCAAAAAAAGATATTAAATTAAATAACACAATGAATTAAATAATACACTTAATATCTAAATAACACCCAAAGAGGGTATTTCCTCCTTTCTAGAAACTCTCCCCTTCATGGGCCAGCTGTCATTGAATCATTAAATTATATTGTATTCTAGTGGATGCAAATAAGAACGTGTTTTTAAGCTAAATATGGTTCGGTTTTTGGACCCAGTTGTTTTTTCCCTTCGATTCTAAAATAATTTCAGATTTTTATACATATTTAAGGACTGTTTATTTAAAACCCCAGATTGAAGTATTTTCTAAACATAATTTATGTTGTATTTCTCCACTGGAAAGGTTCACCTCCATTGAGCACAGGGACTTCTGAAACAGAACCTTAATAGCATACTTAGCCAAGGAATAGTCACCAGCTGACTACCTATTGATTTAATGTTCCATCATTTCCATGGTTCAATCACACCTACCATGGTGAATCACTTGGAACATCCTCAATGAACCAATAAATGAGCAATTTCCCCCACCAAAGGGATACGTTTCATGTGTGGCAGAGGCATACATAACTTATCTCAAACAATGTGAGGATCAAGTGAAGCATTGATTTACCCTGAATCATCCAGCCTTCTGTTTTCAGTAATGGTTTAGTCCTCTAATTGGCACAAACCCCACACACCAGCTTTTTGTTTAAATATTTGGGCATGTGATGTATCTCTGCTTGAGGTCAGGGACCATTTCTTACATACTTTATCATTTTCAAGACATATATTAGGTGGTCAATATGTATTTGTCAAATGAGAATCATATGTTAAGGTAGAATAGGGCCAGAGTTTGCTATATGCCTGTGGTTCTCAACCCTCGGTATCCATTAGAATCACCTGGGGATCTTTCTGAACAATACCCAAGCCTCATCCTCAAAGCTGTGGGCTTAATTGGGTATAAGGTAGGGTCTGAGCATTCCATCCAAACCTTATGTTTTAAAAGCTTCACAGGTAATTCTAATGAATTGCTAGGCCTGAGAAGCACGGCTATATTGTCACACAATTAGGCAACAGGAAGTATGGTAAGTGGTCTGGTAAGTACCACACAGTACTTTGAGAAGTGTGGTCCCTGGACAAGCAGCAGCAGCACCATCCTGCCACTTGTTAGAAGTGAAAATTATTGGGCCCCTTTCCAGACCTAGAGAATCAGAAACAGGCCAGGCATGGTGGCTCACGCCTGTAACCTCAGCACTTTGGGAGGCCGAGGCGGGTGGATCACTTGAGGTCAGGGGTTCAAGACCAACCTGGACAACATGACGAAACCCCATATCTACTAAAATACAAAAATTAGCCCAGTGTGGTGGTGCAAGCCTGTAATCCCAGCTACTCGGGAGGCTGAGGCAGGAGAAGCACTCGAACCCAGGAGGCGGAGGTTGAAGTGAGCCGAAATCACGCCACTGTGCTCCAGCCTGGGCAACAGAGCAAGACTCCATCTCAAAAAAAAAAAAGAGAGAGAGAGAGAGAATTAGAAACTGTGGGTGACATCCATAAATTTGTGTTTCTGTGCCCTCCAGATGACTCTGATGCCTCCTAAAGTTTGGGAACCACTGTAATAGAGAAATCTATGTTGAACTGAAAATGGCAAGGCTGGCACTGTCTTAGAGAAACTGATTTCAAGTTATATTAAACTCAAAACATAAAGCATGTTATGCTTCATAAAACAACACTCTGAATCTTAGTTTTTTCTTTTAAAGAGACAGGGTCTCACTCTGTCACTCATGCTGGAGTGCAGTGCTGCAATCATAGCTCACTGCAGCCTCAAACTCCTAGGCTCAAGCTATCCACCCACCTTGGTCTCCCGAGTAGCTGAGTAGCTGGGACTATAGGCATGTGCCACCATGCCCAGCTAATTTTTTAAAAAGTTTTTTTAGACACAGGGTCTTGCTTTGTTTCCCAGGCTGGTCTCGAACTCCTGGCTTCAAGTGCTGGGATTATAGGCATGTTGGCCATTCACTGCCCCCACCTGTAGTTTTCCTTGGTATTATCCTTTTAGCACCTGAAAACGAAAACAAATTTCAGTATGTATAAGATACTCCACTAAGGCCAAACCGTGGAGATGGCCATGTCGGCCTTCCCTATACAAAGATACTTGGTCTAGAGGGGGAACCAACCACATGTCATCAGCTCCTGCCTTCATTGCTCTATGCTTCGTGGTGGCTCTTAATACTTGGGCAAGAGACCTGTTACTCAACCTCAATTTCCACTCATTGTAAAATCAAAGGCAGCGGGAACCTCAAACCACAGGCCCAACTTTCTAGCCAGGTTTGCAGAGCTTCTTCAGAAGCCAGGGTCAGAATTAGGTGTGCTTCTGCTCCCAGCTGTGGGCTTGTGAATGTAGAATGGGAACACCCTCATCCCGCCTTCCACAGTGGCTTCTTCCTCAAGTGCCCAATGCTGGATCTGACTCAGCTATGGAGGGTGAGGAGCAGAGGGACAGTGGCCGTTGGTGGTGGCAAGGGGGAAGTGACAAAGGGAAACGCGGGGGTTGGTGGCAACAGCAGAAGTGGTGACTGGCAGCACATGATGTGGTGAAGGGGTGATGCCGTGTCACACCCCACCGTGACAGGAGGCTTGTTTGCCACACCTTTATCCGGATCCATTCAAGGGACAGGCAGATTAGGGTTGCTGGTTTAAAAGTGATTAAAAGGCCAGGCACAGTGGCTCACACCTGTAATCCCAGCACTTTGGGAGGCTGAGGCAGGCAGATTGCTTGAGCTCAGGAGTTCGAGACCAGCCTGTCTCTAAAAAAAATTTTAAAAATTAGTTGGGCATAATGGAGCATGTCTGTGGTCCCAGCTACTCAGGAGGCCGAGGCAGAGAGGATCGCTTGAACCCAGGATACAGAGATTGCAGTAAGCCAAGATTGTGCCACTGTACTCCAGCCTGGGTGATAGAGCAAGACCCTGTCTCAAAAAAAAAAAAAAGTGATTAAAGGCCTAACAGAAAGTAAGGTTGGTGATGCAGAGCTGTGAACAAATCTCTCCAAGTTTGGCTGCTGTGCTACCTGTGTCAAAATCACCAGAGGTAATTGTTAAGGCTGCAGCCTCCTGAACCCCCACCACAAAACTCCTGAATGAGCATTTCTTTTTTATTATTATTTTATATTTTACTTTAAGTTCTGGGATACATGTGCTGAACATGCAAGTTTGTTACATAGGTATACATGTCCATGGTGATTTGCTGCACCCATCAACCCATCATCTAGGTTTTAAGCCCCACATGCATTAGGTATTTGTCCTAATCCTCTCCCTCCCTTTGCCTCCCACCCCCCAACAGGCCCCAGTATGTGATATTCCCCTCCCTGTGTCCACGTGTTCTCATTGTTCAACTCCCACTTTTGAGTGAGAACATGCAGTGTTTGGTTTTCTGTTCCTGCGTTAGTTTGCTCAGAATGATGGTTTCCAGCTTCATCCATGTCACTGCAAGGGACAGGAACTTCTGAATGAGGGGGGACAATCTAGAAATTTGCACACTAAACAAGCTCTTCATGGGATTCTGATACAGGTGGTTCTTAAGATTTCATTTTCAGAAAACCAACCGAACATAATTTTGTTGCTTAGAAATTTGAAGTTGCTTGTCCTTCAGTGTTGACTCTATGCAAAAAACTGCAGAAGACACATAGTCTTAAGATATAATCCCTTAAAAAGAAATTAACCATAAGTATTATTAGGAGGAGGAGCAGTAGTCATGATAAATAAACAAATAAACACTAAACTGCAACAAGGTAGAATGAGGGAGGAAAAATAGCAACAAAAGTTTATGGGCATTAAAATGAGAAAAGTTAAAACTCGGGGTTTAGGAAAGGGATTGGGAAGGAGGTGACAGTTCAGACTTCTTAAATAACTTTTTTCCTTAAAACAATACATGTGTAACAGTGGTTTATGTTCCTTGCAGACAT